>NW_024412405.1:37629497-37687459 GCF_014898765.1 Herpailurus yagouaroundi
TCCTTCCTTCCTTCCTTCCTTCCTTCCTTCCTTCCTTCCTTCCTTCCCTTTTCTTCTTTCCTAGATAAGAAAAATGACAAATTAAAATATTCAAGTTGTACCTCTAAACTATTACTGAATTGTCAATTGAAATGAAAAATCTAAATGACTTCACAAGATTCAAATTTTCACACACACACACACACACACACACACACACACACACACACATATATATATATATATATATATATATATATATATATATGAGAAATGCCTTTTAGGGGCATCTGGGTGGCTCAGTCAGTTAAGCATCTAACTCGTCATTTCAGATCAGGTCATGATCTCCTGGTTGGTGATATGGAACGCTGCCCTCCCCCCCACCTTAGGGTTCTGTGCTAACCATGTGGAGCCTGTTTGGGATTCTCTCTCCCTGTGTCTCTGCCCCTTTCTGACTTGCCTGTGCTCTCTCTCTCAAAATAAATAAACATTTTTTAAAAAATAAAAGAAATACCTTTTAGATTCATAGAATTCGTATACAATCCTATTAAATAGGTTTCATTTTGCCCCTTTTAACAGATGGGAAAACAGAGCCAGTTAAGTAATCTACAGAGGCTTTCAGTTTAACTGCACATCTCTAATCACTTTTGAGCAAAAGCCTATCATTGCCATTTTTTTGTTCACTGTCAGTATTCATTTCAATGCATTCAGTAATATTTTTAATAAAACTTGGTTCTATGAAATTCATAATAATAAAATATTTTCATAATAATATATAGTGAAACATAGGTTTAATGTTCATTGTCTAGTGAGATCATTATTATCAATTCAAGTATCCTAATAGAGTACAAAGTTTGGGGCCAATCTCTACCAATTATGTTTGTTTTGAATCTAATATGATTCCAAAAACTATTTCTTAAAGATGATTTTTTCTTATTTCCATTTAAATTTCTGCAGCTTGTAGCTTACACAGGAGAGAATGTGGGAAGGTTAACTGCGTAAACATTTATCTTTTTTAAAACAAAATCATGTACTGCAAAAGACGTGTAGGGAAGTACCAACTCAACATACCATGAGATTATCCACTTCTAGGATGAGAACCCAAAATGGATCAGGGTTGTATGTTTGGTTTACATCTGCCTTTTTATGTATTAGGAAATACTTACTTCTCTCAACCACTCCTATTTACTTCATCTTTTCAGATGGGAAAACACTTTTCTCTGAATTGATGACTACTTATTTTTCAGCTAAAGTAAATACAGGTCTATATCTCTTTTCATTTGTGTGAGAAGCTGACACATTCTGTCACAACATCGCTTGAGTAAATGGGAAAGTGACAGCTTCCTGGCAAAATTTTAAAGAGATAAACATCTATTTTTGTTTAAACAGCCACTAAAAAAATCAGATAGAAGCTTTCCAGGTTGAAAGGATAAAGAATGCATGAGTAGTGCAAATTGGTAAATGAATGCACGTTAGAAAACTTCTGATGTTTGCCTCTGCGATTTTAACCACAGCTCAGTATTTTGCGGGATTAAATAATAAGTCTTCAAAGAATAAATTCTATCTAGATGATAGAATCATCCAAAAAGTAGATTAACAGTATGTTTAAAAAAAATCAAACAATAAAATCCTTAGAAACGATTCTAAATTGAAATATCAAATATTTGCTTTTGAAATTTGTTTTAGTTAAATGCTGTATTACTAGAAATTATATTACTGGTTTGAAAATGGCTTAAGAAAACTACTGTTACTTAGTCTTTACATAGCACTTCTAAAATAGTATGTTTTTGAAGTGTTTTTCCTTTATAGGTATTTTACTGTTATATAAGCATTACTATTTTTTAGCCCAGCTTCTCTTAGAATCTATGCACATAGTATGTCAAATTTTTATCTCAGGTAACTGTGTTACTAACAAAACTTACAGTTTTTCTTCTTTATGCAAGTGAGCCTTTAAAGCAGGATTTTGCAATTCACTATCATTTTGTAAAATATAGGGGGAGTGAATGCTTTATATTTAGTGTAAAGAATTTATTAAATAAGAAAATGTTTGTTAATTAATGAGATGTAAGATCACATGAATGTCAGTCACTGATAGCTATTAAATGTGTCATTATTGGATTTTATAGCTCTCACATTTATAATTCCTATTGATAATAATCTTTATATCACTGCATGACTCTTCAGAATTTCCCAGAGCAAGTAAACTGATGTTTAATCTTGCGGATCCTATATTGTTCCAGTAACACTCAGTGAGCCTTGCACTGAAACAACCATAAGGTACTTCTGTGCTCCTGTCTCATCTCATTCCACATCTCTCCAGCCAATTCACAATTCTTAGAAGATGAGAATGGCAGGAGATTTTAATTTTCAGTTACAAAACAGAGGTTGAGAGTACTAAACTTTTTTTCTGTATATTGTTCCTGGTTAAGTAGAATCATATACTGATAATTTTCAGTTGTATGATTGACACAATGATTGGCAAATAAACCAAACAAGTACAGTGTTCAAACTATTCCTACACCTAAGCTGACATGAATTTTTGTAGAAGATGATTGGAAAAGAGTAGTCAGAGATTATGAAATGTAATCTGGGCCAACGGTGCAAGAGTACCTGGCTCTGAGGGTCCCAAACAAACCAAATTTCACCAGTTGTTATTGACAAAATCCAAAGGCAGGAAGACAACCATAGTGAAATGAGAAAGGAGTATGTTTCAGTGAGGTCAACATCAGGAAGTCACTGAACTAATATCCCAAAGCTGTCTCCAAAGTGCTGAAAATATTTCTGGGCTTACGTAAGGACTATAAGGGACAAAGGTTAGTGGGTCCATGCAGGGAGAAGTAAAGGTCAGGTCCATCGTTTTCTTGGGGTCTTGCTGACATCAGGGCAGTTGTTATTGCTTGAGGTGGTAGTTTTGGTTTCCATCACGGGATGCTTTTTCCTTGGAGTCTTTTGCTTCAGTTAAAAGATAAGCTGGAAAGAAGAATTTAATCAGTTAGAAAGTACAAACTAAGGTCAAAGTGCAAGTAAAGTCCCCTATCATGGTTACTTTACCAAAAATTATTTTAATGAAATATCAAGTAAATTTGAAATACTTTATTCCTGTCTTTAAAAAAAAAAAAAACTCTAGGGGTGCCTCAGTGACACAGTCTGTTAAGCATCTGGCTCTTGACTTTGGCTCAGTTCATGATCTCAACGGTTCATGAGTTCAATCAGGCTCTGCACTGACAGTGTGGAGCCTCCTTGGGATTCTCTCTCTCCCCCCCCCTCTCTCTCTCTGCCCCTCCCTGACTTGTGTGCTCTCTTTCTCTCAAAATAAATAAATAAACTTTAAAAAAAAAACCATAAGAAAAATTTAAAAATTCTAAAATATTCACTAATTTCCTTTGAATCTTCTTGTTTAGAAACTTTTGTAACATGTATTGTTAAGGTTTATATGTGAGAAAAAAATTTACTAATGTACATATTTATAGATACATCTAATCTTGCACTTCATCACGGACGTTGTCCTGTGCCTCTTCTCTGACAGTCTTTCTGATTCACATACGCAGGGGGAAGTTGGGATTGCAGTCAAGATGTTTGGCAAAAAGCAGAAGTGGAGCAGCTAAAATACTACTGACTCTATGATGACCAGAATCTCCATTTCTCTGACCTTAGTAGTGAACTGCTCTGAAACAAGGAGTGAGAAAGGTGGGTTGGCATTTAAATAAACAGCACATTCATTTTACATTGAAGTCTCTTGATTAACAGTAGAAGACATCACTCCTGAAAGCATCTGCGGTGTCAGTAATTCCATTAACAAAGAAGCCACTTTATTATCAACATACTGTAGATTCATTTTAATGTGTCATTTGCACTTCAAAGTCACATAACTTTTATTATGGTAAATCAATTAAAACTATTTCTCATGATAATTTATCTTCTGCAGAGTTTATCATCTCAGAGAATGCAATATTTCCCAATTTAACTTCCAAGACAAAAGTGATGTAATTTGAATGCCTTTTACTGAGCTTATTAAGCATAAAGATCACAGAAATTTCAAACCCTGAAAGATAACTGTTTCATCTATGTGATAAAATGGAAGCCACATTTTTTTGTAGCGTACTATAGGTAGTGGAGACAATATGCTAATTAGTAATATAACCTCATTTACTGATTTCCTATGTCTCCCATTCTAAAAGATAATCTAGTAAAAGCGGATAGTTTTCTCTGATATTACTTTTAAAGAGAACGTAAAGACTTATATAAAAACATTTTATTGAAGATTGCAAAAGAACTGAATTCGAGGATGATACAGTCACCTGTTTTGTTACTTTTAACGACTTTGTGAGAGCATGCTTCAAAGATTTAATCCATATCTTATCTTTGAAAACTGCCAGTATTCTTTAACGTTCTTGAATATTTCTAAAATAAACAGTTTTAATATCCATTTGCAGCCTGAAAAATATTTGTGTGAAAATGAGGAAATTTATGTTTTTCTAAGTTGAGTAATCTTCAAGGATATTTTCAAACACTTACCCATTTTATTGAAGTTTTATTGTACAATTGAATTGAACTAAAAATTCTATCAATAGAGATAGAAGATAAAATATTCATAATTTCTTTATGAGTGGCAATCAGAATATGTTAGCTAAGTACTGTATCAAGTACAGGGTATTTTACTTATTAATGCAATTTTAGTAAGGTGTGCTTTATTTTATGATAAAAAATAAACAATTTAAATAACTCTTTTTTCTTCTGAGATATTTAAATTTCTTGAAAAACCTCATTAGAAATTGATGCATCATGCATTTCTTATCATTGTCTCCAAATTCTCATTTTGGTTCTAAATGTTAAGAAATTTGTGCCTTACAAATCTGTCTTTATCCATTCATTTAATCCCTGCAAGGAGATTGTTTATAGCATCTATAGGAGGAGTAGTACTTACAAAAATTAAGTTACTATACACTGTCAGAAACAGATAGTATCCTTAATTTCAGCATTTGTGATGGAAAATTAGAATCTAATATAAAAGAGAATTTTGCTTATAAAAATGAACAGAGAGTTTAATTAAGTTCATTATAATAAACTCAATGCCTCCCACCATCCGAACAGTGCCTGAAGGACCCTTGGGTCTTGGCAGAATAATTTAGGCTCTGCTGATATTGTTGAAAATTATGAGGATTGAAACTGGAAAGGCCTAGTCTAAAACCTGATATATGCCCTGTGTTTGTTTTACTTTAAAAATTTTACAATACCCCATAGCTGTTTGTTGTTTTTGGTGGTGGTGGTAGTAATGGTGAAATGATATTAATGTCAATTATTTTAAGGATATGATCTGTAAAGCATTTGGAATCCAGTAGTGTGCAAATCAAAAGAATTCTGCAAGTTTGACTATGATCCCTTACCCAGTCTTTGCCACTAACCTAGAGACTTATAACATCCCTGAACCTCATGGCTATGTATTCCAAATGAATTAGGTTTCCACACCTAAGTGATCTTGAATTTGATCAGTCCATCCTTCTTTTTCTCTAACTACCATACAGTGTGACTGCAAAAATAGACACATAGCATCCAGAGGAAGATTTGCAAATGAACTAAATTTCAAGATGATGCAGTTATCTATTCTGATAGTTTTTAATGACTTTGTAAGAAATTAATTTGAGGACTCACATCTATTTTTTATCTTTGGAAACTGCCAGGATTTTTTCCTCCTTCATTATTGAATCTTTCTCAAATAAGACCTGAAAAGGTTTGTGTGGAAATGACAACTTTTGTGCTTTTGTAAATTGAATCCAAATATTCTGAATTGGTATCCACACTTTTACATAACATACCTCCAATATATTATATGTATATTTATTGATGTATAGAGCATATATATGAACTTTTATACTATGAACTTTTATACTAATATATTTAGAAAATTACATTGATATGAGCCACTAATAATAGTGGCTTAATATTATCAATAATTGATATCTCAAGGGAAAATATACACTTAAGGCAAGGCTACTAATACCTGTGGGTGTAAATCTACTTTTCAATTTGCTTTTCAGTTGCAAATCCTTTGAACTGATAACTTTGAATTATTTTGAACAGCTTGTTAGATATGGTCATGTCACAAATGTGTTGCCTCAAAATGAGGCAGATGAAGAGAGCTTTAAGCAATAAACTAACCAACTCTGCTATAACCTTGTTGCCCTTCTGTACTTAAATCATTGGGACTATCATCGATCCATATTTTGTAGACATCTTGTTTAGCTCACTTGTCTATCTTGTATGGGTTAGTTTAGTTAAAACTGGTTGATGATTAAGTAGCAAATCCATTTAATTATGGAAATACACATGGACTGTTGAGCAGTACACCAAACCCATGAGGATAGCTCCTTCATTGTGGAAATCCTGCTCTTCCAAACCTTCCATCATAAACACAACAGACATTAAATAAGACCTGAGAAAGCTTCCCATGTCAATTAATGCATGAAAAACTTAAACACCTTAAAGGGATTATCATTATTAAAATAAAAATTAAAGATAAGTCGAGTGCTTGCTTCAGCAGCATGTGGACTAAAATCAGAATGATACAGAAAAGATTAGCATGGCCCCTACACAAAAATAACATGCCTGTCATTTGTGAAGCATTTCATCCTTTTTCTCTTTCAAAAATAAATAAACATTAAAAAATAAAGATAAATAGAAATTGTAACATTTTCTTCATATATCTATGTAGTTTATCTTTTACAACTCCTGGTGTGCTTTAGTTCTATTTTAGAGCTAAACCCTCAGATGCTGCTGTTTGAATGCTGTGATTTAGTTTTCTTCCTCCAGATACCAGCATACACATTATACACGTTCTCCCTTCCCCTGGGAGAATGATTTAACTTCTCTTTGTTAAACTTGGTCTAGAGTCATGATTTCAGTTTCTTGTGTTGAGCTCCATCTATTTCCAATGCAAACATCTTCCAGAGAGACCCCCAACCAGAGGAGTTCTAAGGTGGAATTGGCTACTATTTGAAACCTTAAAAGTTTCCCTCTCTTCTTTTGAGAACCACACTGAAATCTTTCACAAGTTTTACTTTAACACCAGGGAAAAAGAGAGAGACCAAGATGGCAGAGCAGCGTGGAAGTTCTCTGCTTCTCTCATCCTTGAAATGCAGCATCAGCAGCAAACCATTTTGTACAGCTAGAAAATTGATTTGAGGATTAGTGCAACAATCTGCATAATTTGAGCCACAGAACTCAGCAGGTATGTGGCAGGGAGAGGTGAACTGGGGGAGAGAGAAGCACTAGAGGGTACGGAACTGCTTTTGTTTGTGGAGAGAGGACAGAGACATGGGGGAGAGTACAGGAAAAACACTCCTGAAAGCAGCTGGAGAGAAAGAGAAAGAATGGAAGCACCTACAAGGGTCTGAACAAGAAAGGGAAAATGAAGAAAGGAGAGGGTTTCAATACCATTAGGACTCTATAAACAGGGGGTGGCTCAGTCGGTTAAGTGTCCGACTTGGGCTCAGGTCAAGATCTCACAGTCCGTGAGTTCTAGCCCCACGTCAGGCTCTGTGCTGACAGCTCAGAGCCTGGAGTCTGCTTTGGATTCTGTGTCTCCTTCGGAGCCTGTGTCTCCCTCTCTCTCTGCCCCTCCCCTGCTCATGTTCTGTCTCTCTCTGTCTCAAAAATAAATAAAAACATTAACAAAATTTTAAAAAAAGGACTCTATAAACAGGGGAGCACAAAGTCAGAAATTCTGCAGCTCTAGTGGGAAGAGGGAATCCCCAGGAGCAGACAGCAAGGTCTAAGGGGTCCTTGGGCCACATAGAGAGAGGTGGTTCCCCAATTGGGAGGACACTTGGGAGAGGCCATGAAGCCGCCCCACAGGAACAGGTCCCAGTGGACCCTGGAGAACAGCAAGTTTGCTGGTGTTGGAACAAGGACACTGGGGTGCAGTGAAACCTGGCACCGGTTGTGTGTTGTGATTTGCCATAATCTCCTGAACTGTTGCTGCTACACGATCATGGGAACTTTTGCTGGGGCAGGCTGGCACCCAGGGGCCCCTGCAGCCGCATGGTCACATGAGTGTTCCTGAGAGCAACCCAACACCTGACCATTGCTCAGTGAGACACTCCCACAGAGAATTAGAGCAGGCCTAAGCCACAGGGCCCTCAGAAGTGAGGGATTTGGAAGCACAGCGCCATCTGAGATAAAATTCGGGAGAGAGGTGCTGCCTGGCACGCTGACAGCTTGGTCACGGACAGTGTAGAAGCGGGAAGTGGACAGAAGCCAGAGACAAAGGAGGAGTACTTGATGGACAGTGGATAAGGGCAGAGTTCTGATGCTAAAGATTGGGAAGCTGGGTGATGTCATTTTCACGTCTCCTGCACCAGTGCATACACCTGTACACGTGCCACACTGATCCACATCAATAAGCTAAGCAGTGCCACCTAGTGGAGAAAGGAGCCATAACACCAAGTGCCATCCAACTGTGGCAACCTAGTCCGAGAGGATGACCACAGTTCTCTCCACTATGAAGACTATAAAGTGCTTCATAGTTTGACTTCTAGGGGAAAGTGGATGTAATTTCGTTTGGATTTTAATCTGTTTGCTGGTCTATCTATTCATGGTTTTTCTCTTTTTCTTATTCTTGGATACAGAAAGAAAAAAATATTTTACATTTTTATAAAAAAATTAAATGTTTTCTTTCTTTTTTTCTTCTTTTTATTTCCCTTTTTTCTCTATATTATAAAGCTTCTGTCAACAACCAGACCAAAACACACCTAGGATCTAGCTTCCTTTATTTGATTTTTTTGTGTTGTTTTCTAAGTTTTTAATTTTAATTTTTTATTTTATTACTTCTTTCTCTTCCTCCAAAATGATGAAAAGAAGGAATTCAACCCCAAAGGAAAGAACAGGAAGAAATGACAGCAGGGATTTAATCAACACAGATATAAGCAAGATGTCTGAACTAGAATTTAGAATCATGATAATAAGAATACTAGCTGGGTTTGAAAACAAGCATAGAATCCCTTTCTGTGGAGATAAAAGAAGTAAAATCTAGTCAGGATGAAATTTAAAATGTTGCAACTGAGATACAATCTTAAATGCATGCTATGGCGGCCAGAATGGATGAAGCAGAACAGCGAATCAGCGATATAGAAGACAAAATTATGGAGAATACTGAAGCAGAAAAAAAGAGGGAACCTAAGACAAAGGAGCATGATATAAGAATTAGAGAACTCAGTGACTCATTAGAAAGGAATAACATCAAAATCATAGGAGTCCCAGAAGATGAAGAGAGAGAAAAAAGGGTGGAAGGTGTATGTGAGCAAATCATAGCAAAAAACTTTCCTAACCTGGGGAAAGAAACAGACATCAAAATCCATGAAGTACAGAGAACTCCCATTAGGTTCAACAAAAACCAACCGTCAACAAGGCATATCATAGTCAAATTTACAAAATACACACGTACTGGGGAAGAATCATGAAAGCAGAAAGGGAGAAATAAGTCCTTAACCTACAAGAAAAGACAAATCAGGTTTACAGCATACCCATCCACATAAACTTGGCAAGCCAGAGAGGAGTGACATTATATATTCAGTGTGCTGAATCAGAAAAATATTCAACCAAGAATTCTTTTTCCAGCAAGGCTGTCATTCAAAATAGGAGAGATAAAGAGTTTCCCAGACAAAAACTAAAGGAATTCATGACCACTAAACCATCTCTGCAAGAAATTTTAAGGGGGACTCTCTGAGGGGAGAAAAGATGAAACAAAACAAAAAATACCAAAAGTAACAAAAGCTAGAAAGGACCAGAGAACATCACCAGAAACTCCAATTCTACAGGTAGCACAATGGGAATAAATTCATATCTTTCAGTACTCTAAATGTCAATGGACTAGGGATGCCTGGATGGCTCAGTGGGTTGAGCGTCCGACTTCAGCTCAGGTCATGATCACACAATTTGTGGGTTTGAGCCCCGGGTCAGATTCTGTGGTGACAGCTCAGAGCATGGAGCCTGCTTCAGACTCTGTGTCTCCCTCTCTCTCTCTGTTTCTCCCCTGCTCTCACTCTGTCTCTCTCTCACTTGCTCAAAAATAAATAAAGATTAAAAGAAAAAGATCAGTAAATGTCAATGGACTAAATGTTCCAATAAAAAACATACAGTAATGGAATGTATGAGAAAACAAGATCCATCTATATGCTGTTTACAAGAGACCCACTTTAGACCTAAAGACACCTGAAGATTGAAAGTAAAGGGGATGGAGAACCATGTATCATGCTAATGGTCACCAAAAGAAAGCTGGAGTAGCCATACTTATATCAGAAATCTATATTTTAAAATGAAGACTGTAACAAGAGATTAAGAATGACATTATATCATAATTTAAGGATCTATCCACCAAGAAGATCTAACAATTATAAACATTTATGCCCCCGACGTGGTGTCCCAAATATATAAACAATCACAGACATAACAAAGCTCATTGACAATAATTCCATAATAGTAAGGTACTTTACCCCACTTACAGCAATGGACAGAACATCTAAGCAGATAATCAACAAGGAAACAATGGCTTTGAATGACACACTGGACCAGATCGACTTAACAGATATATTCAGAATATTTCATCCTAAAACAGCAGAATATACATTCTTCTCCAGTGCAAATGGAACATTCTCCAGAATAGATCACACACTGGGACACAAATCAGCCCTCAACAAGTACTAAAAGATTGAGATCATACCGTGCATACTTTCAGACCACAATGCTATGAAAATCAAAATCAACCACAGGAAAAAATTGGAAAGACAACAAATACTTGGAGATTAAAGAACATCCTACTAAAGAATGAATGGGCTGACAAAGAAGTTAAAGAATAAATTGAAAAGTACATGGAAGCCAATGAAAATGATAACACCACAGTCCAATACCTATGGGACGCAGCAAAGACGGTCATAAGACAGAATTAGATAGCAATCCGGGCCTTCCTAAAGAAGGAAGAAAGGTCTCAGATACACACTCTAACCTTACACCTTAAAGAGCTGGAAAAAGAATGCAGATAAAACCTCAAACCAGCGAAAGATGGGAAATAGCAAAGATTATAGCAAAAATAAATGCTATCAAATCCAAATAAAAACAAAAACAAACAAACAAACAAACAAACAAACAAAAAACAAAAGCAGTAAAACAGATCAATGAAACCAGGTGCTAGTTCTTTGAAAGAATTGACAAAATTGATAAACCCTAGCCAGTGTGATCAAAAAAAAAAAAAAAAGGAAAGGAGCCAAATAAATAAAATCAAGAATGAAAGAGGAGCAATCACAACCGAAACAGCAGAAATACAAATAATTCTAAGAGAATATTATGAGCAACTATATGCCAATAAATTGTACAATATGAAAAAAATGGACAAATTCCTAGAAACATATACACTACCAAAACGGAAACAGGAAGAAATAGAAAATTAGAACAGACCCATAACCAGAAAAGAAATTGAATTAGTAATCAAATATCTCCCAAAAAACAAGAGTCCAGGGCTAGATGGCTCTACAGGGGAGTTCTACTAAACATTTAAAGAAGATTTAACACCTATTGTTTTGAGGCTGTTCCAAAAAATAGAAATGGAAGTAAAACTTCAAAACTCATTTTATGAGACCAGCATTACCTTTATTCCAAAACCAATGACCTTATTAAAAAGGAGAACTACAGACCAATTTCCCTGATGAACATGGATGCCAAAATTCTCAACAAGATACTAGCCAACCGGATTTAACAACACATTAAAAGAATTAATCACCATGATCAAGTGGGATTTATACCTGGGATGCAGGGCTAGTTCAATATCCACAACACAATCAATGTGATTCATCACATCAATAAAAGAAAGGACAAGAACCATACAGTCCTCTCAGGAGATGCAGAGAAAGCATTTGAGAAAATACAGCATCGTTTGTTGATAAAAACCCTCAAGAAAGTAGGGATAGATTGGGGCGCCTGGGTAGCTCAGTTGGTTAAGTGTCTGACTTCAGCTCAAGTCATGATCTCACACTCCGTGAGTTGGGCTCTGTGCTGACAGCTCACAGCCTGGATCCTGCTTTGGATTCTGTGTCTCCCTCTTTCTCAGCCCGTCCCCTGCTTATGCTCTGTGTCTGTCTCAAAACTAAATAAAAACATTTTTAAAAATTTAAAGAAAGTAGGGATAGAAGGATCATATATCAAGACCATAAAAGCCATACATGAAAGACCCACAACTAATATCATCCTCAGTGTGGAAAAAGTGAGAGCTTTCCCCCTAAGGTCAGGATCATGACAGGGATGTCCACTCTTGCCACTGTTATTCAACATAGTATTGGAAGTCTTAGCATCAACAATCAAACAACACAAAGAAATAAAATGCATCCAAATCAGCAAAGAGAAGAAAGTCAAACTTTCACTCTTCGCAGATGACATGATACTCTGTATGGAAAACCCAAAAGATTCCACCAAAAAAAACTGCTAGAACTAATCCATGAATTCAGCAAAGTCGCCGAATATAAAACCAATGCACAGAAATCCTTTGCATTTCCAAACACCAACACTGAAGCAGCAGAAAGAGAAATCAAGGAATCAATCACATTTACAATTGCACCAAAACCATAAAATACCTAAGAATAAACCTATCCAAAGAGGTGAAAAATCTATACACTTAAAACTATAGAAAGCTTATGAAAGAAATTGAAGATACAAAAAATTGGAAAAATATTCCATGCTCATGGATTGGAAGAACAAATATTCTTAAAATGTTGATACTACCTAAAGCAACGTACACATTCAATGCAATCCCTGTGAAAATAACACCAACATTCTTCACAGAGCTAGAACAACAATCCTAAAATTTGTATGGAACCAGAAAAGACCCCAAATGGCCAAAGCGATCTTGAAAAAGAAAACCAAATTAGGAGGTGTCACAATTCGGACTTCAGGAGGTATTACAAAGCTGTAATCATCAAGACTATATGGTATTGGCACAAAAACAGACATTTAGGTGAATGGAACAGAATAGAGAATCCAGAAATGGACCCACAAACATATGGCAATTAATATTTGACAAAGCAAGGAAGAATATACAATGGAATAAACACAGTCTCTTCAGCAAATGGTGTTGGAAAAACTGGACATTGACATAGAGAGGATTGAAACCGGACCACTTTCTTACACCATATACAAAAATAAAATGGATGAAAGACCTAAATGTAACACAGGAAGCCATCAAAATCCTTGAGGAGAAAATAGGCAAAAACTTCTTTGACCTCAGTCGCAGCAACTTCTTACTCAACATGTTTCTGGAGGCAAGGGAACACAAGCAAAAATGGGCTATTGGGACCTTATCAAGATAAAAAGCTTCTCCACAGAGAAGGAAACAATCAGCAAAACTAAAAGTCAACCAACAAAGGGGAGAAGATATTTGTAAACAACATATCAGATAAAGGGTTAGTATCCCAAATCTATAAAGAACTTATCAGACTCAACACCCAAAAAACAAATAATCCAGTGAAGTAATGGGCCAAAGACACGAATAGACACTTTTCCAAAGAAGATATCCAGATGGCCAACCAGCACATGAAAAAATGCTCCATATCACTCATCATCAGGGAAATACAGATCAAAACGACAATGAGATACCACCTCACACCTGTCAGAATGGGTAACATTAACAACTCAGGCAACAACAGATGTTGGCAAGGATGTGGAGAAGGAGGAACACTTTTGCACTGCTGGTGGGAATGCAAACTGGTGCAGCCACTCTGGAAAACAGTATGGAGGTTCCTCAAAAAATTAAAAATAGAACTACCCTTCGACCCAGCAATTACACTACTAGGTATTTATCCAAAGGCTACAAGTGTGCTGTTTAGAAGGAGCAAATGCACCCCAATGTTTATAGCAGCACTATCGACAGTAGCCAAAGTATGGAAAGAGCCCACATGTCCATTGACAGAGGAATGGATAAAGAAGACGTGGTATACACACACACACGCGCGCGCACGCATGCACACACACACACATACGCACACAATGGAGTATTGCTCAGCAATCAAAAAGAATGAAATCTTGCCATTTGCAACAATGTGGATGGAAGTAGAGTGTATTATGCTAAGGGACATTAGTCAGAGAAAGACAAAAATCAGATGACTTTACTCATATGAGGACTTTGAGAGACAAAACAGATGAACATAAGGGCAGGGGAAAAAATATTATAAAAACAGGGATGGGGACAAGGGTGCCTGGTTGGCTCAGTCACTTGAACATCTGTCTTTGGCTTAGGTCATGAACTTACAGTTTGTGGGTTCAGGCCCCACATCAGGCTTTGTGCTTATAGCTCAGAGCCTGGAGCCTGGTTCAGATTCTATGCTCCCTCTCTCTCTGCCCCTCCCCATCTCGTGCTCTCTCTCTCTCTCTTTCTCAAAAATAAATAAATAAACTTAAAAAATTAAAAAAAACAGGGCAGGGACAAAATGTAAGAGATTCTAAATATAGAGAACAAATTAAGGTTGCTGGAAGGGTGGGGGGATGGGCTAAACGGGCAAGGGGAATTAAGGAAGACAGTTGTTGGGATGAGCACTGGGTGTTATATGTAGGGGATGAATCACTGGTTCTACTCCTGAAATCATTATTGCACCACATTCTAGCTAACTCGGATGTAAATTAAAATAATTAATTAATTAAAAAAAGAAAAAAAAATAGGGAAAAACAAAGGGTCTTTTGTCTTCAGTTCCACACTCATCCAGGACCACGGGAAGACTCAATAAACCCAGAGTGAGCAACCTATGCTCCCAGTGAGTTTTCCACTGTCCCGTAAAGAATCCATTTTAGAAATTCAATGTTTACTCCTTGTTGCTATTATTTTAAGGAAGATCTTATAAATGATTCCAAGATGCTAAGTCTGTTCTATATGAAAGTGGGGTGAGGGATCATTGGTCATGCTAAGGCACTCTTTACTTGCCCTCCCTGAGGGAAAGTACCCTCAGTGAGTAAAAAATTATATGTAGCTTATCCTTAATAAACAAGCACCAATGCAATTTTGAGAGAGAAGATGTCAAACCAAACCAAACAACGAAAACCTCTTTTGACATTTTTAATCTTTTTTTGTTATTGTCTCTTTCTTTCCACTCTATTGTAAAAATTCTTGAAAAAAATGGTGTCTTTCTTATTGACATGTTCCTAAATTCTGAATTCATATTCTTATAATCATCATATAAAAATGGTTCTTTGGAATGTCACCACTGTCTTCGTTTCCTTGGGAAAAGAAACCAGCCACGTTTAATAACATTGAGGACCTGGAGATTGTCTTCATTTACATGACTTTAATATTCAACTGTCTCTGTTAATACAATTATTGGTATGATATTGATATGACCCTGACAGGAAACATGAATAAAGATATAAAGTTACAGATAACTTTATTGTTTGTTTCAGGAACTTCCTAAAAATCTATTTATCTGATAATAGCACTAGTCCTCTTCAAGGACCCTTCCCATAACAATAGATTATTCAAAGGAGTTCAAAAAGACTGTGACCTTTCAAGAGTTCTCTAAAACACTTTCTCAGAACACCCTTACCTTGGCCTAGGCACCAATTCCACCATTATCTAAAAAAATATTTCTCAATCTTGATCACACCCCTGCATAAAAGACCTACCTTGTACCAGACCCCCAAACATCTTGCCCTTATTTTCCATCAACCAAAAAAACAAAATAGCAAGTTTTTTTTTTTTTAATAACTGAGTTTATAATAGACGAATTGCAATTTGCCGTGGGCAAACAGTGCCCACAGAGACAAGGGGAAGATCTATCTTGAGGTAGGATTGAGGAGGATTGTTTTGTTTTTGTTTTTGTTTTTTTAAGGTTATTTATTTATTGTGTGTGTGTGAGAGAGAGAGAGACAGAGGGAGGTGGAGAGAGAGAAAAATCCAAGCAGGCTCTGCACTGTCAGTGCAAAGCCTGATGCAGGGCTCGAACTCATGAACTGTGAAATCATAACCTGAACTAAAATCAAAGTCCAACAATTAACTGATTGAGCCACCCAGGCACCCTAAGGAGGATTGTTTTGAACAGAAATTTAGAGGCCTTGGAGGTGTCTCACTGGCCATGAGTGGTGATTAGTGCCTTACCGTGGGGGCAGGGAGCAATCTTCCTTCTCTCTTCTAATTAAGCAGGCTGTAATGAGTGGCATGTACATGAGATGTTCCCCATTCAGGACTTTCTTTCTTCATTTTAAATAAGGTTTCCCATTATTCATTATCATGCTTGCCACTTCCAAAAAAGGCATTCAAACCCTAAGGTAGCATCTTCCTTTATTCTAGGAAGTAATAACCTCAACTTTGCTTTATCAACTAGTTATTTGGTGTTTTGGTTTGTTTGTTGTTTCTTACGGACTTAGATATTTTACATGTTCATGTGTTCACTCATTTGCTGTGGTATTTTAAAATCAAATTTTGTGTGTGTGTGTATGTGTGTGTGTGTGTGTGTGTGTGTGTGTGTACATATATAATGTGTAGGTACATTATAAAGAATAGTGTTAATAATTAAATGTACATCTGCTTTCTGATTATGGTAAGATATGGAAGTGCTACATTCCTACCATAAACAATCAACAAGATCATTATTAATTGCACAAATTTTAAAAGCATTGTAGAGATATAAGACAATGGGGACTAGAGGGACTAACATTCCAGAGAAGGGAGACTTTTCTAAAATGAGGTTAGAGTTGCCTCTTCTGGCCTGAGAAGAATTAATCTTGGCTGGCCCAGGGTGAATTTCTGTAGCGGGAAGAGAAACCAACATAATTGTTAGCAATCACATAGTGTGGAGTGAGAAACTAGAGAAGTGAGTGTCCTCAAATGTATGGTCCTTTGCCCACAAGACATTTTCTGTAGAGTGAGGCTATGCAGAAGGTTAAAATGCTATGTAGAAAGCCTGTGAAAAATAGAGCAAAATCTTATAAAGTTCCCTAGTATTGAAAAAAAAACAGAGATTTATGATAAGGGATAGGGTTGGGGTGGGTGGAGTCTTTCAACAATGAAGAAATTGAAGTTCTAGAGGCAGAATTGAATGGATTATGAGGACCTGTAGCCATATTTCCTCTGGGGGCACTTCTTGATTGTGGGTGTAGGTGGAGACTAAGAATCTGGGCTTGGTCTCTAACAGAGGGCTGTTTTTGAGGAAAAGGAAACCAGCAGGGATTTTGCATTCTGTCTGGGTTACAGTGATGAAATTGGTGGCCAGATGGGCTAAAATGTGTGGCTTTTTTATATATAAAATATAATATATATTATATATTATTATATATATTATATATATAAGGCTTTTTTATATATAAAGATGTTTGCTGAAGTTTGAAGGTGTGTAGGGCTGAATGACAAAGAGCTAAACTAAAAACTTCTAAAAGATGGAACTGAGTGTCCTACTGTTTTCCGGGCTGAGGAAACAAAGAATGGTCATGTCCTAGAAACAAGGATAAACTGACTGCTACCAAAACTGCAATCCAGTGCCAACCTAACACAATTTTTTATTTGATTGAGATATCAATTTAGATTTTTACAAAATGTCTTAAAGAGAAGATGATGGACTATCTTTGCTGGTTTTAGCCCACTCCTGAGTTAGGTGGGCAGTTGAATTGGAGACCCTTTACAAGATAGCTGGATAGCTGAAATAGAAAAGAAGAAAAAAATCACCTGCATTGTCTACAGGTCATTGGAAATATTTGCCAGTCTCACCTTTGGGTATAGGTGAACTTTTTTTTTTTTTTTTAAAACATTTTATAATTATTAAACAAGTGAAGGAGTAGTTAAATAGCTTGGCCAAAAGTATCAATTTATCACCTATATTAAAGACCATTTTTTGTTTATATAAAATTTCAATGTGGGGTTGTTTAGTTTCTGTTTAAATGTCATCTTTGGGCTTTCCTTATTCTCTTGCTATTTTTTTTCCTGGATGATAATATCTTTAACCCTCATTCTTAAGTAATATTTCTACTGAGTATAAAATTCTAAATTTATAATTAATACTCCTAAGGTCTTAGGCTTACTCAATTGATATTTTTTAAGAATTTTGAAAAATTATCACCCCATTATCTCTAGATGCTGCTATTTTCTCTATTCTGTTAGGTACTTTGGGGTTTTATATGGACCTAGAGACGTGATGGTAAATATTTAACATTGGCTTTTCAAAATTAAAAAAAAAAAAGCCCTGATTATGGGATTGTCAAACTTCCATGATGTGCATGTTCCCCATGGTAAATTTCAAGCTATCAAAGGTGATATTAGTAAACAGACTTGGAAAGAGGTAATGTACAAATAACTCTTGCAAGCTGATCAGAGCTGGTTATAGCAAACTATTGTGTAGAACTTGTGTCTCATTCTCTTTTCCTGTCTTCCATGTTACTTACTTTAGTTGTTCCTCCAGGTTTCTAACATTCTCCCTTAGGTACAATTCATCTGCTAATGCAGACCTTGAGTTTTAAATTTCAGTTTTAAATATTTTCATTTTTTGGGTAATATTGAATAGTGTTTATGCTAGTTTTCTGCTTTTATGTTCAAGCCTTGTATTTATTTCAACAAATATGTACATGTTACATATAAAATATATCTATATCTATATCTATATCTATATCTATATCTATATCTCTCTCTCTCTATATAGTCCTGTATATAAAATTTATTTTCTGCTTAATCCTTTCAAAATTGTTTTTGGAAATTTTGTCTGTTTTTGTTGGTTTTAACTCAGCCTTGTTTTCTTTCATGTTTTGTGTTTTTTGACTGTGAACTACTCATTTCCCCTCAAACCTTATTTTTGGAAACTTGAGCTGAAGTTAAGTTTTTCAAAAGGGATGTATCTGTGTTTGCTTATACCAGTAACTTTTTTTTTTCTAAATTCTCTCTCAAGGTTTTAGACCCTATAACTACGATAATTTCCTAAAACAAATCTATATGGAAACCAAAACCAGATTACAGATTATAGGTTACAGATTTTCTAGAGATTTATCCCTCTTTTCCACCTTGTTCCAGGATTGAAAATGGCATGTTTTCTTGCTGTTATTTTTGGCAAAATAGATTTTCTCTCTCATTAATTGTTATTCAAAGGATATAGCCTTTTGAGGTCTTAGTTTTACACAGATTTCTCCTATTAGAGCTTCCATGTTAAGTGTGCCTAGGGATTTATTTCCTATTCCCTGCAAGCTTTAAAATAGCCTTCAAATCAGAATCCCAAGATCTTTAGCATTTAGCAGATACCCTCAGGGCGAATCTTCAAGATGAAAATTGATTTGTTTCTTATATGACTTTGGGGTTCTGGATATTTCACTTGGGGCCTGAGAATTGACTTTCCTGTTTTTTTGTTTTTGTTTTTTTGGGGGGAGAGTCAACTCAGCGGTGAATTTCATATACATTTAACTATTTTTTTTACTACTTTTTCAGAATGTTATTTCTTTCACTGTAGAAAGTAAAATGAAATATCTAATCTCTCAAGCTGGATCTCAAAACCTAAAGCCAGGATTATTTATTTTTTTATTTAAAGCCAGGATTTTAATCTAATGAGAATCCCAAGGACAGAATCCATCAGACTACATCAAAACTGAGAGAAAAAAACTTGTGCTTTTAATCTTAATCAATGCATGTTTTATTTTTTCACCTAATCCTTTTTTAAGGAGCATTTTCAATTTCTTTGTAATAAATTTAGAACTTTTTCAGATTGTTAAATTAGATTCAATTTGCCTAATTAAATTGACTCACCTCACTTGTTTTACATGAGGATTTTTCCAAGTATATAATGTAACAAGCTAGTCAAGTTTCTGTTAACCACAGACAACTGCATTTAACATGCATTAATCACACATCAAAATAACTTCTGAAACTGAATTTTACCCTTTAGTTGAGGCATTTAAGAAGCATCTGTTTTGGAGTTCCTTCTCTGGTGTTTAAATTTTCTCTCTCTGTTCTCTATGCTTTGTGGTAAACCAGGGTATTTCTCTACTTAATAAAAATTATTGTCTTCTCTCATCAGTAGATATGGATTATAAGACACTTAAAATTGAAGGATTACATTTTAATATTATACTTGTGTTGTGCTTCCAAATTTATCTAACAACAAACGGATATTTTTTTTTCTTTGAGTACAGATATTAGGAAGCAAAACAGGAATGTTAGTCATTAATAATATATACCTGTTGGGGGGATTGCATCCAAAAGATGTGACCTCTGATTGACCTGTGAGCCGGACCAAGGCATTGGGAGAGTTCTCACCCCCTCCCCTGTCCTTGGTATGTGGCTTCCTCTTGCTTTTCCCAAGCACAAACTTAAAGATCAAATTGCATATCAAACAAATGATTTTAGCATTTTGGATTGTAGTAGATAGAATAATGGGTCCCACAAAATGTCCACGTCCAATTGCCGGCAACCTTTGAACCTGGATGTTGCAAACTAAAAGTTGGTGAGATACATGGCAAAGGTGCAATTAATTTTGCTAATCAATTGACTGTAAAATAGAGTAACCTGGGTTACTCACATGGGCCCAATGTAATCACAAGCCTTCTTAAAAGCAGAGGAGGGAAGCAGAAGAGAACCAGTGGGAGTCTTGACCACAGAAGCATAGTCAGGGAGCTGCAATACTGGCTTCGAAGATGGAGGATGGGGTCGTCTATGCAAGGGATGCAGTTGTCTGCTGAAAGTTGGAAAAGGTGAGAACATGGAATCTCTCCTAGAGTCTTCAGAGAGAAAACCATTCCTGTCTATGTTTTGAGTTTATGTTGGTTTTACCTGAGATGAGCTTCTGACCTCCAGAATGGTAAGATAATATACTTAAATTGGTGATGTTTTAAGCCGCATAGTTTGTGGTGATTTGTATATATTTTTTTTTATTTCCAGCTTTATTGAGATACAACTGGCATATAATTCTGTGTAAGTTTAAGGTATATAGCCTGGTGATCGGATACACATAAAAAATGCAAAATGGTTAACATTCGTGGTGATTTGTGACAGAGAAAACTAATGTAGAGGTATTTGTTAGAATACTGTGAAATCTATACTTTCAATATTTAACACTTTATTGGCATTATACAGAACTTATTAATAAACATTGTACAACTATTTGATACTATATTGAGAACTTCTTGCCAGAAATTAAAGGTACAACAGTAAACAAGACAAATCCTGTGCTCGGAATACATACTAATGTAGATTTCCAGCATAATAACTTTATTAACCATAAAAGCAAGCTAATTGGGTATAATACTATACATAAAAGGATGAAAGCTGTCTCCTCAAAATGTCATTTAATTTTGAAAATTTTGTTGGTTTAGAGGAAGACTTATTAGAACAAATCTGAGGATGTTGGTGGAAAAATTTCTCAGTCACTGTAAATTTCAATCGCAAAATTGGCCTGTTTGCATATCTTGCACTACGCTTTCTTGCTGTGCTCTAACCAGGTTCTCCAAATGAAAGATGCTCCTTGGTACCTCTGAGTCTTTATGTGTACTGTTCCTTTTGTTTAATCTCTCCTTCCCTATGCTTTTCACTTAGCAAATCCGTGCATTAGTTCTTTTTCATTTTCCCTCCGATTCTCTGTCTAGGAAGCGTCCATGATCGTCTTACCTAGGTTATTTAGTAACGCTTCTGTTCCCACAGTATTCCATGCTCATCTCTACCCTATTAAAAAAAATATATTGAAAAGAAAAATTTTGGAACTATAATAGAAAACGGGTGCAAAAATAAGTATGAGCAAGAAAACCGATTCAGAACAAAGAAAAATATCTGAGAACTAGTTCATGACTAAGCTATAAGAGAGAAATTTTAAAATAGCCCCTTCTGGTAATACAGATAGCCTTCATGTTAGGATATCAAGAGGATGGAAATTTCCTTGAGAGAACTGTTGCTATTGTCTCTGATGCTGAGAGTATGTCCTTATAGCCAGGGAGGAGGATGGAAAGTTAACTATCTTCCTACCTCAAGAATAGTGCGAGGTTTTCTCTCAAGAGACCACTGTGGGAGATTGAGCATCTCCTGAAGTGGAGGGACTCTGCAAATTGGTGCCTGTTTCAAGACTGTGGGCTTATGGTGTGGCTGGAAGAGCAGGTAGATACTAGATTTGGCTATAGTACATTTTCCCCCCAAACTTTTATTTTGAGAGGGTGAGAAAACACAAGTGGGGGAGAGGCAGAGAGAGAAAGAGCGATAAATCTGAGCAGGCTCCATGCTGTTAGTGCAGTCTGATGAGGGACCCAAACTCGGGAACTGTGAGATCATGAACTCAGCAGAAATCAAGAGTTGGATGGCTGACTGAGCCACGCAGGTCTCCTTACAGTACACTTCTAAACAAATGATGAGGCAAGGGATATGAATGTTCCCCATGGGTCGGAAAATCTGCTCTGGAACCATCACAGGCTCTTCCCATAGTGACAAGTATTTGACTTTTGTATTCACACTTGCTTGATTATACAATCCTATAGATAAGTATTTATACCTCTAATACAGGACTGCTGCATTGTGACTATATAGTCAATTGGACATTGAATGTTGAATGAATGTATGATCAGTTAATAGGTAAGTATTTTTTTTTAACGTAAATCTAAACTGCTCCAAAATAGAGGGCCCTTTTTTTTTTTAAAGGCAAAGCGATCTGCAAAACAACCCTTTTTCTCTGATTCTCTTAGTATTTGTCTTATGTAGATAGGACATATTCTTTCAGATTAGGTAACCAGCTCAGGAAGAAGGAACTGATTATATAGTTAATAAGAACAGTACTTGTTTTTCTAATTCTTTTCCTCTTTTATTACATCATGTTGATTTAAAATGTCAATTGAATTGAAATGATGAAAGGGTCCCTGTTTTGTATACAGGGAAACATTAGATGAAGTTCTTGAAAATTATTTTTCCCTGTTATAATCAATAAATAACTTATTGCTTGAAAGTTGAAATGAGTAGAAAATTGAGAACTTAATGTACCAGTCATATTGTCACAAAAATACACATGAATAAAAAAATATCCCATTTCAAGTATTGTCCTACATTTTTTTTTCATTAATAACATTGCTAATTTAATAACCACACCTTGACCATGCAGCTTTTTTGTAGAATCCACTTTCATTACTAGTCACAGTTTTGCCAAGTAAGCTTCAGGGGGAAGTAATTAAATTTAATAGAAGCCACCTTCATTTTGAATCTGCCGTCAATTTAAAGCCATAGGGAAAGGTAATTACATTTAATAGACCCCACAGTTTCTAGACGAAGATGTACGGTATGTGACGTTAATCATTAGCCCAACAGTCTGAAAAGTAAAATCTCACTTAGAACAAACTCCAAGTAAACTAGACCTTCCTTCTGACTTTTCAACTTCATAGAAGTAAAAAATGATGCCTATTGGACTCTTAAGTATGTTATTGAAATTGTATTTTGAAGACTCAGTTCATTGATTTCAAACAGTGAAACTAAGGTAAATGGCATTTATGAATCCCACTGCAGCATTAATTCCTAAGGAAATATATATTGATAATATTTTTACTAAATATTCCTTAGCCTCCATAACATCTTTCTCTTTTCTAATTGCTGAGGCTGGTGTAATAAACTAGTGTGTGTGTGTGTGTGTGTGTGTGTGTGTGTGTGTGTGTGTGCGCGCACGCGCGCGCGTGTTTTAATCCATTCTTGTATTTTTTTAATGCTGTGGTTTATGTAAATTGAAGATGTTTACTGAGTTTCAGTATATAGGAGTCTTAAATCGGTGAAAGATCATAATAAATATGAAAGCAGAACATTCCTTTTTGGTAAACACCTCTACAAGCCTGACTGCATTTCACTAAGCATTTTATAGGTTCATTATGCCATTTGGCTCACATTGAAGTCACCTTAGATCTAATTTTTTATTTTTTTCTTCAGGGTGTATGAATAATTCTTGGCTTCTGTTTAGACCTTTGATTTTAGAAATAGTTTTTAAATCGGATTTAGATAATGAGCTTTTATATAGTTCTCATAAAATCAAAAGGAATGTCCCAATAGTTCATGAAATTAGAAGTGCATCTAGAATTGGTAAAATTTACAACGCCATTTTAGGAATATAGGATTATTACTCTTCAATGATATTTTTATTCAACACATTCTTGTGCTTATTCAGGCTGGCATAGTCCTATATAGAGGCAAGGTGGAAAGAGCTAGAAGAATACGAATGAGCATATTTTTCAGTATTGAAGACAATAAGAGTATTTTGCAAAAATAAAATTGATCTAAATAGCATTTTGCCATCTTGCTACTTATCTAAAGAATGGTCCTAATTATAGATCTATAACTTAAGACACAATAACATTATTTTTTTAGAACTAAAACATTATAGGAAGAGTTTTATAAGGAAACCTTAAGAAATTAACATTTACCAGTTGTGAGAAAAAAGAAACCACTATTGTCCTTGTTTTAAACCTCCATACTTTTCACTTATACTTTTAGCTAGCAATCTTTTAGCTAGCAAGGAATACCAGTGTTGGGTTTGCTCATTTTTCAAGCACCTATTAAGACTCTACTGTTTCATTATCTTTTAATAATGTCACTCATGGTTCTCTGGGATATGTTTCTCCAAGACTGTAACAACAGTTAGTTATTGGTCAGCTTTCACTGGATTTTCAAGAAGACTCACCATGTTTAGTGAAATAAGTAAGAAGTTAAAACAGTCAAGTTTAATCACATCAGGTACCTTGGTTGGATTTCTAGGGCATCCTCCAAACTTAAGAACTATATTTGTTCAACATTTGCAAAAACCTAAAAATTTCAGTATTCATTCTTGGTTTATCAGTGTGCGGGGGGTGGGGGGAAGAAACCTAAACAACTGAAAAACTCCATGGTTTTCTTTTGGAACTCAACATTGCTTACCTTCCATGTTAGCAACAGCCCAAGGAATAGTTAGAATTCCTCCATTTTTTAATATTAGTACAATTTTTCTATTCAACCTCTTTAAAAGTCCTATAGCCTATTTAAGTATAGAGGAGAGTTTTATGTCACTGTCTACAAAGTTTGGTTAAAACTCTTGAGTATAAAAACTTGTGTGAAACAAGAATTTTGGAAGGTTTTGAAAAGTTATGGGTTAAATTGATTAAAACCTATCTACTGCAAAGGGAGTGATCTAAGTGCCCCTATTTATACAGAATGTTCCAATGCTCAAGTATTAGTAATATGGTTTTGTCAAATGACAGATATTTCAGAACTACTGTTTAAAATTTACTGTTTGATATTTTCTTACTGGATTTGGTTTTTTCCTCCAAATACTGGGTATAAAGAAATCCCATAAAAGCTGCTAAAACAAATAATCCCAAAAAACCATTCTGTAAACACAATACATCTTTTAAACTCAATTTAAAATAAAGATGGCAAAATAGATTAGCTCTAAAATTACATAGTAATGACTTGGGAAAAACAATATTTTCAGAACAGTATTTTGGTCATCACTAGTATTGATGGTTTTTAAGCAACATCCAATCTCCATATAAGCTGCCTAATATATTCATATAATAAAGATACATTTTCTTTGTACACTATATAGACTCATGCTACCTAAAGCAAGTGCATCCAAGAAAAGTTTTATCAGTTGCAGAGTGTATTGGAGCTGAATAATGAAAAATACAAATTTACTAATCTGTAGCCCATACCCAGCTGTGTTATTGCTTATTGTTAGACACTTCCTGCTATTGCCTATTTCCTTAAAAAATGTCCATGTGAAATATTTTCTGCTTCTCTAAGAGTTCTGCCTACTATGGCCTGAAACTCCAATATATGTTCCATTAGTACTTTGTATCTCCATTAACATTGTGGTGATAGTATTCGTCTGAAAAATAAAGAACTTTAAAAAAAATGCACTGAATATAACAATCTCTCCTCACATGGATCATACAATTTAGTGTATTTTAATACTTGTTATGTGTCTGTTTATGCCACAGTGGGCTGAAATACCTTGTTTATTGAAATGTTACTTATCATACATATGTTACTGAGTATGTAGTTTCAACTGGTACAACAAAGAGCCCCAAGAATGTGGTGCTCCAACAAGACCATTTACTTCTCAGTTAAATAATAGTAAAAAAGGAAATGAGCTATTCCCAGCAAGTAGATTTTGTTCCACAGAATTGTCCAGAGATCTGGGTTCTCTTCATATTGTTACCATAACAGTCTCTACAAAATGCTCATTAGAAATAAAATGCAAGCCAAACCAGAAATTTAAAAATTTCTACTAACTATACTAGAAGAGAATATCTTAATTTATTTTATTTATCCCAATATTTCAGATCTTTTCAACATGAGATCAATATAGACCAATTATTGAAATATTTTACCATTTTTCCTACTATATCTTAAAAGCATGTATATACTTTATATTTGCAACTCCTGTCAATTTGGATTAGCCACTCAATTTGGACTAGTGTCTACCATATTGGAGTGTGTAGCTGTAGTGTACTGCCCTTATGTAAATGGTGGAAATTGGCTCACGGCCACTATAGTTAGTAGCACTCCTAGAGCTTGGCAGGAAGACCTGCTTCTTAGTATTCTGTGCTGCAAATGGTCCTGCTCATCACTCTGTGCTTCTCAGGATATGGCGGCAAGCCCAAGAGCAAGGGTTCATGTGTACCTGAATTCTGTGCTTCTACCTTTAGACTACAGAGTACTTGGGAACTCCGTATTCCCTTCCAAAACTTTCTTGCTTACAGGGCCAAGACTGTCATTCTGAAGGTAAATATGCAGTGTGTGTACCCGTTAACCTAAAGGAGTACTATTTGGTTGGGGTATAGATGGGGCTTAGACATGAGATCTGGAGTATTCATGCATGTCTACAGCCAATCTTACTGTGCAGAACAGTACATGAGACAGGAGTAGTATGCTAATCAGTCAGGGACCTTGAGCTAGGGGCAAGGTTTCCAAGTATTCCCAAGTTGTTACACAGAAAGTGGATAAGTGGAAATTCTAGATTTAAACCTGGCCTTCCAGGTTAAGAAGATGAAATTATCAAGTGAGAAGGCTAGAGAATACTTTCTATAACTGTTATAATAGGTCTCTTAAATATTTATACAGGTATGCAGGTCTCCATTTTTATTCTTACCTCAGTCCTTACAGATGTTAATGAAGTGTTTGACTGTATCTGTACTCCACATATAAGGGAGAGACTAAAAGAGGAAAATGTATCCCCACTCATATTAAGTGTAATATTCAGAAATTTCAGCCATGATCTCTACTTACAACCCATGATGAAAGCTTAATTACATAGATTCAATTAACTGTGAAAGAAGTGAGGATATAAAGTGTTGAGCTGAGAAGCCATGTGGCCAGTTAAAATATATCTGTAAATGTATTAAATGCATAAAAATGAAAATGAATATTGGGAAACAGGTATACGGTAGGCTATAGCAGATACCTCTAACTTTCTCATCAGATTTCATGGTGCTTAGTAATCACCCATACCATCAAAAAGTTGAGTTTACTGTGGTACAATTGAGCTATCATATTGCAGTGTAATGAATCTTGTAATAGGGTGTTAAACATAACCCAAGTTGCTTTGAAGGGCTGATAAGAGCAGGAGCCAGTATGTTTTTTGGTAGAGGAAAACTTGTCTAATTATATTGTTTTATCATAAACACATGATGGTACTCCGTATTTGATGGATGAGTTAGCTTTCATTAAACCCATTAACAAGCATGCCATAATTCTTTGCTTTTACATTGAGTCATTGAATCCTAGATCCTCAGAATCCGTAGAAAAAGATCCATCCATTCAGCTTCTTAACCAAAAGACAATCCTTTATAATGATGGTTACATTTCCTCTAAGTTCTTTTAATTTCTTCAACTACTAAAAATGTATTGTTAATTACTCTAAGCCCTCAGGACATTGTGTATTCCTCTTAGAGGCACATTATACCATGATACGCTTAGCTCTTCTCATCTATGTTTCACTTGCTAGATTGTGGACAATTCAAGACTTGACTGTATCGTATTCATCTTTATTTTCCTAGCAGATGTCCCAGAAGACACACGTAGTAAATACTTAGTAACTGAAAATGTTTAAACGGTTTGTAAAAGATTTATCTTTCAAATATGTGAAAGGTATAAAATGTTCTTCTGCTTACAAACTAACAAATTAACCCAGACTTCTCTATAAGAGACCAGAGTTCACAAGACAATCTAGCACCAGTTCCTCTAAATCTCCATGAAGCAACACGAGGGTTTAATATCACCTGCATGTACAGGAGTTGAACTCCATGTGAGGAACCCCAAAGTTATGAAATTCCAAGTTTACATAACGTGGTCTGCTTATCTGTTTCTCTGCCCCTTAGGGGAGTTAAGAGAGAACTTTGTTCCAGAATATAAAGAAACTCCCTCTTTGCTCTCCATAGACCCTATTTTTAGCCTTCCTCCATCACCCTGAAATGTAAACCCATGGTTCCAAGGGCAAGACCCTCCAAAGCAATACACAGTATGACTTTCGTTTTTAATTTTTTTTAAATTTACAGCCAAGTTAGCATATAGTGCAACAATGATTTCAGGAGTAGATTCCTTAATGTTTCTTATTTAGCCAATCCCTACTCCCATAACTCCCCCAGTAACCCTCTGTTTGTTCTCCATATTAAAGAGTCTCTTCTGTTTTGTCCCCCTCCCTGATTTTTATCTTTGCTTCCCTTTCTTATGTTCATTTGTTTGTATCTTAAAGTCCTTAAAGTGAGTGAAGTCATATATTTGTCTTTTTCTAATTTTTCTTAGCGTAATACCCTCTAGTTCCATCCAGTTAACTGAGAATGGTAAGATTTCACTCTTTTTGATTGCTGAGGAATACTCCATTGTGTATATATACCACATCTTTATCCATTCATCCATCAATAGACATTTGGGCTCTTTCCATACTTTGGCTATTGTGGATAGTGCTGCTATATAAACATTAGGGTGCATGTGCCCCTTCAAAACAGCATACCTGTATCAATTGGATAAATACCTAGTAGTGCAATTGCTAGGTATTAGGGTAGTTCTATCTTTAATTTTTTGAGGAACCTCCATACTGTTTTCCAGAGTGGCTGTACGAGTTTGTATTCCCTCCAGCAGTGCAAAAGGGTTCCTCTTACTCCGCATCCTTGCCAACATCTGTTGTTGCCTGAGTTGTTAATGTTAGCCATTCTAACAAGTGTAAGGTGGTATCTCATTGTGGTTTTGATCTGTATTTCCCTGATGCTGAGTGATGTTGAGCATTTTTTCATGTGTCGGTTGGGCATCTGGATGTCGTCTTTGGAGAAGTGTCTATTCATGTCTTTTGCCCATTTCTTCATTGGATTGTTTTTTGAGTGTTGAGTTTGATAAGTTCTTTATAGATTTTGGGTACTAACCCTTTATGTGATATGTTGTTTGCAACTATCTTCTCGCATTCCGTTGGCTGCCTTTTAGTTTTGCTGATTGTTTTCTTTGCTGTGCAGAAGCTCTTTATTTTGATGAGGTCCCAGTAGTTCATTTTTGCTTTCATTGCCCTGGCCTCTGGAGACTTCCTGAGTAAGAAGTTGCTGTGGCCAAGGCCAAAGAAGTTGTTGTCTGCTTTCTCCTCAGATCTTGATGGCTTCCTGTCTTACATTGAGGTCTTTCATCGATTTTGAGTTTTAGTGTGTGGTGTAAGAAAGGGGTCTGGGTTCATTCTTCTGCATGGCACTGTCCAGTTTTCCCAGCACCGTTTGCTAAAGAAACTTTTTCCCATTTGATATTCTTCCCTGCTTTGTCAAAGACTAGTTGGCCATACATTTGTGGGTCCATTTCTGGGTTCTCTATTCTGTTCCATTCATCTCGGTGTCTGTTCTTGTGCCAGTACCATATATTCTCGATTACAGCTTTGTAGTATAGCTTGAAGTCCGGGATTGTGATACCTCCTGCTTAGGTTTTCTTCTTAAAGATTGCTTTGGCTATTCAGGGTCTTTTCTGGTTCCATACAAGTTTTAGGATTATTTGTTCTAGCTCTGTGAAGAATTCTGGTGTTACTTTGATAGGGATTGCATTGAATATGTAGATTGCTTTGGGTAGTACTGACATCTTAACAATGTTCTTCCAATCCAGGAGCATGGAATATTTTTCCGTGTTTTTGTGTCTTCAGTTTATTTCATAAGCTTTCTATAGATCTCAGTGTATAGAGTTTTCACCTCTTTGGTTAGATTTATTCATAAGTATTTTATGGTTTTTGGTGCAATTGTAAATGGGATTGATTCCTGGATTTCCCTTTATGTTGCTTCATTGTTGGTGTATAGGAATCAACTGATTGCTGTGCATTGATTTTAGATTGAGTCTTTGCTGAATTTATGGATCAGTTCCATCAGTATTTTGTTGGAATCCTTTGGGTTTTCCATATAGAGCATCCTGTCCTCTGTGAAGAGTGAAAGCTTGACTTTCTCTTTGCTGATTTGGATGCCTTTTATTTCTTTGTGTTGTCTGATTGCTGAGGCTAAGACTTCCAATACTATGTTGAATAACAGTGATGAGTGGACATCCCTGTCTTGTTCCTGACCTTAGGGGGAAAGCTCTCAGTTTTTCCCCATTGAGGATGATATTAGTATTAGGTCTTTCATATATGGCTTCTATGGTCTTGATATATGATGCTTCTATCCCTACTTTTTTGAAGGTTTTTATCAGGAAAGGATGCTGTATTTTGCTAAATGCTTTCTCTGCTTCTACTGAGAGGATCGTGTGGTTATTGTCCTTTCTTTTATTGATGCCTTGAATGTCATTGACTTGCAGATATTGAACCAGCCCTGCATCCCAGGTATGGATCCCACTTGGTTGTGGTGAATAATTTTTTCAATGTATTGTTGGATCCGGTTGGCTAATATCTTGTTGAGGATTTTTGCATCCATGTTCATCAGGGAAATTGGTCTATAGTTCTCCTTTTAAGTAGGGTCTCTGTCTGGTTTTGGAATCAAGGTAATGCTGGCTTCATAGAAAGAGTTTAGAAGATTTCCTTCCATTTCTATTTTTTGGACCAGCTTCAAGACAACAGGTGTTAACTCTTCCTTAAATGTTTGGTAGAATTCCCCTGGAAAGCCAGCTGGTCCTGGACTTTCGTTTTTTAGGAGATTTTTGATTACTAATTCAATTTCTTTACTGGCTATGGGTCTGTCAAATTTTCTATTTCTGTTCCAGTTTTGGTAGTGTATATGTTTCTAGGAATTTGTCATTTCTTCCAGATTGCCCATTTTATTGGCATATAATTGCTCATAATATTCTCTCATTATTTCTGCTGTGTTGGTTGTGATCTCTCCTATGTCATTCTTGATTTTATTGGGTCCTTTCCTTTTTGATCAAACTAGCTAGGGGTTTATCAATTTCATTAATTCTTTCAGAGAACCAGCTTCTGGTTTCGTTGATCTGTTTTTTTGGTGTCAATATCCTTGATTTCTGCTCTAATCTTTATTGTTTCCTGTCTTCTGCTGGTTTGGGGTTTCATTTGCTGTTCTTTTTCCAGCTCTTTAAGGTGTAAGGTTAGGGTGTGCATCTAAGACCTTTCTTCTTCTAGGAAGGCCTGGATTGCTAAATACTTCCTCCTTAGTACTGCCTTTGCTGCATCCCAGAGGTTTTGGACTGTGGTGTTATCATTTTCATTGGCTTCCATGAACTTTTTAATTTCCTCTTTAACGTCTTGGTTGGCCCATTCATTCTTTAGTAGGATGTTCTTTTATCTCCATATATTCATTGTCTATCCAATTGTTTTTTCTTGTGGTTGATTGTTGAGTTTCATAGTGTTGTGGTCTGAAATTATGCGTGGTATGATCTCAGTCATTTTGTACTTGTTGAGGGCTGCTTTGAGTCCCAGTATGTGATCTATTCTGGAGACTTCCGTTTGCACTGGAGAAGAATGTATATTCTTCTTTAGGATGAAATATTTTTTTTACTTAAAAATTTTTATTTTTGAGAGATAGAGACAGTATGAACAGAGAAGGGGCAGAGAGGAAAACAGAATTGGAAGCAGGCTCCAGGCTCCAAGCTGTCAGCACAGAGCCTGATGTGAGGCTCAAACTCATGAACCATGAGATCATGACCTGAGCTGAAGTCAGATGCTCAACCAACTGAGCCACCCAGGCACCCCTAGGATGAAATGTTGTGAATATAACTGTTGATCTAATCCAGTATGGCATTCAAAGCCATGGTTTCCTTGTTGATTTTCTGCTTAGATGTTCTGTCCATTGTTGTAAGTGGGGTGTTAAAGTACCCTTGTATTATGGTATTATTGTCCATGTATTTCTTTATATCTGTGATTGTTTATATATTTGGGACACCATGTTGGGCATAAATGTTTACAACTGTTAAATATTCTTGGTGGATAGACCCTTAAATTATGATATAATGTCATTCTTAATCTCTTGTTACAGTCTTTATTTTAAAATCTAGATTTGATATAAGTATGGATATTCCAGGTTTCTTTTGGCAACCATTAACATAATAGATGGCTCTCCATCCCCTTACTTTCAATCTCCAGGTTTCTTTAGGTCTAAAGTGGGTCTCTTGTAAACAGCATATAGATAGATCCTGTTTTCTTTTCCATTCTGTTACCCTATGTATTTTGATTGGAGCACTGAGTCCATTGACGTTTAGAGTGAGTACTGAAAGATATGAATTTATTGCCATTGTGTTACCTGTAGAAGTGGAGTTTCTGGTGATGTTCTCCGGTCCTTTCTAGCCTTTGTTACTTTGTCTTTTTTTTTTTTTTTCCATCTTTTCTCCCCTCAGAGTCCCCATTAAAACTTCTTGCAGGACTGGTTTAGTGGTCACAAATTCCTTTAGTTTTTGTTTGTCTGGGAAGCTGCTTATCGTCTTCTATTTTGAATGACAGCCTTGCTGGAAAAAGAATTCTTGGTTGAATATTTTTCTGATTCAGCACATCGAATATATAATGCCAATCCTTTCTTGCCTGCCAAGAATCTGTGGAAAGGTCTGCTGCGAACCTTATCTGCCTTCCTTTGTAGGTTAAGGACTGTTTTTCCCTTGCTGCTTTCATGATTCTTTCCTTGGCTGAGTATTTTTGAATCTGACTATGATATGCCTTGCTAATGGTCGGTTTTTTGTTGAATCTTGTGGGAGTCCTCTGTGCTTCCTGGATTTGATGTCTGTGTCTTTCCCCAGGTTAGAAAAGTTGTCTGCTATGATTTGCTCACATATCCCTTCTACCCCTTTTTCTCTCCATCTTCTGGGACCCCTATGATTCTGATGTTTTTCCTTTTTCATGAGTCCCCGATTTCTCTAATTCTTAAATCATGCTCTTTTGCCTTAGTCTCCCTCTTTTTTTTTTTTTTCTGCTTCATTATTCTCCATAAGTTTGTCCTGTATATCATGGGTTTGCTGCTCTGTCTCATCCATTCTTGCTGCCATGGTATCCATTTGAGATTATATCTCAGTTATAGCATTTTTCACTTCATCCAAACTAACTTTTACTCTTTTTCTGCACAGAAAGGGATTCTAATCTGTTTTCAATCCTAGCTACTGTTCATATTCTAGGTAGTATTCTAGTGATTCTAAATTCTGGTTCAGACATCTTGCTTGTATCTGTGTTGGTTAAGTCCCTGGCTGTCATTTCTTCCTGCTCTTTCTTTTGGGTTGAAATTCTTGGTTTCCTCATTTTGAAAGGAGAAAAGGAATTAATGAGGTAAAGTTAAATGAAAAAAATTAAACACACACACACACAAATGATAGATTCTAAATGTGTTTTTGTCTAGTTGAAAGGAGCTTTAGTAGATGGAAGTTTTGAAAACTTGAAAAAAATTACAGTGAAATAGAATAAAATGGAAGTAAAACAGAATTTGAAAAATTTATAAAGTAGAGAAAAATCATTTTTAATAAAAATTTTTGTCTTTGTTTTCAAGAAAAAAATGAAAAAATAGATGAAATAATATGAATAGATGAAAAACAGCCTGAAATACGATTTGAAATTACATCGCTGACCCCAGATGTCAAACTATATAGCACTTCATAGTCCATAAACTAGGCAGGCACAGAGACTTGTGTTCCTGAAGAATGGTTGGTCCAGTTGGGTGGGGCTTAGTGTAATGGCTCCATTCTCCACTAGATGGAACTGCTTGGTTTACTGGGCTGGATTGTTGTAGCGCTTGTAGGTATGTATGCGCATGTGTGAGTGATGAAAATGGCATTCCCCAGCTACCCAATCTCTAGTATCAGAACTCTGTTCTCTCCAATCAGCAATTGTGCACCTATCAGTTGTCTCTGGCTTCTGTCTACTCCCCGCTTTACACGGTCTGTGACCAAGTCCTCAGGTTGCCAGGTGGCACCTCTCTCCTGAGTTTTATCTCAGATGCTGCTGTGTTTCCTGACCCCTCACTTATGAGGGACTGTAGCTTGATCCACTTAGACCCAGAGGGTCTCACTGAGCAATGGCCAGGTGCTTGCCGCACCCACAAATGTTCATAGGACCGTGTTGCTGCTGATGCCTAGAGACTGCAGCTGGGCACCAGCCTGCCACAGAAAAATTTCATGCAATTGTGTAGCAGCAGTGTTTCAGGGATTATGGAGAATCAGAACACACATCTGGCACCAGGCTTTACCCTTAATGACCTTGTTCTGGCACCAGCGAATGTGGGACCAGGTGGCCACACAGCCTTTACCAAATGTCCTTCCAGCGGGGGAACTGCCTCTCCCTGTGTGGACCAAGGATTCCGGATCTCACTGTGCTCTTGGGGATTCTCTCTTCCCACCAGAGCACCACCAGCTATTGAGCTGTGGAGTTTGACTCTGACTCTGCGCTACCCCTGTTGATAGTCTTAATGGAATTTAAACACTCTCCTTTCTCCTTTCTCCCTTTTTAGTTCAGTCCCTGTAGCTGTTTCCACGTTTCCACTTTGTCTCTAGCTGCTTTGGAGGGAGGATGCTTTTCCTGTACTCTCCCCCTGTCTCTGTCTTCTCTCCACAAGCAAAAACAGCTCCCTGCCCTCCACAACTTCTCTCTCACCCACTTCACCTCTGTGCTGCATAACTGCTGAATTCTATGGTTCAGGTTGTGCAGATTGTTGTTAATCCTCAAATCAGTGTGCTAGGTGTGCAGATAGTTTAGTGTTGATCTGTCTGTATTTCATGGACACGGGACTCAAAACTATACAAACAACAAAAACAAAAACCCTTCCATGCTGTTCGACCATCTTGGCTCTTCCACAATCTGACTTCTACGAAAAGCTTATCATTTAGTCCTCCTTTAACCAAGAAGCCAAAATTCTTTGCTTAAGTCTTTACATGGGGGGATGTGAAAAATAGTAGTTTACCAACCTAGTTGATAATGGTTCTCAATTTTTTAGACTTATGTAAAGTGGCTTTGGTTTCTAATACTTCAGAAATAAAATCTAATATATATGTTCTTAATTCGAAGATCTGCTCCTGTCTCCCATTTTCAGCTTAACGGCCTCCCAATTCCTTCAACTTTCTCTTAATGTAGCATCCAGAGTTCTTACTTTTATAGAAATTCTTGTGATTGAGGTGTCAGTATGTATTTTGTAAAGAAAGAATTTTCCCATAAACCTATTTAACCTGCAGACAAAATATAAAATCCCATGATATGGGAAAAAAATGGTATTAGAACAGACTGGTTTATCTGCATCAGGGATGTCTAGTTAGACTCCTTTTAACCTCTGTACTTTTTTTTCTTTTTTTGAGAGGGAGAGTGCTATCACACGTTTTCCCTCTATTTCCATTACTGCAAGTATGTCTTTTAAACATTTTACCATCTTACATACTTTTCTTCCCAGCCTTCATTTTTGAGTGTACAGTTCAGCAGAGATGGAACTTGTAAGTAAGTTTATTACATTACAATGTGACAAATGCTATTAAAACCTGGAAAATGGGCTTTCTTATCACACTATGAATTGAAGGATGATTTCCTAGCAAGAGTGATGCTTGGGTAGAGTTTGAAGGTAGACTAGGATTTAACACTAGAACACAAACCCAATCCAGTGAAGTTCTTTCCACAATCTCTCAGGATAGACCTCTCTCCAGTGTACCATAACACACCTCACATTTTTATCTCCTGTGAAAGCCCTCACTGTCCACATTTCTAGCAATGTTCTTTTCACGGTTACTTAGGTATGGTCTAAGAAGTCCAAGGCTTTTCTCTATTGCGCTCCTTTTTTTCTTGACTCTCCCTAACATCATCCATAATGGTCCGTTCACGGCAATGCAGGCTTTATCTAGCACGCAGCTTGAAACTTTTTCAGCCTCTTCCAGCATCTACCCATCATCCAGTTCCAAAGCTGCTTCTACATTTTAGGTTTGTTACAGCAGCAACCCCCCCCCCCCCACATACACACATACTTCTCAGTACCAGTTTTTTAGTCCATTCAAGTTGCTATAACAGAATACCATAGATTGGATGGTACAAAGAACTGACCTTTACTTCTGTTATGGAGGCTGGGAAAACTAAAACTAAGGTGCCAGTAGCAGATTGTGTCTGAGAGTCCACTTCCTCCTTCATAGATGGCTTCTCATTGTGTGAGAAGAAATGATGGAAGGAACAAGGGAGTTCTCTGGGACCTCTAATTCATTTTAGTTTTTTAAACTGTAATTTCAGCAGAGTTAACATACATTGTTATACTTTCAGGTATGGAACATAATTATTCAACAATTCTATGCATTGTTCAGTGCTTACCATGATGAGTGCTTAACCCCCTTCACCTATCTTACCCATCCTTTACTGACCTCCTTTCTGGTAACTATCAACTTGTTCTCTATAGTTAAGAGTCTGTTTTGGGGCACCTGGGTGGCTCAGTTGGTTGAGTGTCTGACTTTGGCTCAGGTCATGATCTAGTGGCTGACGAGTTTGAGCCCTACATTGGGCTCTGTGCTGACTGCTCAGAGCCTGGAGCCTGCTTTGCATTCTGTCTTTGTCTCTCTCTGCCCCTCCCCAACTTCTGTTCTGTCTCTTTCAAAAATAAAATAAACATTAAAAAAATTAAGAGTCTTTTTTTTTTTGGTTTCTTTTTTTCCCCTTTTGTTTCTTGAATTTCCATGTAGTGAAATCCTATGGTTGTCTTTCTGACTTATTTTACTTAACCTGTATGTGTCTAGAGAGTATAATGCTATTTCAAGTGACAAGATTTCATTCTTTTTATGGCTGTGTGTATGTGTACGCGCGTGTGTGTGTGTGATCTCACATTTTCTTTATCTGTTTATCTAACCATGGACACTTGGACTGCTTCCATAATTTGGTTGTTGTACATCATGCTGCATTAAACGTAGGGGTGCATACTTCTTTTTGAATTGGTGTTTTTGTATTGTTGGGGTAAGTACCTGGTAGTGGAATTCCTGGACCCTATGGTAATTAAAATTTTCATCATTTGAGGAACCTCCATACGGTCTTCCACAATGGCTACATCATTTTGCATTCCCACCAACACTGCATGAGAGTTCCTTTTTCTCCATATCCTTGCTAATCCTTATTTCTTGTGTTGTTTATTTTAGCCACTCTCATTTAAGGTGGTATCTTACTGTGATTTTGATTTGCATTTCACAGATGAGTGACATTGAGCATCCTTTCATGTGTCTGTTGGATAGCTGTATGTCATCTTTGGAGAAATGTCTACGCATACTTCCCATATAAGTTTTGTGTGTTGAGTTGTTTCAATTCTTTATAGATCTTGGATCCTAACACTTTATTGGCTATGTCCTTTACAACCATCTTCTTCCATTCAGTTGGTTGCTTTCAGTTTTCTTGAATGTTTCCCTTGCTGTGCAGAAGCTTTTTATTTTGTAGTTCCAATAGTTTTTTTGTCTTGTTTTTTTTTTCCCCCCTCTTCCCATAGGAGACCAAGGTCAGAGACCTTATTGTTGTGTACTCTTTTCTAGAATGTTTTTGGTTTCAGGTCTCACATTTAGGTCCTTAATCCATTTTCAGTTTATTTTTGTGTGCTGTATGAAAATAGTCTAGTTTCCTTCTTTTGCATGTAGTTGTTCAGTTTTCCAAACACTGTTTCTTGAAGAAACTGTGTTTTTCCCATTTCATATTCTTGGCTCCACTGTTAAAGATTAATTGACTAGGGGCGCCTGGGTGGCGCAGTCGGTTAAGCGTCCGACTTCAACCAGGTCACGATCTCATGGTCCGTGAGTTCGAGCCCCGCGTCGGGCTCTGGGCTGATGGCTCGGAGCCTGGAGCCTGTTTCCGATTCTGTGTCTCCCTCTCTCTCTGCCCCTCGCCCGTTCATGCTCTGTCTCTCTCTGTCCCAAAAATAAATAAACGTTGAAAAAAAAATTAAAAAAAAAAAAAAAAAGATTAATTGACTATATTATTATGGGTTTATTCCAGGGTTCTATGTTCTTTTTCATTGATCTAATTTGTTTGTATTTGTGGCAGTATGGTACTGTCTTGATTGCTATAGCTTTGTAGTATAGCTTGGTACCTGGGAGTGTGAAACCTTCAGTTTTGTTCTTTTTCAAGTTTGCTTTGGCTATTCAGGGATTGTATGGTTCCGTACAAACTTTAGAACTATTTGTTCTAGTTCTGTTAAGAAAAAAATGCTATTGGTGTTTTAATAGGGATTGCATTAAATGTGTAGGTTGCTTTGGGAAGGTTAGACACTGTAACAATTTTCTCCCAATCCATGAACATGGGATATTTTCCATGTCTGTTTGTCCTCCTCAATTTCTGTTACCAGTGTTTTATAGTTTTCAGAGTATAGGTCTTTTGCCTTTTTGGTTAGGTTTGTTCCTAGAGGTCTTTTTATTTTTGGTGAAGCTGGGAATGGAATGGTTTTCTTCTTCTGCTGTTTCATTATTAGTGTATAGATATGCAGTGGAGATTATATTTTTAAAAAATTCTGGGACCTTACTGAATTTATTAGCACTAGGAGGTTTTGGGTTGAGTCTTTAGGATTTTCTATATATATAGTATCAAGTTGTCTTCAAATAGTGAAAATTTTTCTTCTTCCTTACCAAGTTGGATGCCTTTATTTCCTGTATGATTGCTGTGCCAAGAACTTCTAGTACTGTGTTGAACAAGGGTGGTGAACATGAACATCCTTGTCTTACTCCTGATATTAGGGGAGAGAGGCTCTGTTTTTCCCCAGTTAGGATGATGAAAGCTGAAGGTTTTTCATAGGTGGCCTTGGTTATGTTGAGGTATGTTCCCTATAAACCTACTTTGTTGAGGCTTTTAATCATGAGTGGATGTTGTACTTTTTCAAATGCATTTCTTGAATCTATTGAAATGATCATATTGCTTTTATTCTTGATGAGGTATCATGTTGATTTGTGAATATTGAACTACCCTGCATCCTGTGAATAAATTACACTTGATCATGGTAGATGACTTTTTTTTTTTATGTATTATGGATTCAGTTTGCTAATGTTTCAAGGATTTTTGCATCTATTTTCATTACAGATATTGTCCTGTAGGTGGTGTTGGTTGGTGTCTTTTATCTGGATTTAGTATCAGGGTAATGCTGTCCTCATAGAATGAATTTAGAAGTTTTCCTTTCTCTATATTTTTGGTATAATTTAGAGAAAAGTTAATACCTATTATCAAATGTTTGATAGAATTCCCATGTGATGCTGTCTGATCATGGAATTTTGTTTGGGAGTTATTTTTTAATTTTGATTACTGATTACTGGTTCTTGGGTTTTGTTCTTTTTCTAGCTCTTGTTTTTGAAGTAGTCCTGTATTGCTCTAAACTTCTTAGAACAGCTTTTGCTGCATCACAAACATTTTGGACCATTGTGTTATCCTTTTCATGTAACCCTATGTATTTTATTCCTTAATTTCTTGGCTGGCCCATTCATTGTTTAGTAGCATGTTATTTAACCTTCATATACTTCTGTCCTTTTCATATTTTTCCTTGTCGTAGATTTACAGTTTCATAGTATTGTAATAAGAAAAGGTATATGTTATTTCAATTTTTTAGTTGTTGAGACTTGTTTTGTTGTCTAATACATAATCCATTCTGGAGAATGTTCCCTGTGCACTTGAATAGAATGTGTATGCTGTTTTGGATGGTATGTGCAGAATAAGACGATTAGATCCATCTGCTCCACTGTGTCATTCAAAGCCACTGTTTCTTTATTGGTTTTTCTATTTGGATGATCTATCCAGTGATTTAAGTGGGGTGTTAAAGTCCCCTACTACTGTATTGATTGGTCTGTCTGATTACTAATGATGAGATGCTTTATGTATTGGGTGCTCACATACTGAGTACATGAATATTTACGATTGTTATCTTATTGGATATTCCTTTTATGTTTCTACATCCTCCTTCTTTGTCTCTTGTTAGTCATGGATGGTGCCTGAGATTTCATGAGATTTGGCCCTGGGTCACACAAGATGTGTCAAAATGGGAGCCAGGCTTCGTTTCAGGAGAGCAGTCTATTTTTTCTGACCTAAGTATTGTTACCCCAGCTTTCTTTTTTATTTCCATTTGCATAATAAATACTTTTCCTTCACTTTTTTTTTTCTTTTTGAGAAAAAGAGGTGGGCAGTAGGTGACAGAGGGGTGGAGGGGAGAGAATCTTAGGTAGACTCCATGCTCAGCACAGAGCTCAGTCCCACAACCCCAGGATCATGACTTGAAATCTAGATATAACTTAGAAATAATCTAGAAATAATCAAAAATCTAGAATTGGATGCTCAACGAACTGAGCCACCCAGGCACCCTACCATCCCTTCACCTGTTATCTTCATTGTCTCTAAGTCTGAAATGAGTCTCTTTTGGCAGTGCATAGATGGGTCTTTCTTTTCCGTCTTTTCTTTTTTTTTTTAAATCCATTCCATCCCTTTTATTTCTTTTGATTGGCGCATTTAGTCGATTTTGGTTCAAGTTAATAACTGATAAGTATTTGCCATCTTTTTCTTATTCAGTTGTTTGTTTTGTATTTCTTCTGTTCGTTCTTCTTTCATGGTTTACTTTGTTAAGTGATATACTTGCATTCTCTTTATTTTTGCATATTTATTACTGGTTTTGATTTGTGGTTACCAGTAGGTTTGTCTATAACTTCTTATGCATATAGAAGTCTGTACTAAGTTGATGGTCACTTAAGTTTGAATCCATTCTTTACTCCTCTTCCCCCCACGCCATACATTTTATATATGAGGTGTCACACTTAACAATCTATTTTGTGAAACCCTTGGCTGAATATTGAAGATCTACTTAATTCTACTGCGTTTGTGTTTCCTACTCCTGCTTATGGTCTTTCATTTCCACTGAAAGAATCCCCTTTAATATTTTTTAATACTTCTTTCAGGGCTGGCTTAATGGTCATGAATTCCTTTAACTTCTGTTTTTTCTGGGAAACTATATATCCTTTTATTTTGAATGACAGCTTTGCTGGATTGGGTAGGGTATTGATTGCATGTGTGTGGTGTTTTTTTGTTTGTTTGTTTGTTTTGTTTTCATTTTGTTTTTGCCATTACTTTGAAAATATCATGCCATTTCCTTCTGGCCTGAAAAGTTTTTGCTGAAAAATCAGCTGATAGCTTTATGGGATTTCCATTGTAGGTAACTGTTTTCTCTTGTAAAATCCTCTTTATCACCACATTTTACTATGTGTCTTGGTTTTGGACCTCCATGGGTTGATTGATTTTATTTTATTTTTTATTTTTTGTAGGGGCTAAATGTGCCTCCTGAATTTGGATTTCTTTCCCCTGATTTGGGAAGTTTTCAGCTATTATTCAAATAAACTTTCTACTCCCTTTCTTCTCTTATTTTTCTGGGATCCCTATAATGTGAATATTACTATGCTTGATGGTGTTGTTGAGTTCCAAAAGTGTATTTTTTTTTCCTCCTGTTCAGCTTGATTGTTCTCCATTACCTGCCTTCCAGGTGCTCGTTCATTCTTCTAGTCGATTTTTTCTATCTAGTGTATTTTTAATGTCTCCTATTGGGTGCAATAAACTATAAGTGAGTTCTTTATGATTCTCTGTGTGTGTGTGTGTGTGTGTGTGTGTGTGTGTGTGTGTGTGTTCGTTCTGTTAAGGGTCTCACTAAGATCCTCCGCTCTTAAGGCCAATGAGTACTTTTTATGACCATTACTTTAAATTGTCAAGTATATTCATTTTGTTTAGCACTCCTGTAATTTTTCTCCTCTTCTTTCACTTAAGACCTGTTCTTCCATTTCCTCATTTTGTGTAACTATGTGTCTATTTTTCTGTTAGGAAAGTCTCCTACATTGCCTGTTCTTGAAACTAATGGCCTTAGGAAGAAGATACCCTATAGTGGCCTGCAGGACCATGTCCCCTGTCCACCAAGATCTGGTGCTTTAGGGGTGTCTCCTCTCTGGGTTGCATGTACCCTAGTGTAGTGACGGAGCTGCTTTTGCCTTCAGTCCAGTTGTCTGAAATGGCTATCGGCCTGTTGGTGTGGTTTGGTCTTTGTTTTGATAGTAGGCCAGTCTGGGGTCATCTTGGTCTTAAGTTGAGTCAGACCAGGTATTTGGCAGAGATGGGAGATTTGGTGGCATGGGACTGCAGGGCCTTTTCCTTGTGTTGTCCCCCGAGAAGATTTTGTTGGGTAGGCCCTGCAGTCTTACCAGATGTCTGCCCCAGCCTACTGCTGGGGATGCAGTAGTACTGGCATGTGTGGTTATGTTTCACTCTCCTTGGGTGGGGGTGGAGGGGAGGGCTCTTGGGAGTGGTGCTGGTCCCTGTCTAGGCTGCTTACACATTGTCATGCTTGTGACACTGCTTTGAATTTGCTGTAACCACTCAAAGGGGTATTAAAAGGGGTCAGGTTGACAGAATAGGTGTGGTGTAGTGTTTTAGGCCTGTTGTGAGAGGGGAGCCAGTTCCACTTTCGAATAGGATTCCGGGGAGTTGAGGCATGTCTGCGTGGGAATGCAAGGGCAGTGTTGTCTGTTAACCAAATAGGTGGAAAGTGTTGACACTCTGTTTCCCACAGATATCTGTGTGCCTAGGCTGGGGAGTACGGGAGGGAGAGGACACTCACCAGGTCCTCTGCTCCTGGAGAAATGTACTAAAGCTCCCTGCCCCTGTAGCACATGCTCTGAGATTAGTAAATCTCCTTCCCATATATCCCAGGTATTTTTCAAACTACTGCTTCTATGATGTGTCTCCCAGGGCCTATTGTGCTAAGGGTGGAGACTTGGGTCCTCTTGCCCTCCTGGCTCTCCAAGAGTGGAGCCTACTGATTTTTAATGTTCCAGATGTGAAGTGCCACTGACTGTGTGAACTTGGGAAATTATGCCCTTCTGCTTCTAATGTGGGTTCCCTGTGCCTGAGGTGCTTGGTATGAGGGTCGGTTTTATCCCTGCTGTTTGCTCCCATGGCATCACTCTCTCCTGCAGACAGTCCCAAAAATCCATTGGACTCCAGACCAGGTCTCTGCCCTTTCAACTGTTAACTGCCTCTTCCCTACATTTTTAGCTGTGGAGGGGCTGTCCTGCCAGTCCTTGGATTGTAGTCCAGGTAATTTACATTGATATTGGTGTTATGTAGTTGTATCCAGGAGTTGAGTTTAGGGTCCTCCTACTCTTTCACTTTCCCTGGAAGTCCAGGAATGCATTCTGTGGGTCCTCTTTATGAGGATGTGAATCCCATTCGTCAGATTTCTGCCATTATGACCTAATCACCTCCCAAAGGGCCCACCTCAAATTCCATCACAGTGGGGATTAGGTTTCAACATAGGAATTTGGGAGGAACACAAACATTCAGTCTATAGCAATCGAAAATTAGAACAGTTTTATATTTACACAAAGATTTTTGGTCGATTTTTTTCCCCCTGCGTTAGAAACTTCCTAATGATAGTAATTATAGTATACTAGGTACAACGCTCCAATTATGTTGTATAGTTGCTATGTATGGAATTAGTAATCTATCTTAAACAATATATGTAGTATTTTACATCTGTATGTGTAGATCAAGAGGTCTAACCACACTTTAAAAATGGAACTACTTCAAAAGGAGCTCTAAAATACGTCAAAGGCTGTAGGAAGGTGGGGGAGATCGGCAAAATGGGGGAAGGAGAATGGGAGGTACAAGTTTCCAGTTACAGAATTAAGAAGTCCTGAGGAAAAACACGTTATAGGGAATATAGTCAATGATACAATAATAATGTTGTATGGTGATAGATGGCAGCTACACGTGGTGAACCTAGCATAACATGTAGAAATGTTGACCTGTTGTACACCTGAACCTAATGTTACTACTCCACTCAAAAAACGTTAGATAGATTTTCTAGGATACATTTAATTGCTGGACATAGATATGATATAATCTGTCCCTTCAACAATGTTTCCAATATTTTTGTATTCCTTTTATCAATGCCAGTAAGTGGATTGACCACCCTATACAGAGTATCATTTCTCACCTTTCAATATGCAGTGTTTAAATTAAATTAATTGAACTTCAGGAATAACTTATGTTACATTTCCAGTTTAAGATAAATACATTGATATAACCTAACTTCTTGCTATTTCGTTAGTTTAACAATACTAAATAATTGTCTAGGTGTTTAATGAGTAATATGTGGAACTATAGTTATTAATGGATTTCCTAAACATTTTAGAGCAATTATGAAGCATGCTTTCAATGCAAAATGTGATTTTATATGAAGATAAATATGTTTTAATTTAAACTGAAAATATTTGAAGATTGAGAGTCAATAAACCTTCAGGGAGCTCCAAAGTTAATGCCTAATAAGGAGGACTCTAAAACCTACCAATGTGGGGTGGCTGGATGGCTCAGCCAGTTGAGCATCTAACTTTGGCTCAGGTCATGATCCCGCGGTTCGTGAGTTCGAGCCCCATGTCAGGCTCTGTGCTGACAGCTCAGAGCCTGAAGCCTGCTTCAGATTCTGTGTCCCCCTCTCTCTCTCTCTCTGCCCCACCCCTGCTTGTGCTCTGTGTCTCTTTTGAAAATGAATAAACATAAAACTTAAAACATACCAATGCTATAAATCTTTTTGGTTAGTTTAGAAAGTATAGAAAAGGTTTCCTTTCACTTGTCTACCAATTGTGGATTAGAAAAACTTGTGCAAATCCTTACTAGTTTTGTCATTGAGACCTCGGAAATATAACTTAATCCCCATTTGACCAAGTGAGATGACATTTTCTAAGAAATACATTAATAACACAAATATTTATCATTTTACTTTAGGGAAAAATCCATTTGGTATACGTTTTATAAATACCAGGGAAGAAGAACCAGAACTCTACACAGTCTTATGACCACTTTAAAAAGTTTGTGAATTCCACTGAGGAAGAAGAAAATACAAAGGATTTATATCTGTATGCACCATCCAAGCATCCAACCATGTGTCTAAGAGTGTGTGTGTGTGTGTGTGTGTGTGTGTGTGTGTGTATAACAATGCATATTTATCTCTTTCGCCCTCAGCACCCCTCCATGCCCCTCCCCCTCAAACTTAAAAAATGTATATATTTATACTCAAAATACACAACATAAATGTAAATGAGAAAAACATATGTATATATTTTAAGTTATTGAGGTTAGTTGACATACAAGGTTCTGTTACTTTCAGGTGCATAATGTAGTGATTACATAATTCTGTGCACTATGTGATGTGCCCTGTAAGGATAGTTAATGTCTGTCACCATATATTACAATATTGACTATATTTGCTGTGCTGTACATATTATCTTTATCACTTACAAGCAGAAATGTCTACCCATTAATCCCCTTCCTGTATTTTTTTCCCATGCTCCAACCCTCTCTTCTCTGGTAGTTGCCAGTTTGATCTCTATTTCAGTCTGTTATTGCTGTTGTTCATTTGTTTCATTTTGGTTTTCTTTGGTTTCATTTATAAGTGAAATCATAAAGTGACCTATTCCACTCAGCATAATACACTCTAGGTCCATCCATATTGTCATATGGCAAGATTTCATTCTTTTTTTATGGCTCAGTAATATCTCATTGCATATGAATACCACATCTTTATTCACTAATCTGTTGGTGGGTACTTAAGTTGCCTCCATGTCTTGGCTGTTGTAAATAATGCTGCAGTGAACCCAGGGGAGCATATATCTTTTGAATTAGTGTTTTTGTTTTCTTTGGGTAAATACCTAGCTGTGGAATAACTGAATTATGATCTTTTTAGTAGTAACTCTTTCTTAGGGATCACCATACTGTTTTCCACAGTACTTACACCAAAAAATAAGGGGGCACACCTGGGTGGCTCATTTGGTTGAGGATCTGTGTTTTTTTTTTTTTTTTCATTGTTTGTTTTTTGAGAAGTGGGTAGGGACAGAGAGCGGGAGACAGACTCCCAAGCAGGCTCTGCTCTGTCCCCATAGTCTGATAAGGGGCTTAAACTCACAAACCATGAAATCATGACCTGAGCTCAAATCAAGAGTTGGATGTTTAACCAAGTCACTCAGGTGCCACTGGTTGAATATGACTCTTGAATATGGCTCAGGTCATGATCCCAGCGTTGTGCGATTGAACCCTGCCTCGGTCTTCATGTGGAGTGTGGAGACTGCTTAGGATTCCCCCCCCACCGCCCCTCTCTCTCACTTGTGCATGGGCTCCCCCTGGGGCAGTGGCTCCCAAAAGTGCTTGTTCCAGTTCACATTTTCACCAACATAGCCTGGTGGTTCCCTTTTCTCCACATCCTTGTCAACTCTTATTTCTTGTCTTTTTGATACTACCCATTTTAACAAACATGAGGTCATTGTGGTTTTGCTTTGAATTTCCCTGATGGCTAGTGATGTTGAGCATCTTCTCATAGGTCTTTGGCCATCTGTATATCGTCTTTGAAAAAATGTTTATTTAGGTCCTTTGCACATTTTTAAACTTTGTGTGTTTATCTGTGTGTTGAGGTATATGAGTTCTTGATATATTTGGGACTTTAATCCCTTATAACGTCTATCATTTGCAAATATCTTTTCCCATTCAGGAAGTTGCCTTTTCATTTTGTTTCCTGTGTTTTGCGAAAGCTTTTTATTTTGATGAAATCCCAATAGCTTATTTTTGGTTTTGTTTTCCTTGTCTGAAGAGAGATCCATAAATATGTTGCTAAGGGTGATGTCCAACAGATTACTGCCCAGGTTTTCTTTCAAAAGTTTTATAGTTTCAGGCCTCACATTTAAGTTTTTAATCAATTTTGAATTTTTTAAATTTTTTTAATGTTTATTTTTGAGAGACCAAATGAGCAGGGGAGGGACAGAGAGAGAGAGGGAGACAGACTCCAAGCTCTGAGCTGTCCGCACAGATCCTGACAAGTGGCTTTAATCCACGAACCCCGAGATCATAACCTGAACTGAAGTCAGATACTTAACCATTGAGCCACCCAAGTGCCCCCTGTTTGGAGTTTGTTTTTGTGTATGGCATAACAAAATGGTCTAATGTCCTTCCTTTGCACATAGCTGTTCAGTTTTTCCAGCCTCATTTACTGAAGAGATGGTCTTTTCCCCATCGTATATTACTGTCTACTTTGTCATAGATGAATGACCCATAAAGGTATGAGTTTATTTCTGGGCACTCTATTCTGATCTTTTGATCTGTTTTTGTGCCAGTTACAATACTGTCTTGATTACTATAGCTTTACTATATGTATATTTTGGAATCTGGGGTTGTGATACCTCTGGCTTTGCTCCTCTTAAGATTAGTTTGGCTATTTAGTTTTTTTTTTTTTTTTTTTTTTTTTTTTTTTTTTTTTTTTTTTTTTTTATTTTTTTTTTTTTTTTTTTTTTTTTTTTTTTTTTTTTTTTTTTTTTTTGTGGTTCTGTACAGACTTTAAGATTATTTTAGCTCTGTGAAAATATTATTGGTATTTTGATTGGAGTTGCATTAAATTATAGATTTCTTTTCGTAGTATGGGCATTTTAACAATGTTTTTCCAATCTCTGATTGTAATACCTTTCTATTTATGTCCTCTTCAATTTCTTGGACTGTCCTATAGTTTTCAGAGTATAGCTCTTTCGCCTATTTAAAGTTATTTCTGGGGATTGTCTTTGAAATTGTAAAGGGGATTATTTTCTTCCTCTTTCTGCCACTTTATTAGTGTATAGAAGTATCACAGATTTGTATATTAAATTTTTTTCATCCTGCAACTTTACTGAACTCACTTATTTTCATAGATTTTTAGAGTCTCCAGGTTTTTTTAAAAATATGATATCCCGTCCTCTGCAAATAGTGACCATTCTTGTTTCATACTAACTTGGATAACTTTTTTTTATTTTTTGCGGCTAGGACTTTGAGTAATATGTTGAATAAAAGTTGCAAGAGTGGATATCCTTGAGTGTTAACGATCTTAGGGAAAAGGCTTTCAGTTCAACATCGAGTAGGATGTCAGCTGTGGGTTTGTCCTATGTGGCCTTTATTATTTTGAGTTCTATATTCTCTCTAAACCCACTAATATTGAAAGTTCTGATCATGAATGGTTACTGAATTCTGTCAAATGCTTTTTCTGTCTATTAAGATGTGAATTTTATCCTTCATTTTGTTAGTGTGATACATCATAGCATTTTTGTAAATATTGAACCATCATTGCATCCCTGGAATAAGTCTCTTGACTGTGCTGAGTGATCCTTCTAATGTATTGTTGAATTCAGTTTGCTAATATTTTGTTGAGAATTAGTGCATTGTTCATACAGAGAGATTGGCCTGTAGTTTTCTCTCCTTCATTTCTAATTTTCAGGTCCTTTAAAAAAAAGTTTGGTAAAGTTTTAATCTATTTTATTTCCTTTTTAAAGCTTTTTTTATCTTTTCTATTTTAATGTTTGATTTATTTCCACTTTGATCTTTATTGTTTTTCCCTCCATTATTTTTGGGCTTCATGGTTACTTTTCTAGTCCCTTTAGGTGGGAGGTTAGTGTTTGAGATTTTTCTCATTTCTTGAAATTAGCTGTATTACTATTAACTAACAACTTTGCACTGTTTTGTGTGTATGTGCGTCACAAAGATTTTATATTAAGTTTTCATTTTCATTTGTAAGTTTGTTTTAATTTTTCTTTGACTTCTTCCTTGACCCACTGTTATTTAGTAGCATGCTATTTAGTCTCCGTGTGTGTGTGTGTGTGTGTGTGTGTGTGTGTGTTTCCCATATTTTTGTTGTAATTTCTAGTTTTACACAGTTGTGGTCAGAAATGATGTTTGATAAGATTTCAATCTTAAATTCATTGAGTGGCTTAACTCATTTTATGGCTTAACATGTGATCTATCCTGAAGAATGTTCATATGCACTTGAAGAAAAGAATAAGCCTGTATTTTTATTTATTTATTTATTTATTTATATTTTTTTTCAACGTTTATTTATTTTTGGGACAGAGAGAGACCGAGCATGAACGGGGGAGGGGCAGAGAGAGAGGGAGACACAGAATCGGAAACAGGCTCCAGGCTCTGAGCCATCAGCCCAGAGCCTGACGCGGGGCTCGAACTCACAGACCGCGAGATCGTGACCTGGCTGAAGTCGGACACTTAACCGACTGCGCCACCCAGGTGCCCCAGAATAAGCCTGTATTAAGGAATGTTTTGTCTATATCTAGTCCAATATGTCCTTCAAAGCCACTATTTCCTCATTGGTTTTGTTTGGATGGCCTGTCCATTGATGTAAGTGGGATATATGTATAGCTTGTATATGTATTCTTGTTTGTCTCCTCGTGTGTGAGTGTTCTTACATAGTTTTTCTGTGTTCTTTCTGTGTTTTTAAATATGTAATGACCTATGGCAGTAAAGAGAGCAAGACAGAGTTAATACCTTTATGAAAAGAATCTTAAATGATGATTAAAAAAAAAAAAAAAAACATTTATCTTTGGGAAGGCAGGGGAAAGAAATCCAGGGGAAAAGTACAGGGTAAGGAAAAACCTGCAAGGGGATGTTCCTGGTATGTACTTAAAATGGCTGCAATTAAGCTCTCTAGAAAAAGCATAATACGAGAAAACAAAAATAGGCACTAAGGAGTTTGAAAATCGTGAAATCAGATATTTTGAAATTGGACTTCTTTTCCTTTTATCTTAATATGTCAGCTATATACCCTTGGACATTTGGCTGAATGTGTTCAAGACTGTTTCTGAATATATACAATGAGGTTAATAGTGGTGCCAACAGCATTGTGCTTTAGATAATTTAAATATCAGCAAAGTATTCACGTGTTCACTCTTAATTTTATAAGGTAGCTTTTTTTGCCTTTATTTTTTATTTATTTTGAGGATAGCCTCAGACAAGGAAATACTCATAGGTACACATATGAGAGCTCATATGTACACATGCACATGGGCAGGTGTTGAGATTATGTCAATATGGAGGCTAAGCGTTTATCCTCTATACTACTTTCTTACAGATAGTTTTTAGTCAAGTGACTTTATTTATTTTTTTCAATATATGAAGTTTATTGTCAAATTGGTTTCCATACAACACCCAGTGCTCATCCCAAAAGGTGCCCTCCTCGATACCATCACCCACGCTCTCCTCCCTCCCACCCCCCATCAACCCTCAGTTTGTTCTCAGTTTTTAAGAGTCTCTTATGCTTTGGCTCTCTCCCACTCTAAACTCATTTTTTTTCTCCTTCCCCTCCCCCATGGGTTCCTGTTAAGTTTCTCAGGATCCACATAAGAGTGAAACCATATGGTATCTGTCTTTCTCTGTATGGCTTATTTCACTTAGTATCACACTCTCCAGTTCCATCCATGTTGCTACAAAGGGCCATATTTCATTCTTATTGCCACGTAGTACTCCATTGTGTATATAAACCACAATTTTTTATCCATTCATCAGTTGATGGACATTTAGGCTCTTTCCATAATTTGGCTATTGTTGAGAGTGCTGCTATAAACATTGGGGTACAAGTGCCCCTATGCATCAGTACTTCTGTATCCCTTGGGTAAACTCCCAGCAGTGCTATTGCTGGGTCATAGGGTAGGTCTATTTTTAATTTTCTGAGGAACCTCCACACTGGTGTCCAGAGTGGCTGCACCAGTTTGCATTCCCACCAACAGTGCAAGAGGGTTCCCGTTTCTCCATATCCTCTCCAGCATCTATAGTCTCCTGATTTGTTCATTTTGGCCACTCTGACTGGCGTGAGGTGATACCTGAGTGTGGTTTTGATTTGTATTTCCCTGATAAGGAGCGACGCTGAACATCTTTTCATGTGCCTGTTGGCCATCCGGATGTCTTCTTTAGAGAAGTGTCTATTCATGTTTTCTGCCCATTTCTTCACTGGGTTATTTGCTTTTCGGGTGTGGAGTTTGGTGAGCTCTTTATAGATTTTGGATACTAGCCCTTTGTCCGATATGTCATTTGCAAATATCTTTTCCCATTGCGTTGGTTGCCCTTTAGTTGGTTGTTTCCTTTGCTGTGCAGAAGTTTTTTATCTTCATAAGGTCCCAGTAGTTCATTTTTGCTTTTAATTCCCTTGCCTTTGGGGATGTGTCGAGTAAGAGATTGCTACGGCTGAGGTCAGAGAGGTCTTTTCCTGCTTTCTCCTCTAGGGTTTTGATGGTTTCCTGTCTCACATTCAGGTCCTTGATCCATTTTGAGTTTATTTTTGTGAATGGTGTGAGAAAGTGGTCTAGTTTCAACCTTCTGCATGTTGCTGTCCAGTTCTCCCAGCACCATTTGTTAAAGAGACTGTCTTTTTTCCATTGGATGTTCTTTCCTGCTTTGTCAAAGATGAGTTGGCCATACGTTTGTGGGTCTAGTTCTGGGGTTTCTATTCTATTCCATTGGTCTATGTGTCTGTTTTTGTGCCAATACCATGCTGTCTTGATGATGACAGCTTTGTAGTAGAGGCTAAAGTCTGGGATTGTGATGCCTCCTACTTTGGTCTTCTTCAAAATTACTTTGGCTATTTGGGACCTTTTGTGGTTCCATATGAATTTTAGGATTGCTTGTTCTAGTTTCGAGAAGAATGCTGGTGCAATTTTGATTGGGATTGCATTGAATGTGTAGATAGCTTTGGGTAGTATTGACATTTTGACAATATTCTTCCAATCCATGAGCACGGAATGTTTTTCCATTTCTTTATATCTTATTTAATTTCCTTCATAAGCTTTCTATAGTTTTCAGCGTACAGATCTTTTACATCTTTGGTTAGATTTATTCCTGGGTATTTTGTGCTTCTTGGTGCAATTGTGAATGGGATCATTTTCTTTGTCTTTCTGTTGCTTCATTATTAGTGTATAAGAATGCAACAGATTTCTGTACATTGATTTTGTATCCTGCAACTTTGCTGAATTCATGTATCAGTTCTAGCAGACTTCTGGTAGAGTCTATCGAATTTTCCATATATAATATCATGTCATCTGCAAAAAGTGAAAGCTTGACTTCATCTTTGCCAATTTTGACGCCTTTGATTTCCTTTGTTGTCTGATTGCTGATGCTAGCACTTCCAACACTATGTTAAACAACAGCGGTGAGAGTGGGCATCCCTGTCGTGTTCCTGATCTCAGGGAAAAAGCTCTCAGTTTTTCCCCGTTGAGGATGATGTTAGCTGTGGGCTTTTCATAAATGGCTTTTATGATGTTTATGTTCCTTCTATCCCGACTTTGTTGAGAGTTTTTATTAAGAAACGTTGCTGGATTTTGTCAAAGGCCTTTTCTGCATTGGTTGACAGGATCATATGGTTCTTTTCTCTTATTAATGTGACGTATTGCATTGATTGATTTGTGAATGTTGAACCAGCCCTGCATCCCAGGAATGAATCCCACTTGATCATGGTACATAATTCTTTTTATATGCCGTTGAATTCGATTTGCTAGTATCTTATTGAGAATTTTTGCATCCGTATTCATCAGGGATATTGGCCTGTAGTTCTTTTTTTTTTTTTTTTTTACTGGATCTCTGTCTGGTTTAGGAATCAAAGTAATACTGGCTTCATAAAATGAGTCTGGAAGTTTTGCTTCCCTTTCTATTTCTTGGAATAGCTTGAGAAGGATAGGTATTATCTCTGCTTTAAAGGTCTGATAGAACTCCCCTGGGAAGCCATCTGGTCCTGGACTCTTATTTGTTGGGAGATTTTTGATAACCGATTCAATTTCTTCGCTGGTGATGGGGCTTTCTACTTCCTCCTGATTGAGTTTTGGAAGAGTGTGGGTGTTTAGGAATTTGTCCATTTCTTCCAGGTTGACCAGTTTGTTGGCATATAATTGTTCATAGTATTCCCTGATCATTGCTTGTATCTCTGAGGGATTGGTTGTAAGAATTCCATTTTCATTCATGATTTTATCTATTTGGGTCATCTGCCTTTTTGAGAAGCCTGGCTAGAGGTTTGTCAATTTTATTTTTTCAAAAAACCAACTCTTGGTTTCGTTGATCTGTTCTACAGTTTTTTTAGATTCTATATTGTTTATTTCTGCTCTGATCTTTATTATTTCCCTTCTGATGGATTTAGGCTGCCTTTTCTGTTCTGCTTCTATTTCCTTTAGGTGTGCTGTTAGATTTTGTATTTGGGATTTTTCTTGTTTCTTGAGATAGGCCTGGATTGCAATGTATTTTCCTCTCAGGACTGCCTTCACTGCATCCCAGAGCATTTGGATTTTTGTATTTTCATTTTCGTTTGTTTCCATATATTTTTTAATTTCTTCTCGAATTGCCTGGTTGACCCACTCATTCGTTAGTAGGGTGTTCTTTAACCTCCATGCTTTTGGAGCTTTTCCAGACTTTTTTCTGTGGTTGATTTCAAGCTTCATAGCATTGTGTTCTGAAAGTATGCATGGTATGATTTCAATTCTTGTATACTTATGAAGGGCTGTTTTGTGACCCCGTATGTGATTTATCTTGGAGAATGTTCCATGTGCACTCTGTTGCTTTGGGATGCAGAGTTCTAAATATATCTGTCAAGTCCATCTGATCCAATGTCTCATTCAGGGCCCTTGTTTCTTTATTGACCGTGTGTCTAGATGATCTATCCATTTCTGTAAGTGCAGTGTTAAAGTCCCCTGCAATTACCACATTCTTATCAATAAGGTTGCTTATGTTTGTGAGTAATTGTTTTATATATTTGGGGGCTCTGGTATTCGGTGCATAGACCTTTATATTGTTAGCTCTTCCTGAATGATAGAGTCTGTGATTATTATATAATGCCCTTCTTCATCTCTTGTTACAGCCTGTCAAGTCTAGTTTGTCTGATATAAGTATGGCTACTCCAGCTTTCTTTTGACTTCCAGTGGCATGATAAATAGTTCTCCATACCCTCCACTCTCCATCTGAAGGTGTCCTCAGGTGTAAAATGAGTCTCTTGTAGACAGCAAATAGATGGGTCTTGTTTTTTTTTTTTTTTTCCATTCTGATACCCTATGTCTTTTGGTTGGCGCATTTAGTCTATTTACATTCAGTGTTATTATAGAAAGATATGGGTTTAGAGTCATTGTGATATCTGTAGGTTTCATGCTTGTAGCGATGTCTCTGGTACTTTGTCTCACAGGATCCCCCTTAGGATCTCTTGTAGGGCTGGTTTAGTGGTGACGATTTCCTTCAGTTTTTGTTTGGGAAGACCTTTATCTCTCCTTGTATTCTAAATGACAGACTTTAGTCAAGTGACTTTAAAGTGTTTGCAAAAGATTATAAATATGTTTCTTCTTTGAAGCTACTTTTGACCCCAATAGTCAAGATAATTGGAAAATCAAGACAGAATGAAGTTGCAAAGGCCAGAGAGCAAATGACAAAAGTTACTTTCAGTCAAAACAGGTGAATATGCCAACTGGTGAGGTGAATGTCATGGCTGATGGACTTTTCACAAGTCCAAGGGGGGAGAAAATGATTTTCAATGTATGCATCATTTTAGTAGTTTAAAAAGTGAACAGAACGTCAAAGTATTTTAAAAAGTAATACTTCCCAAGTAACTTAATGACACTTCTCCCAAATGAGCTGCTTGTTTTTTTTTTTTTTTTTTTTTTTGCTTTAGCATCCTATCCTTGGTTTTCAAATAAGTCCTCAAGATACTTGAGTACAGTTTTTAAGCATTATGCTCTTGTTTCCATTTTAAGAATTGAAACATGGACATGACAAAGTTATTTTGCTTAGCTTGAAACTCCTAGCTTTATTTTCCCTTCTTGAAAGATAGAACTAAAATTATTGGGTTTTTTTCCCATTGACAAAAATGTCTTAAATCAGCTCCACATATCCGTACACAAATTGCATTAAACATTTTTTTACTCTTTATACGTAGAACACATTTCATTCTTGCAGAATTGAAGGATGTTAACTTCTAAACAAGATTGCTGACATTAGCGGGAATGTACTGAACAGGTCTTGTCCCTTTCTACAATCTATTCTGTCAGAATATAATTAAGCAATTAGACATGACAGTGTGTATTGTAATGTAGGAATAACACCGATCCTTGGATATGTTGTGCAGTACAAGACTGAATTTCATTAGTTCTCCCAACCACCACCTTGTAGGTGTGTGTGCACATGTGTACACACACACACACACACACACACACACACACACACACACACACTTACAAGAATAAACCTTACCCTTAACTGAGGACTTCAACAGAACAAGTCCATGTCAGGCTACTTTTGGTGGATTATGGTAAAATGTAGCAAAGCAAAGGCTACATGGTCGGTGGTTATATTTTTATTTATAAAAATATGAAATCTGTTCATATTTTACCTTTAGCTATTATGAAAGTCCATTGGTATACTAGAGCTGCTATTTTAATTCCATTCAAATGAATGAATTTTCTAGTGTCACAAATTTCCAAGCATACATTATAAATACAATGCAAATTTTAGTTCTTACATTTCAGGTCATTGTTTCATTTGAAGTTTTGATTCTTGTCCCTGCCTAAGTTGTTAAAAATGGTATCAATGAATTTATCTGTTCTAAATATCATAACTAAAAGAGGTATATTTCCATATGGGTATGTTTGAAATTTTAAATTTATAAAATGAGTATATGTTTTATAAATTTAAGATTTAGTTATATTTTTAAAGGTATGAATGTATGCATGTCAAAATTTGACCATACCTTCAAATATAACTGTGTGAATGTTATGTAATATTAGAAAGAAAGATGACAGGAGCTTAAATTTTTAAGTCTTTAGAATTTTAAATTAAGTCATCTAGTTGCAATAGAAAAGTATGAACGTTGACAAAACTTTAAAATTAGTTTCTCTTAAGGAAAAGACTCATCTTGAACTTCTAAAGAATATTTCATTTTACAAGATTTACTTACAAAAGTATTTATAAGAGTAAACTTACAACGGACTGTGAAACTACCAAACAAATTGATTACAGGACAGTTTTGTGTGTATGTATTTGTTTAAATATGTGTGTACATAAACATACACCTATCTGTATATTTATAGACATATATTCAAATCTGTACATAAATTTACTTGAGACCGTGTATGAATGTATATATACACGCACACCTGTAGATACATAATGTGTATGTGTGGGCACATGTATTACAGTACAGGTAGAAAAAATAGACCTCTAGGCTAAATCAGATGGAATTAAAAAACATTTATTACTTGAGGTGAAAATTCTCTGAGAAGATTATTAAACACTTGTGAGACATTGAGCCAATTACTAAACCTCTCTGTTAGAATATGTATTTTTGGCTCTGTTGGGTTAGGTGTATCTAGAATATTGGCCAAATGTAATAAGAATAAAAGTTACTTCATGGGCATGAAATTATCACAGTCTGTCACAATGATTATTTAGGTATTTCAAGACATAACTTGAGAAATCTTATTTTTGAATTTTTACTTTGAGTAAAGTGGGACAGTGGGGTATGGACAGGTTGAGGGGTTGGAGCCTTGGCTCAAGTACAACCCGTCTCTTTTGGCCTCTCAGGGGCGGAGGCAAGGGGGTATACCTGTTTCTCCTTTCATCATCCTGAGTGTGGTTTGTCTCTTTTGCCCAGCTTGAGGCACCCTCTAGCAGTGGGCCCAAAGAAATAAGAATTGGGTCATGTTAGTAATTCTGCATATGAGTGAAATACTGATATTTCCCTTTAAAACTGTCACTGGACGCTATAAAGACAAAAGGTAAAAATCCATGTCTATTTAAATTTAGTTCTTAAAACCATATTAAATAGGAAATAAAAATAAGTTGAAAGAAGGAGGAAGTGGGAGAGGAGTGAGGGACACAATAAGGAAACAAGTTTTGTGTATTCATCTTAATGACAATTTTTAAACAAGGAGTCAGACATATTTATTTTGCACAAGGGCCCAAAATTTGGGTTGCTGGCTTTAATAAGAACCCAAAATCTTGTGCTCATATTAATTTTTTTTCTAATTTGAGAGAGACCACACGTGGGGGGGGGGGGGCAGAGGGAAGAGAGAGGGTAAGAGAGCATCCTAAGTAGGCTCCATTCTGTCAGTGTAGAGCCTGACACAGAGCTCAAACTCAGTGAGATCATGACCTGAGCTGAGATCAAGAGTCCTATGCTTAACTGAGCCACCCAGGTGCCAGTATAAAGATTTTTTTTTTTAATTAAAGCACACTATGTGACAGATTTGGGCTATAATGTATTTGCTTTTACTTTATTATTTTCCCATTTGGATTTTTTTCAAAAAATTTTTTTCTCCTTATTTTTGTATGCATGCATTACATACACAAATGTTTGGTCAAACTAATAGAATTTTCATTTATATATTTTTTTTAATTTTTTAATGGTTTATTTTTGAGATGGAGACAGAGCATGAACAGGGGAAGGGCAGAGAGAGAGGGAGACAGAATCTGAAGCAGGCTCCGGGCTGTCGGCACAGAGCCCAACGTAGGGCTTGAACCCACCAGCCATGAGATCATTACCTGAGCTGAAGTCAGATGCTTAACCAACTGAGCCATCCAGGTGCCCCAAGAATTTTCATTTATATTTCTGACAAACACTGAATGTTTGTGATGAGAAAATAGAATATAAATATGAATGGTAAATTGGACACATTGGATTCTCAGGTGTAATTGATCGAAAAGGAAAAAAAAGTCTTGGGGCGCCTAGGTAGCTCAGTCAATTAAGTGTCTGACTTTGGCTCAGGTCATGATCTTGCGGTTCATGAGTTCAAGCCCCACATCGGGCTTTCTGCTGATGGCTTGGAGCCTAGAGTCTGCTTGAGATTCTCTCTCGCTCTCTCTCTCGCTCTCTCTCTCGCTCTCTCTCTCGCT
>NW_024412405.1:37687469-37741682 GCF_014898765.1 Herpailurus yagouaroundi
GCTCTCTCTCTCGCTCTCTCTCTCGCTCTCTCTCTCGCTCTCTCTCTGTTCCTGCCCTGCTTGCTTGCTCGCTCTCTTTCTCAAAGATTTTGAAAAGTCTCAACTAAGCTTTTGACAGGTGTTAAAGACACAACTGTTTTAAATGAGATTAAGTAATTGGCAGAGTATGCAATATGCACTTCTTATATTACGTATATTACTGTTGAGTTATATTGGTATGAAGACTACTTCAACAACTGAGAAATGAATTCTTAAAGTCACTTTTCAAAAACTTGTCCAAATTCAGTACTAAATTCAAGGTTTATTACAATGTAATCTATATTTTGTAAGACTGGTAGCGTTGCATACTTCATAATAGCACTAATGCATTACTTTTAGGCTGAACATTCCATGCTATGCTGCTTCTGTATCTTAGTGTGGCCATTCAAAGGAATCCACTGTTTTGCTGCTTAGAACTTTAATATAACTATGATAGGAAGATACCTAGATAATGGGTTCAAAAGTCCCAAGTTCAAGTCACAACTCAGTTTTCCTGTCTGACTTTGGGCAGGAAATTAGCATTATTGAATCTTAATTTTCATAATCTGTAAAATGAATATAAGAACATTTTCTGTGTTCCATGCATAAAATGTAGAAACTTACAGAAGAAATTAATGCAAAAGCACTCTGTAAGCCTTGATGGACTACACAATTAAGAGTTTCATTAACAGTAATGGAGTGATTTCCACTATGGGCTCAACTTTTACTTATCCAGAGAATAACATTGATAACTCATTGTATTACTGTTTGCTGTGTACAAATAGTGTGTACAAAATTATATTCATTTATTTTTGGGGTCTAAGACTAATTGTTAATTATAGCAAGTGACACAACAAAAATAGTTGAGATATAAAATAACTGGAGAGAAGGGAATAGAGATTTATTTATCTATTTATTTATTTAACAGAGGGTGAGTGAGGGGGTGGTGGCAGAGAGAGAAGGAGACACAGACTCTGAAGCAGGCTCCAGGCTCTAAGCAAGTTGTCAGCACAGAGCCCAACGTGGGGCTTGAACCCACAAACCGTGAGATCATGACCTGAGCCGAGGTTGAATGCTCAACCAAGTGAGCCACCCAGGCACCCCTAGAGTTCCTAATTTAAAATGAATGGTCTAATAGTACTGCTTTGGTGAGGAGGCATTTGAATTGAGTTCTTCTGGATTTAAAAGTTAACCAGAGAAAGTAAACTTAAGGTGGAAAGACAGTAAATGAAAAGAAAGGGACTTTGTATTTGAAATGAAATGGAAAACCATTTAAAGATTTTGACTAGGAAAATACAATGTACTGTATGCTCTTAAAGGATCACTTTCACTACAGTGTGGGCAATGATTGGGGAAGGAGCTTAATGAGAGAAGACGAAATAGGGGGCTACTGCAGGAGTCCTAATGGGAGGATGTTGATGTGGGTATAAGTCTGCTGTGTGCAGTTGTGCAGTTTGGCACCACCTAGGGCTGTGCACTATATGTCCTCATAGACGGCAAAGTGAATGGCTGGCTGTAGAGGTCAATAAAAAATGTGCAACTATACACGGTCATCCTGCTCAGAGAAGGCTTTTGGAGTATTGAGTATTGGAGATGAAAGAGTTGGTAGAAGCAAAACCTAGTTCAGAATGGAATAAATTATGCTTTTTAATTGTATGGGTCTGGGTAGACAGAAGTGGGAGAATTACTAAGTTAGAACTTGACAGGTATTTGTTCTTGACCACTTGTATGCTTTTTTTTTATATTCATCATTATACACAATTGAATAATTCTTTAAATTTGTTAAAATGCTTCTTCTATTAGTCCAGGGGACTGAAAGTATTTGTGACATATGTATACATATATGGTATGAGTTTGGTTTGTCAACATGAAAACATTCTAGAAAAGATTACCTTAACAAATTGGAAACATTATGATCTTTCAAAAACTCAAATAATACACAGTGATCAATAACTATTGATGATGCTGTCTGCCCTTTGAGGAGCTGTTAATAATACAATGCAAACCATATGCCTCTGAAATCACTTGAATGGGATATTTAATAACGTGATTAGACTAATTTGCTGCAAGATTGAAATTCTTATCTGGTATTAATGTAGACTATAGTGTAGGCATCTAAAAGTCACAGTTGTACACAATGCCATTTTTTTTTTTTGAAAATCTGCTTTTGTAGATTCACATAATCTGGCATTGAGATTATTGATTTAACCTATTAAATTCAAAACACTGAGATTCCAGGCCTTTTCTCCTTTTCGTTCTACCCAACAAATCACAGCATGCTGATTCTTTATAGGGTTTAATACGTTAACGTGGTCTTAGAGGATTGGTATTTAAAAGCAAACAAAAAACTTCATTGTAAGAAGAATCTTCAAGGCTCCCTTTTAGATGCTTGGCAATTGATTGAATATTTCAGTGCTATCACTCTGTAATCTGTTGGTGCTCATAATTCTTCAGAGATACTGTAAAGATTAACCAAATAGTTTGTAAAGTACTTTATCTCTTCAAATGCAAGTTCTATGAGGTGAACATTTAGAAGCCTCATTATACCCAGGCTATACTCTGCCAGAACTCTTAAACTGTTAGTAAAACCACTTAAGTGTTGTACTTTATCACTGCTGTCTTGATAATGCAGGGCTGTGCCTGTCATATCAGTTTTTGTCTCTTCAAGACTGTTTAAGCATAGTACTATTTATATTTGACATTTATCAGAGTTGCAGTGATCCTTTCAAATTTGTAGAGTATAGAATTTTTACTTGATATATCACATACTATTACCTAACGTCAGGCTCTGTATGAGCACAACCCAGAATTACACAGAGCAATGCTGTTTAAAGTATAGCTTATGTATAAACCTTCCAAAGTTTTGCTCTATGACATAATGTGTTCTCCCAAGAGCTTCAAAGTACAGGAAACTTAAGATACCTAAAAAGTAGTGCCTTGTACCTCCTATCAACACATCCTGTATCATTACCATAAAATAACATTAATTCTAGAATGTAACTTCTAGAAAAGCCTTTAATTTCTAGAACAAAGGAAACAAAGTTCTTCAGAATTTAGAATTACCTAATTCTACCTTGAGAAGGAAAGAGGTGATGAAATGGAAGATCTATTAAGAGAATTCTAGATTAACCCAAATTGTTATTTTGAGTGGTAGGGAAGTGGTTGGATCCTCATTCACAGAGCTCAAAAGGTTCTGAGAGCAGTCCTGCTCCACAAGGGACTACCACTGAACTTCTCAAAAGTCACTTATAGAATAGTATTTCTTTGGAAGAAAAAAACTTTTTTTTTAAATTATTTTTTTTTTCAACATTTATTTATTTTTGGGACAGAGAGAGACAGAGCATGAACGGGGGAGGGGCAGAGAGAGAGGGAGACACAGAATCGGAAACAGGCTCCAGGCTCTGAGCCATCAGCCCAGAGCCTGACGCGGGGCTCGAACTCCCGGACCGCGAGATCGTGACCTGGCTGAAGTCAGACGCTCAACCGACTGCGCCACCCAGGCGCCAGGAAGAAAAAAACTTTAATCTGGTAAAACTTAGTTGTAAAAGGTTTCTTTTTGCTATAGTTAGAGAAGTAGGGTCACACTGTGGGATAGTGAGGTTTCACATTTTGTTCTACAATTCATCTAAATTATCTAGCTTAATGATATAAAAAGTGGAGATTGAGAATAGAGGATCTACATCCCCTTTCTGACTGGCTATATATTTGTCAAAGTATTTTGTAAGGTTAATAGTTTCTTATCTAAATATATCAAAACAAGTACTACCACTGAACTGAAGAAAAAGTAGTGAAGATACATGAATGAAATAACAGATACATGAATATAGGAATGAAAAGTCTAGGTGTTATAATTATGCGTTTAGAATATCTAATGCCTTGGGGCGCCTGGGTGGCTCCATGGGTTAAGCGTCCGACTTTGGCTCAGGTCATCATCTCACAATTTGTGAGTTCGCGCCCGGCATGGGGTTCTGTGCTGACAGCTCAGAGCCTGGAGCCTGCTTGGAATTCTGTGTCTCCCTCTCTCTCTCTCTGCCCCTCCCCCACTTGTGCTCTGTCTCTCTCAAAAATTAGTAAATGTAGGGGCGCCTGGGTGGCGTAGTCGGTTAAGCGTCCGACTTCAGCCAGGTCACGATCTCGCGGTCCGTGAGTTCGAGCCCCGCGTCAGGCTCTGGGCTGATGGCTCAGAGCCTGGAGCCTGTTTCCGATTCTGTGTCTCCCTCTCTCTCTGCCCCTCCCCCGTTCATGCTCTGTCTTTCTCTGTCCCAAAAATAAATAAACGTTGAAAAAAAAATTAAAAAAAAATAATAATAAAATTAGTAAATGTAAAAAAAAAATAATTAAAAAAATAATGCCTTTGTCACTCAAATACTGTTTATTAATCAAAGTATAATTATTTTTTAAACATGAATGTTGGGGCGCCTGGGTGGCTCAGTCCGTTAAGCCTCAGACTTCAGTTCAGGTCAAGATCTTGCAGTTCCTGGGTTCGAGCCCCACATCAGGCTCTGCTGACAGCTCTTGGAGCCTGAAGCCTGCTTCAGATTCTGTCTCCCTTTGTTTGTCCCTCCCCTGCTCCAACTCTTACCTTTCTCTCTCTCTCTCTCTCTCTCTCTCTCTCTCGAAAATAGATATTAAAAAAAATTAAAGCATGAATGTTACTTTAATCAAGAAGTGATCATGTTCCTCATAAGCCATTTTAAACCCACCTGTCACTTGGCGATCATCTTCAAATACCCTTTTATTGAAAGGAAAACATTTCATAGACCTGTATTTTTAGTGTGCATTTATAGATTTTCTGAAAAATGTTTTTACAAATCTGTTTCAAATTGTAAAAACTTATCCTCTACCACTGACCATTTTAGATGGCCTGTGATCCTCAGGTTTAGTTTAAGACCCAGTTTATTTAAGAACTTGATTTCTTTCCACTATCTATGGATGTTTCTTAAAGTGTATCTTTCCCTGAAAGTTTCTGCTTACAATTAATATTTGCTACATATTCAAGGTTCATTTTATAAGGTTTCTTTTTAACAAATATCCTAAATCCTAACCTACATTTATCATGATAGTGATATTTTTAGAGGCCCTATTTTTCAGGTATACCATAATGCTACCTTGCATAAGTTTTCTATTCAGACATGTAGGGAATAATTTAAACAGTAAGAAACTGAGGGACAATCTATGAATGTCTTATGAGTAAAAAAATAAGATTTCTCTCTTTAGGTATAATTGTTGGTAGCAAAGTTTGATGCCTTAGAAGACCATTTTTAAAAGCCTGAAATAATGTAAATCCTTATAAGCTTGTAAAAAAATTAAAAAAACTAATGTTAAACTATTTGGAGTATTTAGTATTTTGTAGGTAATATTGATAATTCATAACACTTGATAAAAAGTTAAACTCTACCAGAATTCTGTGATCAGAACCATGAGAAAGGGGAAAAGCGCCACCTATTGATGAGAATATGCAAATTATTTGGTGGTCTTTGAACTTAGTTTATGTAAGCTGCATTGGAGTAAAATAATTCACTAGGTTGAATGTTTTTAGCTCCTCAATATAAAATTCTTTAAGTCCCTTTTTCTGAAAAACAGGATATTTCCATTTAAGGATCTATTCAATTCATCTTGAAACATAGTCTTGGCCTTTTGTTTTCCATATTGTCTTTGAGCAACAAATCACAATGCTCTCAATAGTACAATTGGATTATCTTCTGAAATGATGGAACATAAACCCCTCTCCATTTTATTCAACAATAAACTTTTTAAGTAGAATAAGTTTCATAATCCTGGGAAACTGGTGTTTAAAAAAATTCAAATGTTAACGAAAGAGTTATATTAAGGTCAAATATGAATTGTCTGACATGACATCATTCATGTAGCTTAATAAATGTGTTTAATGTATATAATTATAAATAGTCATTAGCTACATATTTAACTTTAAAATCTTAGGGCTTGATAATGAGTAGTTAATTCATTGAGTGACATTTCAACAAATTGTATTAAAATTCATGGACCATGTAGGCTGTGTGGAAAGGTAACTGTTAGTATTTTAAAATAAGCTTTTATGTCTTCATAGAATTCAGAAAGATTGACCTTCATGTGGGAGATCTCTGTTCTTTTGTTACATCCCCAATATCAATAGAAAAGTGTTCTTCCTCTATACTAGAGTGTCTTTTATCCTTTCGATGCATGGGAAATTATCAGACTTAAAGCCTAAATGTATCTAAAGGCAGAAACTGCCCTCAATCTCTGAAGTTATGGGGAAACAATTTGGAGTAAAAATTTAATGTAGTTCTCATTCAGTGAAATCACTTAGCCTTCAAAAAAGAAGCAATACTGTTACAGAGTTGAAGGAACCATATCATTGTAAATATGACTAAGGAGATGAAAATGCACTAAAATTTTCTTAAACGTAATTTTAAATATACAGTGTTTAGAAAGAAAGAAGGAATTAAATATACAGATGTGCTTATGTTCTAAAGATGACCTAGGATGTTGATAATTTGTGTCTCTGTTTTACTAAATGTGATTGTAATGCCTGCAATTTACTCAGCTCACTGTGAAACTTTACAGGTTATCTTTGTTCTCTTCCAGATCAATAAAGTAACAGCAGATAAGTATTAATATATTTCTTTGCATCTGCACAGTGAAAACTTTAAATATTAAAACGAAATATTGCAGCCCATATATCATCTACTCTTACAAGACAAGAATGACAGTATTAAGATGCACATTCAGGATAGCACTCTTTCTACTTTGAACGCTGTCAAGAACAAAGTGCTTTACAGACTTAAAATAAATCTAGGTACTAATCCATTGAATTTCTGACAACAGGAGCCCAAGGTTTCCATGCACTTAGCTGAGTACTGCATAAGAGCTTGTGCATTATTTATGTCCACTAATGGTGTTGCAATGCGCTTTGTGTGAAGCAGTGACAGTGCAATCTGCTAAGATAGCTGCTGCTGTGGACAAAGCCATACATTTTCTTGAGCTTGAATTTTTGACAGAATACTCTATTAATGCCAATTCTGCTTAAGTAAATGCTGAACAGGGGTCAGTTGTTCCTTTTTTTCCCCCTTCTCTTATTATTTAAGAAAACAGTGCCATAAAATTGAAAATGATGTTCTGAGGTTTGCTGAATTTTTCAGTACAATAGTAGCTGATAAAGGTCACTCTACTTTTTTTGTCTACTTTTATGATTTCGTGTGATGGTCCACAGACTCAATGGGAAAGCTCTTAGCACTAGGAAAGGGAGGTGCTATTAATTCTAGTTTCAGTGCCATTATACTCTTCAGTGGATCAATAGAATTAAATGAGCTGAGATATTAGGAAAATATTGAAAAAAGCAGGAGGGTTGTATTGTTTGACCAGGGTTGGGATGAGTTGAAAATAAAGAACCATCCACAGCAGCTGTCAATAAATCAGGAAGCCTATACTCTGCACCAAATAGAATACAGCTTGAAGCCTCAAGTCTTAAATGCCTATAATATCTGTTGTGGTTTTTCTAATTAAACACTTTTTGAAATATCTGTTGCAGCTACCTTTTTAATCCATCAAGTAAATTTTAAAGTGCTCACGAAGGAAAGATTTGTAAAATTACATAAATGAGGGCCGTTCCATTCACAAACTTAACACTATTTTGGTGTATGAAGCACATCAGGAAAAGGAAGATGTTTCAGATTTAAAAATGCAAGATTGTGCTCATTTTTTGATATCTCTATACATATGTAGTATACAACTTTTCATGTTATAAATACATGATTGATTTTTCTCCCCTATATTGTGGTAATGTTTTGCCATTTCAAATCAATACATCCTAGTCTTCTCAATGACCAAAAATAACTGTTTCATCTTAGCTAATAGATACATATTAGATTGAACATTAATGATATAATTACCCTTTGAACAAGTAAGAGCAGAAAATACTCTTCACATCGTGAAAGGGTGAAGTATAAAGCAGAATATAAAGTGGTCATAGATATGTGTTTAATTCTTCTGTCATTAAGCCTTATTACATTCGGCCACATCTTCAAATTGTCCTGCAGTAATGAATTTAGGATTATTGTAATATCTTTATTTTCAAAGCAAACTTCAAAAATTTGAAGAAAAACATTTTTGATGTGTATCTAATATGGCTGAGATTGAAAATTGCTTGTCCAGAGGTATAGTCTCTTTAAAGGGCATACTTCTGGACAACATGTTCCTTTGCCTTTGCAGTATGGTCTGGGCATCTCTAGAAAAGAATGTGAAAGTGAATGGTATGTACCATTTCTAGGTTAGGATATTTAAGAATTGGCAGTGCAACCTCATGCCTTTTCTCTCCTCCATCTGAATGGATGCAAATGACAGTAGGAATAGTAGAGGCAAAAAAGGGAGACACAGGACTCTGGAATAGCTGTGTATTGGGACATAAGCTTGTTCTGTTACAAAAACAAGACTGATCATCAGTTGAGTCCCTGAGTCAGTTGTATTTGGCTTGTTGTCCCTACTTAGGCTTCTCAAAATAAGAGTCAACATTAAGTAAAGGGTCAGCAATTGTTGACATATGATGGTTGTAACGAACAAACACATTGGTTAAATTATCTCAGAACTTGGCCATAACCCTTACACCATCTTAAATTTAAGACCGAATTTTAAGAGAACAGGCTGAATTTTAAAAAGAATAATCAATTAGAAAACTTAAAGTTGTTTCAGCAATGTTTTTTTCTTTCCAATTTTAAAGAAATTGTAACTGTGTGGAAGTAAAAAGAACCAGTTCTGTCATCTATAATCTCTTTCCTCAAGCCCTAGGATTTTAGATTCCACAGTATGTTCTTTTTCCATGTATATCCTTGATATAGGTCTATATATGGTTCTTAAAAATAGAAGTAATCTTTAATATGTACCTATATAATTTATCAGATGCTACAGAGTTGTCTTTCATGGTTCTAATAAGAATGCATTACATATTTGTAGAATAAATACATGCATTGTAAATATTCATGTCAACAGGTATATATGGGTCCAAAGAGATTGTGGTTTCCCAGGATCTATTTTTAACTCTTAAAATTTCCTATCTCAAAGCATAGAAGCAGTTTAAGTTCTTATAAACCATAATTGTTAATCAAGTAAAAAAACTTCCTAATAGGGGCGCCTGGGTGGCGCAGTCGGTTAAGCGTCCGACTTCAGCCAGGTCACGATCTCGCAGTCCGTGAGTTCGAGCCCCGCGTCGGGCTCTGGGCTGATGGCTCAGAGCCTGGAGCCTGTTTCCGATTCTGTGTCTCCCTCTCTCTCTGCCCCTCCCCCGTTCATGCTCTGTCTCTCTCTGTCCCAAAAATAAATAAACGTTGAAAAAAAAAATTAAAAAAAAAAAAACTTTCTAATAGTGCCTTCTTTAGTCTGAAACTGTACAACCGAGTAGAAAGCCAGTGATAGAAGGGTTACTGTGCTTCCCGTAACTGTTAATATGGTATAGCACATGTCAGCCCACAGAATGAGGAATTACTGTTAACCTTTTTGTTTGTTTACTTTATCTGAATTTCCAGGCTTACAAATGTATTTGGCAGAATCAAAAGAAATGAGGAAAATTAGTGAGTCCTGAGAAGGATTAAGTTGGTTAAGATCTGATTTGTGGGCAGGAAAAGTAGGCTCTGATTGTCCTAAATTAAAAGTGAAACTTGTTGGGGGCATCTGGGTGGCTTAGTTAAGCTTCCAACTTCTACTCAGGTCATGGTCTCAAGATTCATGGGTTCAAGCCCTGTGAGCCTGGAGCCTGCCTCAGATTCTGTGTTTGTCTTTCTCTCTGCCCCTCCTCTGCTCCTGCTCTGCTTCTCTCTGTCTCAAAAATAAATCATTAATTTGTTGTTTGTTTTGTGTTAAAGCAAAACTTGTTAGAAATATATGGGAATATTTTACGGTTGCAGGAAGCTTTGAGCAACAGATTTGCGAGGTGAAGCAGCCAGGGCTGAGCAGAGTTTCAGCAACAGGAATGCATGTGTCATTCTTCAGAGTAAGGTTGTGGGTCCTGTCCCATTAGTGACTCCTGCGTTCCACTTAGTAGGCCATCATCAGTACTTAGATTTTCCTATTTTGTATTATATTATATTTTATAATACTTAGGCTAATGATTTTGTAAGACTTTTTTCTTAATATTTTAATACATATTTGTCTTTACTAATTCTGTCCTATATTATTGTGATCCCAGTCGAAAAATTAAAAAAAAAAAAAACCGAGTTAAGTCTACGCACTTCTATTTATTTATTTATTTATTTATTTATTTATTTATTAACGTTTGTTTATTTTTGAGACAGAGAGAGACAGAGCATGAACGGGGGAGGGTCACAGAGAGAGGGAGACACAGAATCCGAAACAGGCTCCAGGCTCCGAGCTGTCAGCACAGAGCCCTACGCGGGGCTCGAACCCACGGACTGTGAGATCATGACCTGAGCCGAAGTCGGACCCTTAACCGACCAAGCCACCCAGGTGCCCCAAGTCTACGCACTTCTTAGGAGAATCCATTTCAGTGTTTTTCCTTGCAACGTGGTATTTTGAATACATCTAATTATTTTATTCTGGGCCATATGTCTACTCAAGTGTATTCATTCAACTACGTGCATGAATGCAAAGTCCGATAATCTAGATGTGGGGCTGGCCCCTGGGCAACTGCCCAGGAAAGGTAGACTTTCTAGGAGATCTAATTTACTATATTCATTAAATTCATTGACCTTCTTCTGAAACTGATTTTTTTTTTTTTTATTAAAATCAAATCTCATTGGAACACTGCATCTATGAGACAATGTGCTCTGTTCAAGTCTGTATCTAATAATTGAAAAAACAGAACCAGGGGTATATGGCAATGGTTACAGAGACTTATTCTAAAGTTACAGAAATCACACCCCTCTTGTATTAAGAGAAATGCAGTAAAACATACGCAAATATATAGCCTCTAGTTTGTTTTCTTGAAATGTCTTTTTGTTGAGAACATGCTGCAAAACTATGCTTCCACAAGCTATTTTAATGTGATGTCAAAATCGATTTCCTCTTCTATCAGTCTGTTTGTGGAAAATAGCCTATCCTGCTAGAACAATAGTGATGTTTTCCTTGGTACTTAAGTAATTTCAAAATACAGATTTGCAATTTTGGTTTCAGTTAATACTATATGCAGCTACTGCATATCACTGTCTTCTTTTCCCCCCTAAATCAAGTTTCTGAAATTCTTATGTAAAAAAAAAAAAAAAGTATTTCTACCTTCTCTAGACCTTTCCTTCAAAAAGTAGAATCCCCTATGTTTGTCTTTGGCAACAAATTACTGGAAGTGGTTATAGTTCAGAAATCTATCAGTAGGGAATTACCTACTGATTGGAGAATTTTCCATCAGTTTCTTAGAGGGACGACTTCTGAAATAATGATGTAGACGATAATTTGGTACTTTCAAAGTTTATTTTGAATTGTTTCTGCCCCTTGGTATTAATACACTTATAAAGTCTGTTTACAAAATTAATTGTATATGGTATTTTAAAGTTTGGCTTTAAATTCACCCTCTTCTCCTGAGCATTACTCATTTTTATCTGGACCAAAATTGTACATCTGGTTTCATATATACATATGCACATATATATGTACATATATATGTGATTTTTTTTAACATAAACACATTTTTACATGTAAATGTCTTATACACAAATCCTTCTCTGACTCCTCTCCTTCCCCCCATTCCCATTCCAGCTGGAATAAAAGCACAAGGATATTTCACAATCAAGACCAGAAATACAGCTAAGGGTCAATAAAACCTAAAACAAGGCCCTTGGGTATTACCAAAAGTCTAGGTTCATTCCCTCCATTTCTCTCTCTCGGCACCTGCAAACTGTGCCCGCGCATGTGCGTGCGCGCGCGCGCGCGCACACACACACACACACACACACACACACGTACACGTGGCTGCCACAGCCTGGGAGTTTTGCATCTCTCAGCTTCAGAGATCTTTTTCTGTGGTACTCACCTAGTCCTTTCTTAGTCCAGAACCTACATACCCAGTATAGGGCTTATTGTCCTGTTAGGTCAGATATGCAAGCATCAACCAAGTAACTGTAGCCAGTGTCAAAGTCAGGAAGTTGTTGTGATTATTATAATTACTAATTTGGTGTTTTATAGGAGAAAATTTCTTGGTCTGGTTTAAAAACTATGGAATACATTCAGATGACCTAGGAGCTTAGAATGTGACTGAGTTCAGGATTATCTTGAACCATGTGGTTAGAGAAAAAGTAAAACCAAACTAAGTAGTGAAATGTGGAAAAAAAAAAATCCTACCTATCCATTGGAAGATGATCAACTGGGAATTGGCTAAATTAGTGTGATGCCAGTGTTGGTTAAATCCGTATGATGGAATAAATGGCCATAAAAATTGTGTTCTAGAAGAATGCAGAAAATGTAGAAAGTTTATGACTTAGAAATTGAAATGAAGTTCAAATGGTAGAATGATTTTTTAAAAGATCTGTGTATGTGTTGTGCAGAAATCTGACTCATGTATGTGAAATCATGATTTCAAGTGAGATAATGTTTAAAACTTATTTTTCTTGTATAAAATTTGGTTAATATAGACCTAAATATCTACTTACTATAAATATGTATTTTTATATACATATTTAAATTTTAGAGTTTATATATCCTGTAGGAGTTCATGCCTACATGTGTATATACTTACATACATATAGTTAAAGTTAGAGTGGTTCTTAGAAATCACCTAATTCAGAGCTTCAAATGGAGAAACTTAAAGGATTTTATCAAGGTCAAGGAGTCCAAAAGTGACAGATCCGGTACGTCTTTACATTTAGATTCCAAGGCCTGCTTCTTTTCCATTGTACTACATAAATAATGTAAATTTTCATTAATTTTGCCATTGTGTGTATTTTTTCCTACAAAATGAAGTTGATAGGTACTGGAGGGTAAGAACTGAAAGAGTTTTTAAAACATTAAAAGATTTTACTTCTTTTAAGTTTCGGTCTCCTTGCTAATTCCTTTCAGGGCTTGCTTTGTTCCCAGTCTCTATGAGTTCAGTGTGTTCTTGTAGCACTCTTCCTTAGGGTCGATTAAAATTCCTTTAAAGGAGCTATCAAGAGGAGTGACTAGTGGGTAGATTCAAACCCCAAAATAACACAACAACGTTATTTCAAAAACCCATAATACTGTTGTCTATTCTAAATGTTCAACTTAGCCTCTTAATTGAATCAGACTCCTAGTGAAATTCCCAGTGAAGTTCTTTATAATGCATTTATTCCTAACTCAGACATTAATACCTCAGTGCAATACACAGGTCTGAGGAAGATAGAAGGTAGAGTTGGAATTGTAACTTAAGAGTTGTTCATATGAACCAGTATCTCTAGTAAATATATAACAGATGTGCTAATGTGTCCTAAGGTAAATACATAATGGACAAAGATAATATTTTCTTCACAATAACATTTTATTTCTTTCACCTGTTCATCTTTTATGCACCTGTGTCTTGTTGGCAGTTTGCTCTGTTGGAATTTGGAAGATCAAAGTATCAACAAAGTATAACTCCTTTTTTCTCTTGTGTGTTTTAAATTGCTCACAAAATGTTTATGTAGATTTTTGTATGCCCTTAAAATTATACTGGGAGTCAAGCTTATAGGTATTTATAGTTTTGTTTTTTAACTTCCTTGATTTTTTTCATAACTTTTCTCTTATTTTTATCAGAATACCTAATTTGAGCTAGTATGTATTTAATACTTTTCAAATGCTTTGCTTTTGGTGACTTTGCTTTGTTTCTAGATTTGTTCTTTTTAATGTCACTTGACCTCTGCAGCTGTGATTTTTAGTACCTCACCTTTTGTTCATAGGAAGGGGAAGAAGAGGTGTTTTATTTTGATTTTAAATCTCGTTGTTTATTCATGGTCACAATTGTTATGCTTATGAGTAACATTGTTAGTCTAGCAGCCTAAGTTACGTAACAAAGGAAAGAGTTTGGAAAAGTCTATATTTTCTTGTCACCATAAGGCATGTTCACTAAGGGATAGATTAAACATTGCCATTGGATATTACCTCTTGCTTACTATTGTTCCTCAAAACATTAATATTCCTACCTAATCCAATAATAAAACTCTGCACAGATAAACTGTATTAACCATTTCTTTTCTGATATATGTCCTAATTTGAATTCTAGAAACTAAATAAAATAGAACTACCAAATCTACCAAACAGGAAGACTACAAGTAAGCTTCTAAGTAGAGCACAATAACTTGTGTTATTTGTCATGGGAAAAGGAAGGCAGAAGATAACTTTATTATTTTCTACTGTAATAGGATATGTATGACACATGCATGAGTTATTTCCACATAGAATATGGAAAGGATGGAGTTGCATGATACTACACATGAAAGGATTCCTTTTGTTAGCCAATAATAACATAGTAAAGTATACAGAAGGAAGCAAATACTTCTTAATGTCTTTTTTAGACAGCCTAAATGTAGCATAGCCAAAGAGTAGGGATAATACTTGTAAGCTTTTAAAATCTCTTCTAGGGGCGCCTGGGTGGCACAGTCGGTTAAGCGTCCGGCTTCAGCCAGGTCACGATCTCGCGGTCCGGGAGTTCGAGCCCCGCGTCAGGCTCTGGGCTGATGGCTCAGAGCCTGGAGCCTGTTTCCGATTCTGTGTCTCCCTCTCTCTCTGCCCCTCCCCCGTTCATGCTCTGTCTCTCTCTGTCCCAAAAATAAATAAAAACGTTGAAAAAAAAATAAAAAAAAAAATCTCTTCTAAAGTTACTATTTCAGTTCAAAGGTGGCATCATAAACTTCCTATGTGAACTTGTGTACCAACTATACCATGTAAGTAATATCATTATTCAGATAGTTTTTACTTAAATTTTCATGTGTATTTCATAACGAGGATTTAAATTCTCAATAGCTACATGTCGCTAGTGGCTAGCGTTATCAGGCAGTGCCAAAATTGTCAATAAAGCTTGATGCATGTAATGGGACATCACTGCTCTAGACTACTTAGATCCTTCTCTTTGATGTTTGTACTTCAGAACAGTTTCTAAGCCCACCATTTCATGCCTCCTATAAAAAAGAAGTAAACGTAAAACTACAGGGTATCAATATACTTAACAAGTATTAGTGCAATAGATAAGAGTTTGGTCTGCTTTTTATAACCTGAATAACTTTGGAAACTGGATAGAATTCAGTTTCAGTTTCTCTGTGTACAAAATGAGACTGAAAAAGCATCCTCAAATTATGAAGATTATATAACCTATGTAAAGTATATAGGGCAGGGTCAGGTCAGCTACCTAGCAGCTTTCAGTCAATATTAGCTATTAACATGTTTATTGTATTAATCAGGAGTTCTGTCAGAAGATGTAATAACAAATGGTTATATAAATTATAATAATCTATCCCTTTACCCTTCTATCATTAAATCTTTGGGGAGCATCAGCAGGTGCTGTGAGGGGGAGAATCTTCCCATCTCAGCACCTTTTGGGATCTGAACAATATCCTTCTTCTGTAAACCCATGGAAAGCATTTAAGCTAGATAAGCCAGTTAGAAAATTGAAACTAGTATTAAAGTATCATGGAATTATTAGTTGGTCTCCAGATTATTCAACAGAAGTTGTAGAAAGTAGGTGAGGGATTTCTAAACAAACAGTCTTCTAGTGAATGCAAAGTCCTCTTAATCATATACCTGTTCAGCTTTTTACACCAGTGGCCTTTGATACACTGTGCTTACCATAAATACACAATAGATTTCTTTTTTATAATAATTTCTTGCTTGCTCACTTAGGCATTAGAGCTTCGCACCAGATGTGTGGCTCTTTTCATGTTGAATGTTTTATTGCTTTTCCACAAGCAGCAGTAGATTGGTTGTCTGTAAATGGACTGAGTGTAATTTTCTATTTTGTCCGAAAGCAAAGCGCTCTAATCATAGAAGCTAGAATGAAGCATTTGCTTTTACTTCATTAAAGCTGTTAAATTCTAATGAATTACTTAGCAATTTAGGACGTGTTTAGTCTATATAGAAAGGATAAGTCTAGAAAGCTAATCTTATTCAGTTAGAGTAAGTATTAAACACCGGAGTTTGAATGATTCTACCACATTTAACTTCATGCCTAACGGAGGTAGATCTGAAATGACGGTACGTCATCTATGAAGAGCCGGTGTAGGAGCTCTCTACGTTCTTGATAATGTAGTTATCAAGACGTATGTAGCTACTATACGTTCTTGATAATGTAGTTAGCGAAAGCCAATTAAGTGAGCATTTGTTAAAACTGAAAGACCCTTTGCAAAAAGCATGTTTAATCTTTGACATAACATTGTGTGTATGTTTACATATATGCATGGATTAACATATACACACTACAACCTTCTACATCTCAATTCTATTTTCTTGATCCAATTAGAAATACGTGTTTGTTGTCTTTTTCTACTGTATATTTTCCCTTTCCTTTGCTAGATATTCTCTCAGAATTGCTTGGACTTCCTCAGAGGTAAGCTGAAGATGTTGCTTCATTTTGTTCTGCTCAGGATTCCAGGATACTGCTTTGCAAATAAAAGATGGGTTTGAGTCCCGGAACTTCCTGGGCTATTCATGGGTCTCTGCTTTTTCATTCAAGATTCTTTCCAGAAATGCCAATATAGGAACACGTGATAATACATTCAACTCCCTTGCTACCCTAATGTCAGTCTCCTGTTAGCGTATCACAATTGAACAGTTTCTTTATGGGGAGATAGTTTGAAAATGGGACTTCTACAGACTGATTTTCTTAAGGCATAAGGCTAGAAATGAAGGAGAATGAAAATTGAAGAACTTCTTACAGACTAGAAACCATCTATCTTTGGTATAAATAAAACAAATGTTGACTGAGTTCCAATGCCATGAAGTCCCAACTTGCATTTTTGTTTTCAAAAAAGTTCCAAGAGTAACCAATATACGTATACAAGAACTTCAAACCTGAAACAATCATTATGGAAAATAACTTGTTCTTTCTGGATTTAACTTCTTAAGGCATGACAACAATGAGATGAGTGTAGTTCATATCTATCCTGAATGATTCTAATTTACTTAATTTTTTTGGTAGTAAATTTCCTAACACCTTACAGTAGAATTATAATAATCCATAGTTTTCAAAATCAGGATTTTGATTCAGGATTATGATCATAGGCTATTACTATTGTTCATGATCTTTCCACTTAAATTTTGAAAAAAAATTATTTTTGAGAGTGAGCATAAGCAGGGGAGGGGCAGAAAGGGGGGATGGAGAGAATCCCAAGCATGCTGCAAATGTCTGTTTAAACTGTCAGCCCAGAGCCCAGCACAGGAGCTTGAACCCACGAACCCGTGAGGTAATGACATGAACTGAAACCGAGAGTCAGATGCTTAACCAACTGAGCCACCCAGGTACCCCTCCACTTAAATTTTACCAATAATCCAGATACATTTTTTCCTATCATGAAAAAATGTCAACTAAAGCGTGGATCAAGATATACCACGTGTCAAATGATCCTCCCCTTTTTTTGCACCCATTTCCTTTGTATCCCTTATTAGCTCTAGATATTCATAGTTAAAATTTTCTAGTTGAAGGAAAAAACAGCAAGTTGCTTGGAGACGGTATTTAACCTTAAACCATCAATTAGAAAATCATCAGTATTTCACTAATAGTACCTAGCATAAGCTCATTTGTTCTTTCTGCCACGTCTGCACATTTTTACTTTCACTACCCATCCTGCCTTTGGTGTTTGTATTACCCTGTAAGCTGACTCCATGATTTCTGGTTTACTTTCTAGTCTCAAACTCCAGTATTTCTGCATCATGAATTCTTCCTGTCTTCTGCCAGTTCCTTGAAAGCATGAGTAGCATATTGGCATAACTAAGAATGTTTCCACCAGAGCCGGGACCTATTCTTTCTAGGATATGTTCTTTTGACTGGAGAGTCTACAACTCTGAATTTAGGTTCCTGTCTCTTGGGCTGCATGGATTTTGAATATCACTTTTTGCTTTCTCTAGACTATAAGCTCAGTGAAGGCATAGGTCTTGTATTTCTATCTGCCTGCCTCACTGTCATCAAGCCCCGAGACAAGTAAAACCTATCAAGAGAATCTAGACCATAGTTAGGCACTTCAGTTTTCCTATAATGTCATAACCTCTATGAAAAGCAATAATTGGTCATTCACTCCCTCTCATTCAACTAATAAGTGTCATGGCCAGAATTCAAACAAAACTCTAATGACTGATCTTCTCACTACATAACTTTTATTCAATCAGGGAGAAGAAATAAGACAATGTTTACAAACTTCTGAAGCATAGGTAATTGCCTACGTGAGTGAAATGACTGATTCCCCACTAGGGACATGCCATTGGTAGCTCTTATTCTATTTAAGATCTTGAACTTTGAGATCCAACACATCTGAGTTCAAATCCTGCCTCTTTCGTATACTTAAACCTCACTATTTTACCTTTTTTATGTTTTTTTCCTTTGTAAAGTTAAATGAATCAGACGATGATTATAATATACTTGATACACTGTTTGGTATGTTAAGTACGTGAAAGCTCTTATTTCTGAGGCTTATATTTCTCCTATATGAAAAGAAACTGACCAATACGCAAACATGTTTGCTCTTCTCTCATTCATTATATGTGTTTCTACCACAAGGGAAGAATGTTATTTTTATAGCCATTGACTCAGTTTTGAATAAAAAAGGATTTGACAATTTTTTTCAAGACAGGATAGACCATTTTTGTCAAGATATCATAAATCTATAAAATGAATTTCTAGGCTTATACCCCCTTCATCTTGTGAAGCAAATTTGGAGACTTCTATAACCCATTCACACACATTTTTAGGCTTACGTGTTATAATCCATTGCCTATTCATGTCCATTTTGTATAATTCGAGATGGCCAAATAATAGAAAAGCAATGAAAAATCTCAGCACTTGGTTCTTCTCAGATTTACTTCTGGAAACACTCTAGCTTCAATAAAGTAAATACAGAAATCTAATTGTTCCCATAAGTGTAATATTTAATCCTATCACAACATGCTGTCTGTAACATTTCATACTCTACCTTGATAGAGTAAATTTGGCAAACAACTTTGTTAGAAGTGGTTTTGTGTTTATCATGTTCCTTTTTTCACGAGGTTTCCAAGAAAAGAGGGCTTACAAGCTTGACTAACTCACAACCAGCAGAAATTTTATTGCCTTTCTTTTTTAGTAGTTTTAACTGGTACTTATCCCAGAGGGATATATACTAAAAGACAGATGTTGGTTGATTTTTTTTCTCTTTCCTTGTCCTTAGGCTAGAAACTTTTCTATTTATTAATCATTAAGGGTAACATATATGCTGACTAATTACTACTAAGACTCTAAAATTATACATGTTTTTAAATTTATCTCTTTGAAATCCTTGAAAACAAGAAACAAGGGGCATGACTCTTAAGCATAAAATAGTTTGTGAATTCATTTGAACTAGCCGGCACATAATTTTTTCTTTTCAAATAGTTGCTTTCTTATTCTTAAGAGAAATGTTTTCTGAATGCATTTAACTTAATTCCCATTTGCTATTTTATCTTTTATATCCTGGAAAAAATTCTCTAGTAACTAGAGTATATAGAAATAAAAAAGGCAGTAACAAAAAAGTTCCTTCCTAATACCTCTAGGTGAAGCAGAAAATTTCTTTGTTGGCAACCGTGTTTTTTGTTTCTTAGCCAAAGAGTTTCTAGTTCAACAAAGGCAACTTCTACCCTTCCTTTATAGAATGAAACATTCTCATTATAAAACACTAAACTGTGTTACATGAAAAGAGATCTACTAAGTTATTAGACAACTTAAATTTTAGAATGATAATGTCAGGCATTTCTCAATACATCTAAAGCTATTATAATTTACTAGTATAAAAGTTATTATTGTCTGTGTATAAGTGTATTATATAATTAGGATCTGTTTTATTCAGTGTGTTCAAACTAAAATTTTACAAACTTTATTATCTGAAAGGAAGTATTGATCAAAAACTTCAGTATCACTCTTTCGAATATAAATCTGTGTTTGGACTGTAAACAATGTATACAACAGCTATATACTTATAAAGGGACATGTAATTTTAGAGATACAAAGTGTTTGACACTAGAAATCTGTAATCATATTCTACATTTGAAGTTTGCAGGTTAAAAAAGTTTACAAAAGTGACCATATACAAACAGTATTTTCAACATGGGCTTAACATCTAGAGTTAAAGGAAGAAAACAGAATAAAATTTCATGAAATATATGGGAAGTTCAATGGAGTCTGGAAGGTCTCTATATGGATTCATTTACTGGAAGTTGGTTTTTTACACTCCCTTATTTTAACTTTTACAAACCTTTGAGTTTACATTCCTTAAAAATATATTATACTCGTTCACTGAGAACATGCCATGGACATTTTGTCTTGATTTGTTTTAAAAATCTTCTCTCCCTGCAGGCACCCCAGATATCCTATTTTTAGGATTAAACTTTATTTCCTAAAACATCAAATAGGTTTAATAATATTTCTAACTGAAATTAAGGATATTTCCAAAGTTTCTAAAAGTTGTGTTTTTACAGCTCTCCAAAGAGACCTATAGAACTGTGACACATACACAGAACCCTGTTTTGTTTTACTAACAAATCTATCTTCTGTGGCATTAAAAAAAAAAAAATAGAATTAAAACCTAAACTAGACCTGCCCTAAGTACAGAAGTAGGAGAGGGGAAAAAAACAAGAGTACTTAAAAAATTTCTCCATGGGAAGCAGTATCTTGCTGAATAGCCAACAAATTAAAAGCACACACAAAGGGACTAGTCAAAAATCAATCACTAAGGTAGTCATGCACATCCTTACAGTCATGAGGAAGAACATACAGATGAGGAATATGCAAAATTTCAATTTGAAATTTCCTGTGATCATTGGGGAAGCTAATGTTTCCTGACCATTTAAGGAAAAGTCAGTGGTCTTCTGAGGCAAACAGCTACTGGGAAAAACCCCACCAAAATATGTAATAGGAGACAGAGCACCAGCAAAGGCTTGACGCTGTCCCCGGATGGCACCCAGGTTAATATCTCAAGCAGCTGTCCTGATCTCTGTGGTCTAAGCTTTTAACTAACTTTAATTAAATGGAACCTTTGGTGTGCAAGGGTACATATGCCTGGGATATGAATAAAAGAAACAAACAGCAGAGCCTGGCATATGGTTGCACACACATGCATCATTTGATTTTTGATTTTTTGCAAGGATATTTTAACATTCATGAGAGGTAAAAAAGATGAGCGCAGAAATAGAATCGTCTCTCTGGACTTTGACTTTTTGCCTACTATTCTTACCATCACAACTAGTATTAAAAAACACTAGGTCTTAATTGTCAGATGCACAGTCTGCAATGTTTAAATGGACCCTGTGGATTTTGGTCCAAAACCAAACCAATTGGTTGTAAGCTATTTTCCTCTTCCGTTAGATGTTCTGCTGCAATATTTGCATAAATGTAACCGTGCTGTCCGTCTTTTAACTTTCACTCAATTAATTATGCTTCCAGCCCCCTGCTGATGGACAAAAATGAGACTTCATCTGCAAATAGCTTCAGCAGTTTACAGCTTATTAAATGCCAAAATCTAGTTAAGACAGTTTGAGAATTCTCATGTCAGGCATTTCAACATGCCATTTTTAACACAAAATTCTTATTAAAAAAAATGAACCTACTACTTCAAGTCAGGGGGAAAAATCACTGGTATAAAGGTAATGAACAGATTAGAATTTTATACAAATTGTGTACTTAGCATATGTAGCTTACTCTGAGCACACTTAATTGGTTTGCCTAATAATGAAACAGCTATGAGCAAGACTACCAAGTTGACAAGAAAATGGTCTCTACAAATTACAAACAGCTTTCATCTATGGAACCACCCTTTATAATTTATATAAAAGTCTGTGTATAGTCTGAAAAAAAGATGAATAGGAGTTATATACTCAAATATTCTTTTAAAAATAACTTTTCTCTTACTTCCTGTGACAGGTTTTACATATTGCATCAGACATCTGGTGCATTCATGATCTAGTGTTCTTTATTCCATTTGGGGTTAGCTCTTCATCTAAGCCAGAAAGAGAAAGCAAGAAAAATATATCCATTAAAGCCATTAAAATGAATACATAAAACACACAGCATTTTGCATTCTACTATAAAATGATTGAAATAATTCTTTCCATAACTCGATGTGATAATTTGACTTCCTTCATTCCCATGAATATGGCTATGCAATTCGATAAAATCAAGATGTCCTTGAGAAATATGTATTTTTCCATCAGGTATCTGGGAGAAAACATTTTGTTTCTGTAGACACCTTATTAATTTCATCATATTTTTAGTAATATACATTGGATTAAATTTCCTTAGTTTGGGGAGAGGGGGAAAAGCATTCTAATTATTCCACTGAAGGAATACTTAGTAAAATATGCTTGTATTTAAGTGGGCTTTAAGAATATTTTAGCTGTTGTCACAGAAAATTTCTTATGGCAGTCGGCCATCAGCCTCAAATCTGAGGCTGTTGATTTCATTCTCCAGTCTTATGGCATGTCATATGGTACTCTACTGTACTAGATTTTATTGACAAATTGTGTCATGTTTATGTTCTCCTCTTATAAACTACCATGATAGAGCTGAATGTGACATGATGATTTAGGACAGAAATGTCAGATTATTTTAAAAGCAATTTATGTCTGATCATATACCAATTAACAGCTTTCATAACAAATCCCCAAATATGTAGTTGGCATTTGATCAACAAATTTTATTGCTGATATTTGAATATTTGAGACCTATTAAGGAATTCATGTTACCCACTCCATGGCTGTGACTGTGGAAACCTGCGGTGGCTGCAGGTATCACTTTGACACACAGTGTCATTCGTTACTCCCAGCACCTGTTATATACCCCCTTCCTAGAGCTTCTGGTAAGGGCGGGGGGAGGTACAAAAAAGTCAAGTGTTTTCTCTAAGTTTGAATGAATCTTGCTTGATCTCTTATATGTTATTAGCATCCAGAAGGGTAGACTTCTAGACCTAAAAGTGAGATAATGTTGCTGACCCAGAAGAAAGGAAACTTTAAGTTGCTTGAGCCTTATGTTAAATACAAAGTTTGGGAAGATGTAGAAATTGTGTGGTGGATATGATTAAACAGTTCTGGGATATCTTGGGATTTCTTTCAATGGGTAATTTAAATACAGCAAGTGGGAGATAGAACCAAGTGTTTGACTATTTTGTTTCTTAGTTAAAAATTAAGAATCTTTGACTTTTTCGGGGCACCTGGATGGCTCAGTCGGTTAAGTGTTTGACTTTGGCTCAGGTCATGATCTCGTGGTTCAGGGGTTCGAACCCTATATTGGGCTCTGTGTGACAGCTCAGAGCCTGGAGCCTGCGTCGGATTCTGTTTCTCCCTCTCTCACCTCCCCCCAATATTTAAAAAAAAAAACTTTAATTTTTCAGAAAGACTCAGTTGTGTGTGTGTGTGTTCAATTCTTGACTTATTTTATGGTCATCTGTCTATTGGGATATAATAAAATCTAGAGCACTTCCTTTTCAGCAAGAGCATTGCAAGTTTGGTTTTTGTTTTAGTTTTCTTTCTCTGCCTTTTTGTGCATTGTCCCTTACTCATTTCTGGGTTTCTGGTAGAGGATCTGCATTATTCATCAATTTGAAGTAGAGTTGAGAAATACTGCTCTAATTATGGAATGATTTTATATAAAATGTCCACAAAATCTATAACAAAAATTATAGCAAAAATAATGTAGAACAACTGTAAGTGATCTGCAAGGCAGGTGATTTGACCATTTTATCTGCTACAGTGAAATTCTGAAATAGTCCTACTAGGGGGTCCCAGATAACACAAATTTAGTGCCACAGATATAACCTAGGATTTGTTAGGGGGGAAAAACTTAAAAGCAGAGGAGTCACAGCACCCATGCAATCCTGTGCATTTCCAATCTTGCATAGCATAGACTAGACATAGGTGTTTGGCATGTGTCAAGGCCAAGGTTCCAGCAGATGAGGCCTGCCTTAGGCTAGAGGTGGGACATATGATGGGGGATGGGGAGGGATCTTAGAGAACCAGCTTCTCCTAAACCCACCCCATTGCTTTACATATTTACAAGTTAGCCTGAGAGGTTGGGGGACACTTGAGTAAAAAAAAAAAAAAAAAAAAAAATCTATCCTCAAGGGGTCTTCATACCCAGAAACACCGCTTACGATGATGCATACTCAGGGTCCTTGTCTGCCAGGAATGAGGAAGTCAGGCCAAGGCCTTCCCTGTCTGCATATTGTCTTAAAGCAACTGAGCCAGCTCCCTAAGAAATCAAATGCAGGAAGGAAATCGGGCCTAGGACCATCCAGACCTCTCTAATGAAATAGAAACTTTGTCTCAAGACTTCTAATGAATTTTAGAAGTTCTTTTACCTCCTCCTACTGTTCAGGAACTTGACATTATCAGTTATCTTTATGCTTAAAAAAATTGCACCTTGTCCTTACATTCTTCCAGCTTCATGTTTCCTTCCCTTCATAGCCAAGCTACTCTGAAGAACTGGCTACACTCGCTGTCACGCTCAGTTCTCCAGCCTCTAAACAAAACTGGCTTCTAGACCCACTCCACTGAATCAGTTCTCACCAAGGCCAATAATTACTTTCAAAACTGCAAATCCAGTGTCCATGACTTAGGCTTCAACACTTTTTTGTAAAACACTCTTGGTTATTCTATCACCACACTGTTTAGGCTTCCCTAATTGCTTGTGGCCGCTACCTTTTACATTTCTTTGTAAATTCATTGTCACCCTACCAGTACATACTGAAGATCTGTAAGACTTGATTGTATCCCACATTTTCTCTTAGTTTCTGGCTAGGCAACTGCATCCATGCCTATACATTCAATTAGGGTCTTAGACTCTAGGCTTCCAAAGCCATAGTCCCAACCAAGAGATCACCCTTGGGCTCCAGAAATGTGTATATTCTTGTGAAAAGATATTTGCACTTGGATTTTTCAAAGATACCTCAAACTAAATTCTGAGACAAAAACCCATGATTTTCATCCCAACAGTGGTTTTCTTGTGTTCTCAGAAACCGTGAGTGAAAACCCAAAACATCCAGCTGGAGTTAAGTCCTGCCACATACCTCTCCCACTGTTATTCTAGCCATCTCTCAGCAAGCCCTGTCACTGTTACCATTTATATATCTCCTAAATTTATACATGTCTATCACCACATTCTTTACCCTAGTCTTACCTAATATTTGCTTAGATTATTTCTAAACCCTTGGCATTTCCTCCCTTCAAATAAGCACCTATGTTGCAGCTAGACTATATTTTCAAAATAAAATCTTACCATTAAAGCCTCTCAATGACTTTCCATTTTTTATAGAATAAATTCCTCAACCCAGGAAAGATTTTTGTGATCATAACCATGTTTATCTTTTCAGTATCCTCTTGTACTACTTGTTGCTCTTCGCCCTCTAGCCTCTTTGAAATTCATTCTAACATCTAGAATTATATAGCACATCCACTTCTCATCTCTTCCACCTACACCAAGGTTTTCCTATGTTGTGTGCTCACTTTGTCAGAATAGAAATCAAGTGCTAACAGCCAGTTTTGAGCCCATTCCTTTAGCTTTGTGGAAGCCTGTGAATTTTCTTTGACCTCCTCCTCCTTGAAAAGGTGAAATCAGGGGCGCCTGGGTGGCGCAGTCGGTTAAGCGTCTGACGTCAGCCAGGTCACGATCTCGCGGTCCGTGAGTTCGAGCCCCGCGTCGGGCTCTGGGCTGATGGCTCAGAGCCTGGAGCCTGTTTCCGATTCTGTGTCTCCCTCTCTCTCTGCCCCTCCCCCGTTCATGCTCTGTCTCTCTCTGTCCCAAAAATAAATAAACGTTGGAAAAAAAAATTAAAAAAAAAGTTTTAGAAAAGGTGAAATCAGAGTCTATAGACAGGCATGGGATCCAAGATAAATGAGAGCCTGAAAATACTATATACAGAAGCCAAGCACCAGTTTTCATCATTAAGGTAACTTCTTGAGTAAGGAGCTACTGGTATTAATAAGATAACAGCTGCACTAGAGAATAGGTTTTATTCACATATCTGAGGGATACAGAACTGTAAAGTCTAAAAGCCAAAGGGACGCACAGCTAATAGATTCCCTCTCATGAGGTGGTTTGCCCCATCCTACTCTTATGCTGTGGCATACTAGGCGTCTCCAATGTAGCGGCTAGGAGGCTTCTACTATGCTTTTACCATGAACTTTGTGTTCATACCTACCCGGTCACCTCCCTTAAAGCAAAATTAGTTGGTGCTGGGTGAAACTTACCTGCATTTTGTTATTAATCTGAACCCAAGAGCACTGGTGCTGGATAAACAAAATAGATGCGCCACATGGAGGTACATTACTGTGTGTTATTTCTATTCCTCCTCCTCATCTCCTCTCCATTATTTCTTCTGTGTAACATCCCTTAGTATGATTCTTCTGCCATCATTTTACCATCTTCCTTGACTTAAGTTCCAGAAGAGTGGGTACCATATAGGTTACATTATATCTCTGAGTATCCCCAACCCCTAACATTATGACCAGTGTGTAGGAGAGTTAGTAAGTACTTGTTACGTGAAAGAATGCAGAGCCAAGTTCTGTGCTATCTTACGTAAGAGGAGTTGGCTCCAGTCTACAGTTACTGCTTATTGGTACCCTGCTAGAAGAAGTAGCATTAAGCTATGACCTAGAATATTGTATTTCAGGCAGAAAAAAAAATCTGTTCAGGCTCTGATACATGGGGAGGGAGGATGGGGAATCTTGTCACATTAAAGAAATTAAAGAATTGTAGGGTCAGATTGTAGCTAATAAGAATGTGACGTAAGGAGAGACTGTAGAGTTAATCAGGGGACGTATCAGGGAAGTTTTAATGGCCACTTTAAACATACTGTTGTACAACTTAGGTAATGGAACTCAGTGAAGGAAAGTCAAAAGATTTTATTTTTCCTTCCATACAACCTGAACCCTAATTATTAGCCTAATTCCTAACCCATTCTACTGGTACTACCCTTTGCAATTTCTTAGTCTCATTTCCGTGTCTGTTATTGGTACATATTACTTTAGGTAAGCTAACTTTTATAAGTCACAAAAAGCTCAGTAGCTTATTACAAAGGAAGCTTATCTTCCAGGTTACTTAATGGTTGAAATTGATGTAGCCGATGGGTGGAGATTTTTTCCCCTAATTTTCTCAGGAAACTAGGATTCTTCCTTCTTGTGACTCTTCCACTGACTAAAGCTTTGGCCAAAATAGGCACACATTTCTTCCATTCATATTTCACTGGTAACATTATAGGCCACACTTAATACAGGGCGACTGGGAGATATTGAGCTGTGTACCCAAGAAGAAATTCTGTTCCTGGTAGGTATTTGGGAACATCTTTGTTACCTACAAACATCTGTGCAAACTATACTTACCACAGACAGAAAATACTCCTCCTTTCCACAAAGTATATGATCTAAGATTGCATCGAGTCTGTGAATTTAGTTCAGTGACCAGCATCATCGTTTTCTCCTTCAGGTCTAATTATAGTTATTTTTGAGCTAGTCTAAAAGATTTGGTATCTAGTCCCATCCTCCAGGCCACAGTATATGTTTCTCTCAAATACTCTATGTATGGTTGTCAAGCAGGGACAACAAAATACAGTTAAAATGTGTTCATGAAAGGGGAAGGTGTGAGACCCAAAGAAGTCAACTGTTAGCAATAGCAGAGATTTTCTGGGCGGGTGTTGTAAGGCACCTTCCCTTGAGTGTGTGTTTTCTCGATTACCTCCTTATGCCTATTAATGAATTTCTGCAGGTGCTGGATCCACAGATCCATGAATCACACATGTAGAAAACCTGCTTTCTTGTCCTAAATGCCCTTTTTGAATAGTTATAGGAGGAAAAAAAATAGTTGTGTTTGAGACCTACATTTTGGGAGCCTATTAGAGGAAATACCATTTCTCCAACGAATCCTGCATATTGCAAAAGCAATGCCAGTTTGGGACTAAGGCCATGTTTTAGGAGGGAGAAAGCCGTTGCTGTATGGAGATGAAGTAGCAGGAAGAAGCAGGAATGCAAATGCTGTGACTAATTCTGTTGACCAGTTTGTAACAGATAATATGGGAAGTGATAAAGATTGTAATTTAACATATTTAAAGATTGCTGTGTGGTTTCGAAAGAGAAGAACAATTAGTAACAACTAAAAGCTTTCTTTCCATTAAGGAGAATCTGAAGTGAGTTAATAAAAGTGATAAGCGTGCATTGATCCATTGGGGGAAGATGATTAATATAGGCCCTGAACCATAACGTTCTGAAGTTAAGTCTCAAAGTGACTGATTTGTGCATTTCTTGCATTAAGAAATAAGACTTTAAAAATGTAAGAGAATTTAAAGGAAAATTAAATCGTTGTATGTAACAAAATTTCAAAGTTGTTTATTAGAAAATCATATAATATTGCAAAGCGTTTTCCTGAATTAGTGCAAATTCTCTTTGTGCGTGTCACTGTAGATGACTTTTGTCACAACAACTCTGGGAAAACGACCAAACATATTTTGGAGACAAGTTAAAATCAGGCTCAAATACAATTTTAAAAATCTTATATTTGTCTTCTTCCATCCTTTATTCCCAATTTTTAGATATTCAGAACCCACTGCCAACTTATGACACCCTACTCTCACCAGCCTTCAGTCAATAGACCATTCTTAGCCTCTTCTTTTCTCTTCCCAAACTATCTGTTCTGTGTCTCATTCCTTCAGAACCCTCTGTATTTTCTTGCATAAGTCTTATTTTTTTTAACGTTTATTTTTGAGAGAGCGACAGACAGAGAAGGAGACAGAATCCAAAGCAGACTCCAGGGTCTGCGCTGTTCGCACAGAACCTGATGCAGGGCTTGAATTCAAGAACCTCAAGATGACGACCTGAGCCAAAGTTGAACGCTTAACTGACTGAGCCACCCAGGTGCCCCAAGGCTTAATTTGATAAATATGCAGTGTTGATTTTGAGTGACCATATATTAAAGTGTCTTCTAGGTTTTTATGGGTAATCTCTATCCTACAGAGTTTCCCGAAGACCTAGCATTATTCACATGAAGAACATGAAAGATAGGAGAAAAGTTATCTTCAGGGACTTCATACTTCCCTTCTCTAGCCCACGTATTCATTTTTTTATTCTATGTCATAGTGTAGAAGTATGTAGTAATTTCAGTATTACCTGTTTACATTCTCCACTCTAGTCCGTACATATTTTGCAGGCTCTACAGTACGCTATGTTCTCTTACCTGTGAGTTTTTGGACATGTATTTCCCCTAAACAGAGATTCTCTGAAATAACGCATGTGCTTTATCTTCAGCAAAATTATTTAATACAATTAAGATTGCTTTTTCATGATGGTATCTTCCATTCCTGCCTCCTACCTATCAGAATATGCATTAGCCCTGTTCTCTACTATATTGCTTACCAAATTTTATAACGGTTTTCTAATTTATGCATCTTCACACTAAACTTTATAAGTTTGAAGACTTTATCTTTGCAGAAACCAGCACTTTCTTTATCTTGGTAGTCAGGTTTAAAGTGGTGTTTGTGGAATGGGTGAATGAATGCAAGAGTAAATATGTAGTGGGAACATTGTGGTGGATAAACTACAATAAGACGGAGCCAATACATGAATTAGAGGTGACGTGCATATTATGTTTGATCAATTGATGGTATCTGAATTGTGGCAGACTACCTTTTCTTTCATGATTATAAAGTGAAATATTACAAAGAACACCTTACTTGTCATCCATTATCCTTTTAAAATTCACATTAACATTTTCCTCCTCAATAGAATCTTTCCACGCCATCAGAATGACCCTATTTTGTGTTTTGTTTTACCAGTGACATGAGGACTGTAAATTGACCTTAGACCAGTTTCAAGGATCTCCCAGTTCAAAGGAATCACTATTGGACCCACCAAATTATCCCTCCCTTGGGCACTAAAATGAGGCTCAAAGTTTTGTCGCTAGATCTAGCCGTGACAGACATCACTCACACTTTCATCCCTTGTTACCTGTGTCTGGGACAGACATACATCCTATATTATACTCTGTCATATGGCACGCACTGTATGTCATAAGAAAGAACCTCAGCCTCGCAAGATATTTCCTTTCTGCTTTAGCACTAGACAGATTTTCAACAGGTCTTCTATATGGCCATTTGGTCCTGCATTAGATAACCAGGTGCAAATTAAAAACTGTGAATTCCAAATGAGTTATCTCATTACTTCACACTTAGAAGTAAATTTGGATACTATGTTTTATATGGTATAATTCAATGAGTATTTCTGGAAAGGATACGACAAAAGAACTTGAAATTAAGAACCTGTCTGTTATAGTGAAGAAATATTGCTGTGTACGACTTCCCCCTGATGGAAGGGTCCAATATGACCAGTATGCTAAAGACTGGCAGTGTGGAGTAGTTATCAGGAGCTGTGGGCTCTTTAACAGTGGAGAACTCTGCAGTGAATCTAGTGAGCTCATCCTTGGTAAGGCAATGTTAGTGTGTTTGACACCATGAAGATCCTTAACCATTGGAACGCAGTTTCCATGAGAACAAGCTTCTTTGTTGTTTGGTCTGTTTTAGTGCTTTCTTCACTGCTTCAGAGCCTGGAGTAGGGTTTGGCACATGATAAAAACTCAAATATTTGAATTAGTATATTAATTTCTTTGTCCATGGATGCTTTGTTTTTTAATCTATTTTTTTTTTCATCCCAGTAGGCTAACCACCCCCCCCCCCCAAAAAAAGGCAAATAACATCCTTAGTGTGGGTTATCCTATTTTATTAAAATATACATCATCCCTGGGGTGCCTGGGTAGCTCACTCAGTTGAGCGTCTGACTTGATTTCAGCTCAGGTCATGATCCCATGTGGTGGGCTTGAGTCCCACATGGGGCTCCAGGCTGAGTGTGGAGCCTGCTTAAGATTCTCTCTCCCTCTGCCCCTTTCTCCCACTTGCACATGCATATGCATATGCTCCGTCTCGCCCTCCATCTCTCCTCTCCCTCCCTCCCTCCTTCCCTCTCTCCCTCCCTCCTTCCCTCTCCCACTCCCTCCCTCTCCCCCTCTCTCCCTCTCCCCCTCTCAAATGGGTTAAAAAAGGAAAAAAGAAACCACAACACATCATTCCTGGTACATGTGTTTGAGAATTTGCAACAGAAATGGGTGTTCTCAGACTCTGGGATATTCCAGTGTACATCTATGAACCTCTTCCTCATCTTCCTTATCACTAATCATTGTACAACCTTAGCTACTGGCCAAGCATATGTATAGCTGTACCTCATCCTTTTTTTTTTTTTTTTTTTTTTTTAGTTGAGAACTGTAATACTTGCAATTATGTTTTATAAGATTTCTTTCTCCACTAGCCTATACAGGCTCCAGAATCAAGGCTCTAATTCTGGCTTTTTATTCAGAAGCTTGATTTTTGTTTTCATTATCAGACTATTGGATAGGAGTAAATTCCCTATGTAGCATAGATTGGAGAAATAACTTCCAGAGTAGTATCTTTGCTTTTCTTGCATGCCAGAGTAAAATCACCTGATAAGCTGGAATTGACGTGGTTTCTTTAATCTTAGTGGAGGAACGTGGTTGTCAGAGACCAAGTGGCACAATGGCAGCAAGACAGAGTTAACAATTAGATCTCTGGAAATGAATGGACACTGGGGTGCTTGATTATGGCCAATGGATTAGTGGATTCCCAGGAGTAAATGTGACAAAGTACCAAGGCCTCATTTGACTTACGTAACTACCCAAACAAAAAACATCTAGTCTTGGCAGACAGAAGGTTCGGACACTGTATTAGAGATTCATGGCTCTTTCCTCGATTTTATATACTTGAGTCGGTTCATAGGGTTCTTGAAAGAAGGATAGGCAGGTGCCCTTGTACAAGGACTCCATAATGGTCTTCTGAACAAACAAGAACAGCAGGTGCTTTTCCCTTATGTGTCTTGCACAACTTAGGCCTTTACCAGTAGCTCAGAAAATTTCAGCTCATCATTTCTGTATGATAAATAACTATAATTTCATTTCACACTTCTCATGTTGAAATCTTCCATTTTAGAATTTATATTATTCCCTTGACACACAATTATGAAGTCTTAGAAAGCTATAATCAAGTTTTACTCATTTTTCCCCAACATCCTCTCTTTCCATATATTTGCTGCATTGCACTGAATGGAAAATGTAGTTCCTTCCAAAGTTTTAGTTTACCTAAAAACAACCATGATAAAGCCTACTTTAGAAATGTTCTTTCTCTCCATTTCATCATTTTTTAGACTTACTGTGTCCCTAAACCCTGACTAAATGAAGGAAAAACACATGGGAAATTCCCAAATCTTTGCATATGGTAAATTGCTATGTTACTTAAAAATGGAAACAAATGCACTTCAAAATATGGTTAAGGGCAATGTCTACCTTCAGTATTAACACTGTTGGACTTTGCAGACCAACCGGTACATTGGCCAACTGACCACTGAGATCAGCTGTGTCAATGGTAGCAGAGAGGATGAGCAGAAAAGAAGCATTTGCATCAAAATAAAATGTAACATGACGAGATGGAAATTTGAAAGCATTTTCTCAGTTTTGATACCCTAGAATACATCAATTTTTTTTTAATTTTTAAAATGCAAATATACTGTATAGTTTCTTACTGAAATTAATCATTACCTTTCCAATAAAATCCAAATTCCATAGCATGATATATGAAACCTGTCATGATTTCGTCTCCATGTAAATTCTGTACCTTTATATCTCACTACAAGCCATCTCTGTTTCCAGCTTTTTTTTTTTTTTTTCTCTCTCATCCTTTGCCTTGATTTGGGTTTTCTAGATGCAGATCCTTAGATGAAATTTAGGAAAAACTGGTAGGGAAGTGGGAAAGCGGGACAAAGTAAGAGACCAATTGTGTGCAAGTTAATATTGAGGGCAGCTGGAGCTGCATTCTGTAGGGACTCTGGCAACATGTAAAAACAGGAGCCATGGACCTGTCCTAAAAGAGGAGTGGCTGCACTAAGGTAATAATTCAAGAGGTTCTGGCATGCATTGTCTAGTCACTAATTCATTTCTAAGAGTTTGGTTCCCTGAATTTTCTATATTCTCCCATGAATATTTATTGCCAGGTTCCTTTTTGGCTTTTTGTTTTATTTTGTCTTGGGAACAAAAGCTCAAGTTTCTGAAAATTGATGATCATGTTGTCAAGAAATAGAACCATCAAAATGAAAATGTGAACGAATACTTCCAAATCCTGGTTTTTATAGGGAAAAAAAAACAACATATTCATAAGGAGCATAATGAAAGTCTACATATCCAACCTTATTTCTTTCAGTCTTTTTCAAAGTTACTCTGGAAAATTAGAACAAAGAATGCAATTTTAGCAAAGGTGCTATGCAGGTTTATGTTTTGTTTGGGTTCTCGATGAGAATGGAGAAAACTCTTCATTATTTTGGTTTTCATTTGCTTTTTACCGTTATAATGTCAAATCATATACAGTATATCACAGTAAAAGCAAACATGTTAACCTTATGGTGCTTTTTGAGTGTTAATGATGATGTTTTTCATTATTTGTTTTTGTAACAAAGCATTATAGCACCGATGGAAAAAAAATAAACCTTGTAAAACATTTTATCACCTATTCATCTTAAACAAAAGTTTCATATATTTCAATATGGTGTGATATTGCACTACAGAATTATGCAAACTAAAAGGCATTTCCACCTGCAGAAAAACTGATTGTTATTATAGAAGCGGAGGAATGAAAGCAGATGAAGAAAGTCACCTGTGTTGTATTGAGGCAATCAGTTTTAAAACACTCATAATCTAGTGATGTCAATAGCTCCGTTGTGATCAAATATATATTTTCATTTTGTTTGGATGTGCTGGCCCATGCTGCCAACAAGTAAGGTACCATCAATCATAAAGGGAGAAGATAAAGCTAAATTCAAGAGGCACAAACTACAATACTGAGTGTTATTCTATACTAAACAAAGTTTGTAAATCATTTTGAAGGATAGAAACCAGTCTTTGATTCCAGAAAAATTTATATAAAATCTAAGATCCAAATATAAAATCCAAACCATGCTGAATAATATTTTGCCCATGTGGACTCTAATAATCCTATTTAGATTTCTGGATTCCAACATTTAACTGGTATAAGTCTTAGCTCTCTGCACTCACTGTCTCATGTATAAAATGTGAGAAATAAAGCCCCCTAGAAAGGTTGCTCTTCAGAGCATCATTTCTCAAGGTAGGCGCTGTGGGCTTCCTGCCTCAATCACTCACCTGTATGCTGCAAGAGCATGACTGTGTCTAGGTGAGACCTATTGAGTGAGACTCCAAAGGGGCCATTGGGAAAGGGGGAAGCGTACATTTTAGCAAGCTCTACTGCTGATTTTTGAGACCTCACTCCTATAATAGGGAAGGGTCAGTTGGGATTTTGTTATAAATTTATTATATTCTGACATACTTTCTCAAGTATTTGAATACTGATGTTACAAAAGATGCTAACCGATTTTTCCTAAGCCAAATAAAAGACCTTTTAAAATACTAGAGTCAATAATAAACGTATTTTCCATAATATGTCAGCAAAAGAGACCATGTTTCAAAACTATCGGGGAAGAGAATTGAATTTCAAAGTATTTGAAGATGTCTCTAAGAAATGCTCATTGTTTTCCATCTGTATCTGTATATATTTATCTTTGTTTAGGATTGCTTACCTTTAAAATTTTGGTTCTAAAGTCTCATAACTGTTCCGGTTCAGGCATGGCTCTACCACAGGTGCACAATTTCAGGTCTGGCTATAAAATAATAGGATTAGGCATTTAGATAACTCTCTTGAGTACCAAAGTACTATTTATTCAGTCTTATTCCAGCAAGTACTTAAAGTGTTACATAAACCTTCTAAATGAATGTTTTTAAAATTAGTACAAAGGGTAAATAAGAAAAATGTATTATACACAAGTGCATTCTCTAAGTTACTTTGTAGACCCCAAATTCAACTTCCACCCAAAGCAAATAATAAAAGGACAAAAGGATACTTTTGATGATGATAGATTTGTTAATGGCATAGATGGTAGTGGTGATTTCATGGATGTATATTTCCATATTTCCCAAATTGTGTATACTAAATATGTACAATTTTTGTATGTCATTCATACCTCAATAAAATGTTACAGGCAATTGATGAATAAATTAGTAATGAACTAGGAAAAAATGTGAGGTAACAAATTTTTCTCTCTGCTCCAAGTTGGATCACGTGACTCAGTTCATATGCCATAACACACAAAAATTAACAGTATAGAGTTCACAGGAAGTAAGCCAGCTTCCAAGATCTGTGGTCCTTGGACTGTCACTCATGGTTTGGATGCCACACCTACTGGCTCCCATAATCTGGGAATAACTCTGGAATACACAGTCTCCATCCAACATTTTAATTTTCTATGAATTGTCATCACCACTGGAATACAAACTCCCAGAGAGGAAGAAATGTTTTTCTTGGCATCCCCAACACCAATTTGAGTACTCAGTAAGTGTTAATTGAATATTCTAAATAAAGAAGCACTCCTTATACAAAAGTGGAAGCTACCTTTGTTTAATCTCTTCTTTGAAAGAAATAATTTCAGTGTCCCAGGTTCCACTCATTAGTGATGAACTCCTGTTTTGCTAAGAGATTCATTTTATCTGTATGCAAGTTAAACTCCTGGCAGTTTATCCCGATATGAACTAACAATTTAGGTATGCAGATTATCTTCTCCCAGGGACTTCCTTAAGTTCACAACAAGTAATAGATATGGAACTTAGATCATTTAACTCCCCTAAAATAAATTACATGGTGGAGAGAGTGAAGTTAAACTCATCATTGTGAATTACAAACTTAAACCATTGCACGAACTTTTAAAATTTCATACCTTAATACATAGTAAAGTCGTTCTATAAATAGGAACTATTTTGGCCAAGAACATTTTCTTTTGATTACATGTATTTTATAGTTGTACCAAAGTTATAAGTATGATACCACATGAACTGGTAAAACTTCTGAAAAGTGCTAAAAATTAAAGCTGGCAAAGCTCGGTTGCAAAGAAAAAAAACTGAGGTAGCAATAAGGTTGATGTCACCATATTCTCTGGATCTTAGAACACCTGAGGACATTTATTCTTATATCATTAAACTTTAAGTGGGTTGTTTTTAGACGTGAGTTTTCATAGATAAATGAAGTTTGCTTATATTATGTTTTAGGTATTTTTTATCTGGTCCTTTGTAGAGGTCTCTGTTACAATCCCATACTTCCTTAGTAGTTTCTAGATAGGAATTGCTTTTGCTGAAGTTATTGGGGGGCCCCTTCATCTGAACAATTGGGACCCTTTTCATCTCAGAAATGTTATGGATTTTTTGTCTCTGTTCTTATTTTTTCACAAGAAATACTACTTTACCTGCATGGTCTCTTCACTTTTTTGTTGTCCAGATCTATTGCTTTCTCATTTTTACATCTGTTTTTACCATGGGTTGTTTGAATTCTATCAATATTTCTCAAGTGTGAACTGTGTATCCATATTTTTCTACTTTATCAAGTTTGGCATTATAAATATGTCTTTTTTACGGGATTAATCCTCTCCCACCCACCCCCAGTATTTTTTTTTTTTTATCTGAAATTGTCATTTATTCTCCTCTGAGGCTTTTGTTATTATTTTTTTTTTTATTTTGGTTCTTTTTTTCATCTATTCTAATTTTACTTTTAAGGGAGGTTGTGAGTTCTCATCTATTGGAAGCAGTGAATAATTTTTCAAGGACTATATTTATTCTGATTTTTTTCAGCAACATTCCTTTGTTGTGCTATGGAAATTTCACATAGGACTGTTTTTCTCCTTTCACTTGATTTGATATTGCATTTTCTGCCCAACTCTGTATGTTGCCCTTAGCCCATTCCCTGTTCTTGTGATCCATGCAGGTGTAAGAGGAGAGCCTGTGAAGGAGGCAGACAATCTCCCATCTTCACTGCACATCCTCTGTGAGAAGTATACAGACTGTTCCGAAGAACCAGAGGAGGTATGTAACTTTAGAAAGTAATACTTCTACTAATTACAGCAACCAGTATAACTTAACCTCTGTATACTGGGAGCTATACTCATACTGACTGTCATTCAGTTATGAACCCTAAAGTTAAGGTATTGTTATTACTGAATATTATAGATGAGAGAAATGGGGGTAGATTTATATTGTTCTTTTCATGTATTGAATTTTGATAGAAGAAAAATTATGGATAATCAAGCAATAATGGAAAGAACACAGCTTTCAGAAACAAACATGGGGTCAAATTATGTAGCTTTCAGTATTTGTTCCAAAATATTCTTATGAGAGTAAATGCTAATTAAAATGTGTTAGGATCACTAAACATGAGTGATTTGGTAATGTCTGTAAACTTAATCAGAAGTGATATTTACATAAGTGGATCTCAACTCCTGATCAACTTGTGCAGTTTTATTTCTCCAATGCTGTCTAAGGTAAGTGGACGTTTATGCAATAAAACTATTTTTAAACTATTGGTGTCAGAAAAAAAAGTATCAAACTTTTTTTGGCCATTTCACCTGGTAAGTTTTTAGTTTCGTCTCCCATATACAAATGTCTTCTGAATTTGTTTATCTTGGGGAAATGTGCTATATAGTTCTGTTTAATAATGTTTGCTGTTTCTATTTAAGCTTCTTGAAAATAGGTTAAGGGCAGTTAAATGGATCAGGATTATGTTGTAATTAGTAAAATCTAATATTTCTTTGCCTAAACCATAGTATGCTTTTCCTCAATTTACTTTCATCAAAGTAAGTCATTATTCAAGAACATATAATTAGCTTGTTTTAATCTTATCATTTTCAGATACCTGCTAAAGTAATTAGCTTTCTCTTCTTTTTAGTTAAAAGATTGCTAAAGGATCAATGCACAATACATCGTTTTCTATTCCACAACACCAATTACTTTCACCCTTAGTGAAATTTATTGATTTTTCCTAATAGTACATTATCACCAGTTACTCACAGCATGGTGTTTATTAATTAGTAAGAGAAATATAGATTCATTTATGAAGAGTTATCCTTTTAAGTTTCTCGTCTAGAACACATGTGGTAGTATGGTTGGTACCTGCTAATAGCATGTCGAATTTAAGAATCAAGTTTGTCATTCCCAAGGTTTCCATATTTTTCGTCTTGAGATGCATTATAACTCAAAGTTAGAAATAAAAAAACAGAACTTCTTACGTAATTAACTTATCATGAAGTTAATAAGTTTTTTTTTTCTGGTCTTTGTTCTGAAACTAATTTCATTTTCTTATGGCCAAGAAATACAAAGCAGGTGCATTGAGTACCTCTTTATATAATATTGGTTATTGCAATATCATATCAAATTGAAACAATAAAGATGAAGTATATATAGCTTGGTATAATGAAGGAATATACTTCTTGGTTATTTGTGCATTTATGTACTTACTAGATTGAAACTTTCCGAACAGCTAAGAATGAAAATGAAAGATAATTTTGAATTTCCTCATCGACATTCAGGGCTTATTTTGCCATTATTTCAGTTTTGCTTGCTTATCTGACGTTAAAAGAAGCATAGTTTTTGCCAAAAAAGCCTTAGACATTTCTTACTTAGTTTATTCTTAGATACCTTATTGATGTTATTGATAGCATTTATGGAATATGTTTGTACAATTGGCTATTTGTGTGTTATTTAATTCCTTTTAGTATTTTAGTAGATTTGAAGGGAGGAGAAAGTAAAATGTCTTTATCTGCTATTTCATTTTTATCTAAATGTGAATTTTAAAACCTCAAACTTGAGCTGCATAATTGCACACATATATGATAAAATTCATATTGCTTCAATAAGCTGCAGAAACTGTAATTCCATATTGAAGATGTTGTATGGCTTCAGCAGACTTCCATGAAGGAATTGAGTTTACATAGTAGAAATGTTAACATTAGGGTTACCAGTGTCTATATATTTTCTACATTGTTTTACTGGGTTTGCTAAGAAGAGTTAGTTCCTTGTAAGTAGCTTTGAGGGTCAACATCCTCCATGTTGTTTTACATCTCTCATTACTTACACTATTGATCTTGAATAGGATTTTTATTTCCCCTGCTGTTTAAATCCATTATTATTGATGATTATGTAAAATGCAGTTGGAAGAACCATTGAATGAGTGAATACAGATGTACTCAGGCATTGCTGAAGATAGGATGAATTTTAGTTTACATTTTGATTACCAGAAAAGTGTGCCTTGTATGTGTGTATAACAACAACATAGATATCTTTCGTGGACTTAGTACCCTGAATATTTCTTTAGGGCTGGTGTTACCAGTTAACACTTTTGACTAGGTCACTGTTAACTCTTAGTTCTTAGTTTATGGAAAGTAATTTTGAAAGAAAAATCATCTAAATCCTATCATTCACATAGCAGGATACTAATATGTTGATTCAGTGATGACTGTTAACCTCTCTTTTATATTCCCTTCTTAAAAGCTCTAACTCTTATGAAGGGACTTCCTGTATCTCCATCTGTCTCTGAGCACTCCGTACCTTTCTCCTGTTTTGACAGCCTTGATGCTCCAGCCCATAAATATAATTATTTCTCACAACTTTTCTTGGTATTGTTTCAGAATTTAGGCTCTCCAGCCAGACTTGGCATTTCACAGTATTACTGTGTACTAGTTTCCTAATCTTTATATAAACAAAGTAGTAATTACCTCATTATTATATTTCTATCAGTAAATACATAATTTTGCATATATTGACTAGTGTGATATCGGACATTCTTAGCAATTACATTGTGAATTTATACCCTTCCCACTGGGGCTTTCACTTTCTGTATTGGTTCAGATTTTACTGTTACAGGTAACTCCATCAAATGTCATGATCTTCTAAGTTTTATAGCTTTCAGATTTAATGACTCAGTGAAATTAACTGGATCAGTTTTTTTTTCTAGTGTTGAGCTGTATAAGTTTATGTGAATTGGTTGAAATTTGTTAGAATTCCCTCATTTTATTTTCATTTAAAGTCTATCACTGATTGTCCATAGCGAATATTAAAATTTCTAGTAACTAGGGTTTAGTGGAATTGAAATGGATTTGTGTAAAGGTTTAAAATGTTAAAAATCCAGCTTAAAACAAGAATTTGAGGATTTTTTTTCTTTTATCATACATAGTTATTGGTATAAAATACTTTGACAATATCTCATTTTATTATACCTTTGAAATTTTTGTGTGCCTTCGCAGTGGAATGTATTTCTAAAGTTCTAAAATACTCTAAGTGATTACAGTTTATCTGAGTTTAGGTATTTAAACTTAGTATGGGCCACTTAGGTTTTCACCAAAAACAATCAAAGTTGTAGAAATAACCAGACAAAAAATTAGTGTATAAATCAGGGAAGAAGGCACGTATATGTAAAGGGAATGTGCTTAGTCTCTGATCAGCTCCTCCAAATAAAGTTTTCTGTATTTCTATTTCTTAGGTGGCTCATTCTGTTTATGATAAGACATAACTTCTTCTGGATAAGAGTAACTTCTTTTGGATGTGACTTTATTGTGTTGGGAACTTTTGTTCCACCCTTTCCCTTCAACAAATCTTTTCTGTGCTCGACAATAAAGTCCATTTTCTAATAAGGCTGATAGGACCCTGGCCTGTGAGGATGGTTCTTTGTCTTTGTGTCAGTCCAGACAATTAAGATGGAAAGCACATTTACATGAAAGTAGAAAATTGAGATTACAGAAAGCAGTGTTAGCTTTTGTTATCTTAGTAATATTCTAAATTTTATTTGCTCTGGTTGGCAAGAATAGACTGAGTACAAGGGATTTTTTTTTCACAAAAGTTAGTTCACCTGAAAGTGAGGTCAATTTATTTAAGAAGCAGGAGGGGCATAATTGATGGAGCCTGTGGCCCTGCTATCTATTTTGCATGCTTGCATGATTTTGTAGGGTTTTTCCTATATGAGTGGCTATTTTTCCATGTGTTTGAAATGGTTGGATCAAGGAAAATGGTGAGGGAGGTAGGAGAGGAGAAAATTATTGAAAAAATATATAATCCCAATGGAATAACTCCTGGGTTGTTGCCAACCTAATTTCCATCTGTCTTATTTGTTGTATAGTGTCTGTGACTTCATTATGAAGTGATACTAGAGTATTCTAAGTAAATATATTATTTTTAGAGAGTATCTTGAAATAATATATACATGTTATATATATTACATCTGTATTACATATAGCTATGTTATATATTTATATCAACACATAAATTTTCCATTTATGTGTGTTTGTGTGCATAGTACACACACAGATATAGATATGGATGATATAGATATGATTCAAATCTCCCTGCCTATGGAAATCAAAATTGTATGCATTATTACATTTCCTCAAGAAAATTGGTTTTATGGGATGGTTTTCCTTTGTTGTCATAAAAATAGATGTAGCAATCCCAGGAATGCCAAACTATTTTCAAACAATGTTTCCATTCTAAAGGATTGCTGGTAGTTTCCTGAAACCTTGGTCTAAGGAATTGTGAAGCCTTGTTCTGGTAAAGGAGGACTGAGCTGTGACTAATGTTCAGTATCTGAGAGATGTATATAGCACTGGGCTGTATGCTTTCCACCTCTGTCTGGAGGATCAGGCATTAAGGAATTGTTCATTTCTTCATATTTTAAAAAGTTATTTTAATCTTGCTTAGCACTTAGACTACATTTACTTACAAAATCAGTTCTTTCCAGAATGTTTTTGCTTTCATACATATTTCTCACAGGTGTTTAATATCTGTGACCTTCAAATCTGGAAAAATCGTTCTTTTATTCTTTCATTCAATACATGATTCAATGCAAACAGTAGACTGCTATGCATCTAGTTGTGCAACTCCTATACCTAGGTCATCATGTTTGACTCCTCCCACTCTGTGCCTCTCCCATCATATTCATTACTGAGGCACATTGATGATATAGCCTCTAATTCAAGATACACAAATGTATAGAATGCCACCTTACCAAAGTCTCAGGCTACTAACCAATCAATATTGTGGCCCCATCAGTGAAAATTTATGTTTGTATTAAATTTTGTCATTTGGGTTCCAAGTGTTTATCAATTGTATCCACTCATTTCCAGTTCAACTGCTACCATTCTCATTCAGGCCCACATGAACCAGGATTGTGATAGCAACTTCTTAACTGGCATCCTTCAATCCAGTCCCATTATCCCTTTCTGTTAATCTCCGCAAGTCACCAGATTGACCTATATGAAGCAAAGTCTTGAAATTGTACTCCCTTCCTGAATCAACTTCACTGTCTCTCCATTGCCTCAAAATACAGAGAAACTCCTTAATACGCTCACACAAAAACACCATGATCTGATCCTTGCCTACCTCTCCATTCTCAGCTCAACCTCCTGCTTCACCTTTATTCCTTTATATGCTTTATATTTGTCATCCCAGGTTTGATTGTTGCTTACTTGTCTAAAATTAGTGATTCAGTCAATTAAAAACACACTGAAGAACTTCTCTGTGTTGGAATAAGAATGTCTATACTTTCACCTTCCAAAATTTCACTTAGCAAATGCTTATTTTTCCAACATCACTTCACCAAGGGATGTTCTTCTCATTATTTGTCTTCCCTCTGCAGACTGGATAATATAACGATCCCCTGTGCCCTTTGTATCATTAACATCGTGTTCTTTGTATAAATGGCGTTTTGTTATATAACTCCAAGTATTTTGCTAACAACGTTTATGTTTAAAATTTTCTTTCTGAAATATGTGATTTCTAATGTATATAATCCTAAAACAATGTTTTACAAAAGTTACTTATTATCAAAAAGCATAATATTTCTGCAATAATTGGATACAAACCTTAGTTTTACTTATTACCTGTGTAACATTATTTGAATTCAGAGTGCCTCAATTTTTTTCATCTTTAAAAATAAGATATCACATGTGCCAAACATAATGTACATCAATAATAGTGACTTAGGATTCCTATTCAAATGTAATGTCATGTAAACTGAGTGGTGAATTAACCTTTCTGAATTCTAGCATACTTCTATATAAAATATGGTAAAATTATATACATATATATATATTTGTGTGTGTGTGTGTGTAAGATGTAAGATCACGGGAAGAACCCTCTTTCTACAAAAAAGCATACATTTGTAAAGGTGGATAAGGAGGGCCAGAGTGCTTCAGACATTGGAAGGGGAATTCTGTGCAGCAGGAAGTGCCTAGCACCAGCTCTTGTGCTGTTCACAACTGTATCTATGTATTTATGTATCTGTGTATCTACCTACCTACCTACCTACATAGATCCGTTGATTGGTCTGTCTATCTATCTATAGTGTTCCTATCTCTAACATAAAATTGTGCATTACAAAGTATTTCAGAAATATAATATGACTGGATATTTTGGGTTAATATTTCAGTGGTAGTTGTAGCATTGTTGGAGTCTTCTTCTGATCCCCAGTGTACCAGATGGCCAGTGTACCATACCCCAGCTGCTATGAGTGTTGGCTGTTAATGGTAACCTTGACCTGGCTCTGTATTTGCAAATTTGCTCTCAGGCTGAACAAGAGCAACTCCTCAAGGGAGCTTGGACACCACACGCAGCCTGTATACAATAACTGATGGACAAAGCAATGTAAAATGCAGGGTCTCCCTCAAAGTATGAATGACTATGAGCTGTAGTTCCCATGTGGATATCCTGCCCTTATACTGCTCCTTCCACTGCTCTATCCTGCTTCCTTCACTCTTTTTCTCTTTACAAACAAGGCCTGAATATATCCCATGTTCCTTGACTCTTCTCTCAGGGTCTACTTCTAGGGAAACCCAAGCTAAGATGGTGCTTTATGTGAATTAGCACTTGCATTCTCCTCTATTTTCTCCTAAGCCTCTTAACATACTTGTTAAATAGTGAATCTATTTTGGAGAGAGCAGAACATTTTAGAACACAATTAAAAAGCAATTTGGAAAAAAAAAATTGTCAGTGCTCTCACTTAGGATGTTCAACCTTTCGAAGTACGTTCAACAATGATTGGAAAGTAGAACTACATCTGGATCAGGGGAGATTCACAGAGAACTGACATGTTTGTTTTGGGGGGAAAACCTCTTCAGTGGATTTTTTTTTTTTAATTTTTTTTTTTATTTATTTTTGAGACAGAGAGAGACAGAGCATGAATGGGGGAGGGTCAGAGAGAGCGAGGGAGACACAGAATCGGAAACAGGCTCCAGGCTCTGAGCCATCAGCCCAGAGCCCGACGCGGGGCTCGAACCCACGGACCGCGGGACCGCGAGATCGTGACCCGGCTGAAGTCGGACGCTTAACCGACTGAGCCACCCAGGCGCCCCTTCAGTGGATTTTTTTAATGATCATGTGAAAAAGAAAAATTCTTCTCATGATGAAGACTGTCTCCTAGATTCTATTTCTTAATCTGCTTATTTTGATTTCTCCAATCTTTTGTTTATTTTTAGTTAAGGATTAAAACCCATAATTTCTGCCTACTTATTTTTCTCATCTTAAATGATTCGAAGTAGCTAAAGAGCTATGCATATACCTTGGAAAAATGTGCCACCCCCAAATATAGACAAGGAAAATATAAATACATGAAAAAATTATTCTTTTTATAAGTTCCAAAATATTTAAATGTGCCTTTCAACATTAGCAAATGACTAATCCCATTATCATAATTTATTAACCAGATCTTTTGTTCTATGTAGTAATACACTGTGTTTCCATGCTGTGTGTTTTTTATCCAGTGACCTAATTTGCTTAAAAGGAAACTCTTAAAACTCCCTTGTTGTAATGAATAAAATGTTAATGAAGAACTACAGAGAAATCCCCTCTGCATTAGTTCCATATTCCCAGGAACATCATCATAAATTTGTTTGCCTGGTTCTGACAATGGTAGTGATGTTCCAGCTGCGCAGAAGCATAGTAATGCTAAATGGTTCTGATGGAAAAGTTAAAGATGTTCAAGGCACTGTCATCTGGGATGGACTCTGGGAAGTTATCTTTTGGAGGGAGTATTTGATGGATTTGGCTTTTGTCCAATTTTTTAACATTTATTTTTTGCATTGGCAACTACTAGAAGCTTTTTCAAAAATTACAAATAGAAACTATGCAAACAGACATGTTTCCAGCAGAAAATGAAAGATTTTAAATTGGTGCTTTTTCTCCTCCAAGTTAATGTAGCCCTCACTAATTTCTTAATAGTGTTGGTATGAATATTAAGTTTAATGACTAAAGCATTAAACTGTTTTAAAATTATTCTTGATTATGCTATTTAGCTTAATGTTCATACTTTTGTGCCTTGACCTCTGCTCTGCATCATGAATATACAATTAATTTAAAAAGTGATTTGCTTAATATTGATAAATTCCTGTGGATATTGTTCAATTTAAGTGTTGACAAGTTTAAGTGTCACTGATAAAAATTTCCAAATGCAGGTAGGAAAATTGATACTCATTTTGAACCTTGAGTGTCTAAATAGAATTTTCTACTGTACCAAAAATATATTTACACTCACATTACAAAAATGTCATTTTAGAAACATTAAGATCATCATGTGTTAGTATCAGTTTTAATTCCTCTAAAAAGTGATAAACTGACAAGCAAGTGGGCACATTTTTATGCCCACGAAAGAACTCAACATATGTTTCTGCATTTGAAAATTGAAAAAACTCAACATCAAACTAAAATAGCAATTAAGGAAATAGAAGCTGTAAATCAGAACGAAGACTATATATAGTTAATCTCTTTTACCATATCCCTAGGGTTACTGTGTGTAAAGGGAAATATTTTTTCAGTACTTTTGCTTTGGGGTATAAAACTCGACCATCCTTTCAATTTTGGTTGCCTACATTCTTATCAACTTTTCCAACAATCAAAAACCTCTTTCTCTTGTTTTATACTCATAGGATCTGTATAGTCACTGAGTTTTTCTACCAACTTCAAAGAGAATACCTTGTTTATATTCACTTTGAAACAGATGCGAGATAAATAACAAAGAGGCCTATAGTGTGTGAGCAACATATTTACCTTTGTGAAATATTCAGAAAAACGAAGAAAAAAACCCCAAAATATGTGAAAAACAATCATGTTAATTAGTCCTCAGTGCTTCATTTGAGTTAAGAGCTCAGGGGAATAGGATATAATAGGATGTCTCTAATATTGAACTATGATCTTTCATGTTGAGAAAATCTCCACATTTCTGTAGACATTTTGTCAGAGATAGTTTCCTTTTACTTATAATAGAAAATTCTGTTGAAGTGGCAAGAGTTGAAGGTGAAAGAAAATCTACATTTGATAACTATTATGAGTTATGAGATTTAAATGTATTTAAATATATTTTAGTTAACTTTCAAAGATCCTATTATATAGGTATTACTGTACCCATTTTATAATGGAAGGGGACAGGATTTGAGAGTTAGAACTTCAGTTTGCAATTATATAGGGACTACAATTTGTATTCAAATATATCTGACTTGATATCCCATATATTTCCCACTACGTCATAATATCACATTGTTAATAGAAAGCTTTAATACACTGCAAGGCTGACTCACTGTAAAGTTATGAAATTTTACCATCAGTAACTTTCAATTGTTTGGGCCTCCAACAAACTGTGGGTCCTATATTGACATAGTAATATACCTTTCCAAATTTGTGAAATTAAAATATGTTGGTATGTAGTTTTCACTTCAATATTTTGGATGAGAATCGCCCAAAATAGAATGTATCCCAGTTTCTGTATTTCTAGGACAGAATCGTAACACTGCTACAAGAAGTGCATGCGTTCCTGTAAAGTTCCTTGGTTTCTTCACATGTAATAAGACACTTAGGGTTTATCTCCAACGATTATGAAATTTTGTGTAATTATTAATTCAGGTGTCATGTTCTCACCATTTCTGCTGAAGCTATTCCCTTTAGAAGAAGGAATAGTATATAAGAATACCTAGAAGGTATTAGGATATTCATCTTTTTGTTTTATACACACACGTATGCATGTATGTATAAATACACACATGCACATACATACAGGCAGAACAAAAAGGTATGGGTCTTGCTGACAAGGCCATGAAGTCTATACAATGAGATTAATATCAAATGGAGAAAGAAAATCCAGGTAAAACCTAATATAATGGACGGCAAGAGGTATTTTTAAACGATGAAAGGAAAAAGCTAAAAAATGCCCATGGCTGTATCGTGGCCAGAATCCAAGGCAAAGAACATGGATATTAACTCAAGTAAATTAGAAATTTTTTTATTAAGCTATTCCTTCGGCCTCCTAGGTGTTGCTAGAAGTTGATAGAATGGTGCTTAGCACTAATATATGGTAATGGAAGAAAACATTTTGCTTAAGACATGTTTAATTTTTTTTTACAGATGCGTATCATATATGACTAGAGCTTATTCATGAATGTGAATCCATGGAAAATACTGGAAATGACATATCTGCTATCTATGTGGAAATATGTAATAACAATGACAGGCTTCAGCCCTGCAGATGTCCTCTATAAGGAACTGTTCACTAAAACATAGAATTTGCAAATGTTAAAATATTCCCAATCAAATTCTAAAATACCCAGTTGCAGTGCTTTTTGTGAAACAAATTCCAAAATGTGCTCTGCACTGTCCCCACCCCCACCCCTCAGAGGAGCAAAATATTGGAATATAGACAACTCAGATTTTAGAGTCTCATTGGTTTCAAATGTTGCTAAACTACTTCATGGTTATGTGAGTCTCCTAAACCAGAATTTCCTCATGAAAAGTAGAGATACTAATTTATAACTTGTCAATTTTTTCTTTTTAAAAATGATTTAAGGAATGTGTGTGTAAAGAGTCTACCAAGTTGAAGGACAGTAATAAATAACAGCCATTATTCCTCCCAGGTGTTTAATTTTCAAACCTGTGGTCTTCACTCCCTGATTCATTTGGTTTTCCTGGATTTACTTATTTCTTCCTAAATTGAAATTGCTTTTGTGTAGGTACATACTGAATCACAAATGGCACATGAGTCTGAATCCCTCCCTTTCTAGAAGTTCACATGCCAGTTTCAGTTGGTTGATTAATGCCTGTCTAGCCATGGTGACTGAGAGTTTATTTTTTGCATTTCAACTTATTTATCAAAAGGGGGAGAGGCAATGATGTTTTCACGTATAGGGTATATTTGACCTAAAACATTCAGCTGTATCTGTTGAGCAAGAGTCATATAAACCAGGCAAAACAGAACATGCAAGAAAAAGCAATTTTCATGAGCAAATGTCTTCTAATGAAACTAAAATAATAGAGGTGTTTTTCCCTCTCAGCATTTCAGATTCTGTATTATTCCCCATACTGAGGGAGATCCCGCTGAGGACTGCTGTTGTTGGGTTTGTAATTTTAGGTTTGGTTGGTTGGTTGATTTGTTTGGATATGATGTGGCTCTTAATGCAAATGAACTACCTCAAACAGTGCTCAGCTGAGAAAACCTCACTTATGTGAAGGCTAATACTGAGAAATGGGATTTTTGAAGCAAAGAACCTACACCATATGAAGTCTTATTAAATATTGGAGTGCTCTCTCATATAATAATATTTGATTTTTGAAAATATATATTCTAAAGATGGAAGTGAGAGCCTAGAATGCTTGTGAATTCAGGAGGATACTATAACCTTCATAATATCTTATGCTACTAGTAATGGAAGTATCGAAAATTCAACAGTAATTATATATTTAAGTATATTGAGATTAACAATAGGAAAAAGGGGCACCTAGGTGGCTCAGTTGGTTAGGCATCTGACTCTTGATTTCGGCTCGGGTCATGATCTGATGGTTTGTGTGTTCAAGCCCTGCATTGGACTCTGTGCTGACAGTGCAGAGCTTGCTTGGGATCCTCTCTCTCTCCTTTTCTCTCTGTCCTTACCCCGCTTGCGCTCTTTCTCTCCAATAAATAAACTTAAAAATTAAAAAGAGGGGCGCCTGGGTGGCGCAGTCGGTTAAGCGCCCGACTTCAGCCAGGTCACGATCTCGCGGTCCGTGAGTTCGAGCCCCGCGTCGGGCTCTGGGCTGATCGCTCAGAGCCTGGAGCCTGTTTCCGATTCTGTGTCTCCCTCTCTCTCTGCCCCTCCCCCGTTCATGCTCTGTCTCTCTCTGTCCCAAAAATAAAATAAACGTTGAAAAAAAAAATTAAAAAGAAAAACAATAGGAAAGAAATAGGACTCTTGCTTAGGATATATAATGTAATGATGCTGAAGGGTTCTAAAAACGTGTTCTACAGAGTGATTGAAAAAGCTAAGGTCTTGAGAAAACCGGTTGACCATGCTGGCTGTGATCAAATATGGGAAGTGTTGCCGTGAAGATCAATTTAAATTCTTAGGTTTTTTCAAATAGTAGAAAAGAAACTTATGTATAAAATTGTTTGGAATATAACTAAGTTCAAAATGAAATCATTTTCTAAACATTAAAAATTAGAAATACATGACTTTCCAGAGAATGATTATGTGTAGTAATAAAAATATTCAAATAGAAAACAGGCATCCATTTGTAGCAGGTATCTTTTTGTTTTTTCTTGGTGAAAAAAATTGTTGGTATTTTGACAGGGATTGTATTGTGTTAAGTCTGTAGATTGTTTTGGGTGGTATGGACATTTTAACAATATTGGTTCTTCCAAACTATAAGCATGGAATGTCTTTCCATTTGTGTTACCTTCAGGTTCTTTCATCAGTGTTTTATAGTTTTCAGAGTAGAATGTATTCCTAAGTATTATTTTTGGTGCAGTTGTAAATGGGATTGCTTTCTTAACTTCTTCTACTTCATGTTAAATAACACAGCAGATTTCTGTACATTAATTTTGTGTCCTGCAACTTTACTGAATTCATTCATTACTTCTAGTGTTCATTGTGTGGAGCTTTTATGGTTTTCTATATGTAGTAGCATGTTATCTGCAAATAGTGATAGCTTCATTTCTTAGTAATTTGGATGCCTTTATTTCTTGTCTGATGGCTGTGGCTAGGATTTTCAGGACTGCGTTGAATAAAAATCCTGAGAGTCGACATCCTTATCTTGTTCCTGACTTAGGGGAGAAGCTCCCAGTTTTTCACCATTGAGTATGATGTCCGCTGTGGGGTTTTAATGGCCTTTATCATGTGGAGGCATGTTTCCTCAAAACATACCTTGTTGACAGTTTTTATCATGAATGGGATGTTGTGCTTTGTTAAATGCTTTTTCTGCATCTATTAAGATGATCATATGGTTTTTATCCTTTCTCTTGTTGATGTGATATATCCTGTTGATCAGTTTGTGAATACTGAACCACCCTTGCAACTGAGCAGTAAATCCCACTTGGTCATGGTGAATGGTGGTTTAAATGCATTATTGATTTGGTTTGCTAATATTTTGTTGAGGATTTTTTGCATCTGTGTTGATCAGAGCTACAGACCTATAATTTTCTTTCTTCCCCCCACCCCCTTCCCTCCTTCCTTTCTTGTAGTGTCTTTATCTGGTTGTGGTCAGGGTAATGCTGCCCTTGTGGAATGGGTTTGGAATCTTCCTCTTCCATTTTGGAATACTTCCAGAAGAAGAGGTATTAATAACTGTTCTTTAAAGGTTGGGTAGAATTCACCTGACAAGCTGTCTGGTCCTAGGCTTCTATTTGCTGGGAGTTTTTTGATTATTGATTCAATTTCATTGTTAGGAATTAGTCTGTTCAAATGTTGCTTTCCTTCCTGATTCAGTTTTGGAAGATTGTTTCTAGGAATTTATCCATTTTTGATAATCTCTTGTAATCCTTTGTATTTCTGTGGTGTCAGTTGTGATGCTACAGTGTTTATATGATGAATGACTGTAATATATTGTTTGGAGGATAGACTAAATAAACCTTCAGATTTCATTTGCCTTAAAAATTCCATGTTTCTTTAAAAATACTCATTCTGTGATTTCCATTTTGAGGTTCCTATGTGTCTTAATTTACATTATCTATTATTTGCTCCAATGTCTAAATTACTGGAGACAGTGGAAACATGAGGAGGGAGTATCCAGCCATCTTTATCAGGCAAAAGGACTCAAAAGATCTAAACCAAAAGGAAATTCTTGTCCATAGTCTTATTTTTTTCCAGTTTATATGCTGATTAATGAATTTTTCTTCTCACAGCCAAAATAACTGAGTTTTCATCTACCATTTCAGCAAATTAATGAATTTCTTGTATTCAACACACACTATGTGCCACGTCTTGTTCTAGGCATATACAAACACAAACCTATGTATATCTGTCTAAATGTGTGTATATATGAGACTGTTAGGAATGTATACATCTGTCTGTCTATACCTTATAGTCCCTATCCTCATAGAACTTATATTTAGTGAGATGTTGAAAATGTTCTGATAAAAGAAGTACAGTGTTATGGGAATCCACAGAAAGGACATCTAATTCCAATTTTGAAACTGAAAAAAACTTGGCAAATTTCTAAGAAACTATGAATTTTCTTCAGGAAATTTCAACAGCCTAGAAAATAAAGTGGAAGCTTTCAAACTGGCCATTAAATCTCCCATATGTGTAGACCACCAATAAAATGTTACTGCCTTCTGTACAAAATACATTATCATTTCAGGTGGGTTTTGATAGATGACTTTTTAAAGATGTTAAAGATGTAGTTTTTTGCTACATCTTTAGCAGCTTGATACCTAGCTGGGTAGAAATATCTAAGCACATGGAATGTGTGAGATGGGCGGATGGTGACAGAATGGAGTATGATGTTGTCATAAAAATACTGTTGATACATAACAGATTATAAAATATTTTCACGTGTATTTAAAATGTTAGTTACTCACATGAACTTTGATCTTAGCTTTAATTTCAAACTACTTTTCAATGAAAATTTGCATTATATATCAATTCATTTTGGTTATTTCAAAACTCATGCCGGAAAAATAGTTTGATCCAAATTTTATAATTGATTACATGACTTGTTCAAATCATAGGGGATGTAGGTTGACACTTCTGCATGTGAACTTAGATATGATGACTTAAAGGCTATTTTCTTATAAAATGAAAACATAATGTTAAAATACAGAGTACATAAATAACTATTGTAAGAGATGGAAGGCTTATATGGAAAAAGTAGTGACACTGCTTTTAGCGAAGAGGAATATACTATATGGCAGGTTATGAAATGTTTTATCTATTGGGTATCAATTTACAGGGAGCTCATAATTAATGTCTTTTTGTATAAAGGAATTGCTGGCTCATAAAAGATTAGAAGAAGTCCTTAGATAACTTTAATTATACCCAATCAGGAGTTATTTACAACTGCCTTTTTGTTCCTAATGAATTATAAAGTGAAGACCCCTGAAAACAAATGTGCCTGCTTCCATACTGATATTGGTAATTTTATATAATAAATATTTTAAGTCATTCCATTATCAAAAATATTACTGATTAGACCAGTTTTGCTTAAATCGATATGTTCTTTTACTCACCTTATTAAAATAGTTGATTTTTCACTATAAAAACAAATGAAAAGAGCTTTTCAACCAAGAGGCACTAACTTAAAATAGTTTTCTGGAGTTGTGTCCTTTATTTAAGAAAAATTTAAATAAAAGTATAACCTTGATTCCAGGGCATAGCCAAAGGCTAAGAAAAGAAAAGTTTAGTAAATGACTCCTATTAATCTAGCTTTAAAATGGATGAATAATATGTTACAACCTCTCTGACATATGGTGAGGTTTGCAGCAAGTTTGGCATAATGGTTTCACTTAATAAACACCTGATTAGCATTGTTTAACAGGTTTGGAGTGCATGAAAACAGTCAAATAGCAACATTCTGTCTAGTTAATTCCTCATTAGCAGACTCACAGTCACTGCATTTGACAGATTGTATACCAGTCTTGACACAAGGTGACCTCTTGCTTGGACCTGTTCATCACCTTCAGTCTGTCATAAATGAAGTCAGTATAAATGTCAGAGTGAAAGTGACATCACCAGAGAATTCATCTGATGCCTTGAAGGTTATTATTTTCCCAATATTATTATGTATAGACACAGTGAAAATATATGTAGCTACAAACCAAATGAGAATGATAAACCAGAAAAACCTACATATGAAAGCTTTTGAGTAATATTTTAAGGCATGTGATCCATAAATAAAATTCAGAATTATTTAAATTACTTGACATCAAATATTATTTTTGAAAATAATGTTTAAGCTACAACCTAAATTGACGATGTGTATAGGGTTTAGAAGATTAATTGTGAAGCTCAGCTAATAATATTTCTATTTAATCTACCCATACCAGTGCCTTTCCTTCATAGTTTTTTTTTTAAATAAAACCAAACATTGAAACAAAGGTGAAAAACTGAATTGATTAAAAACTGTAGCTTTGAGGAGAGCTTTTAGAGAACAAATTTTGAAAGAAAAATCTTTAATCATTATAACATTGAACATTTGTAAATTGAACATTTCAATGAGAAAATTCTTCAGATTCGAAGGAAATACTCATTTACCATTTTTGTCATCCTTGATAAATTATCTCTACCAAAGAGCCCCTTTGAATCACAAAATCAATTATACAATTGTACAACATTTATATTTGTCTCCTTGACAAGAAGAAATTGAACCAGTTTCAATTTATCTGAATGAAGCCTTGATTAATGCAACATGTTATTATAAACAAAACAAAATAGATATAATGCATTCTTGCTTTATTCCATTCCTTTGTAAATTTTTCACAAAGTATTTTTTTTTATTTCTAAATCTTAAAACCTAAAACAAATATTTTAAAATCAGAGGGTGCATATTGCAAAGAAAGAAAACAATCATTGGTAAAGACTAATTTTAGTGCATAGAAAGAATTGTCTATTGAATTGGAATTTTTGTAAGTATCAAAAAAATTAAAAATCTTATTTTCATTTTAAGAAATAACCTTTAAGGCATGGACATAAATAAGAAACATATATTTCTGATAAAATATATATATTTTAAAGCTTATTTATTTTGAGAGGGGGAGGGAGGGGTGGTGCAGAGAGAGGGAAAGCTAGAATCCTAAGCAAGCTTCATGCTGTCAGTGCAGACTCTGACTCAGGGCTTGATCTCATGAACCATGACATCGTGACCTGAGCCAAGATCAAGTCAGATGCTTGACCAACTGAGCGACCCAGGTATTCCATATATATATATAT
>NW_024412405.1:37746682-37747495 GCF_014898765.1 Herpailurus yagouaroundi
TCTCTATATATGGAATTCTCTCTCTCTATATATGGAATTCTCTCTCTATATATATGGAATTCTCTCTATATATATAGAGAGAGAGAGAGAAGAGAGGATTTTAAATCACATTTTCTGTGAAGTTCTTCTCTAGCCTTATTTAAGTTTTGTGATTTTTAAATAAAATGGTTATAGTTACAATTATGTAACTGTAATAGTAGGAAAGAGAGTTCTGGGCTTTTATACCCCCTTTTAATGTGTATGCATTCATTAATTGGATATGTTTTCTGAGGTAGTGATTTTGAGGAATTTAGCAAAGAAATCACAGTAACCAAAGAGACACCATTCGAACAATGTATGAATAAAGGAGGAGTTAGTTTAACTCACTTGAGGCTTGAATAGAATCCATACACCAGTTTCCCAATTTAAACTAGGTATTTTTAATACCTTGCTGTATCAACTCCTGATACAGATCTTTGTGTCTTTAACAGGGGAGGAAAGTGAAGATCAAAAAAGTTAACCAGCCTGTCCAAAGTCACGCAGCTAGTAAATAACAGGTTGGGATTATAAATTTAGCTCTGTTATTTCAAGGGTCATGGCTGCAGAACACCTAGTTATTCATACTATCCGGTTACAACTTCATGACACCCTGCTTTAGATCTTCTTCGTAGCTCATTCTGTTATAACTTTTTCATCTTTTTTGTTTACTGTATATTTTCCTTCAATGATAGTCTTTCTGTAATTGTTTCCTTGCTAGGTTTATATATGTAGTATAAATGTAGACTTCTTTTCTTAATTTTATGTTTTTATCTCATTTATAACTTATAAACATCT
>NW_024412405.1:37747505-37792937 GCF_014898765.1 Herpailurus yagouaroundi
AAACATCTTCCATTGAATCAACATCTTTCATTGTCATAACTAATTAGGTATAGTCCATTTTCCTTTTGCCCCTAAGCTAATTGCAATTGATTCAGTATACTGGTATACAATTTTCTTAATAATCTATGATATATCACATCAGGGGCAGCTGATCTATAAATGCTCATTTTTTCAAGTACAGTATTCCCTTATCTGCCTTTGTCAAATGTCATTCTTGAATGCTTTTCATTATTTTCTAATTGTCCAAATGTATTTTGTACATTTTTATTGTCAAAGGTTTACCTGAGACAGGGATTTAAGGATATGAAGCAATTCAGACACATTAATAATTTTATTCCCTGGCTTCATTAATTGTCTTTATTGTCATTTTAGTCGTTATTTTCTAAAAATCAATTGAAATTTATACATGAAACTCTTTAAAACTAACCTTTTATATGTTTCCCCAAATTCTTGTGAAATTGAATAAAAATCAACAAGTTCCCTGTTGTATTTTGCATAAGAAATTAACATTTTAAAAATAGGACTTCAAGAACCCCACCTTATGCTGATAGTAGCCAGAAGTTTAAGGGAAAAGATAGCAAACAAACCATCTTATTTATATTAAGTAACTTTTCTTAGAGATGATCTGCCTTATTGGTTTCTCCTCATCATGACAGGTCTTGTTATCGTAGTTTCATTTACTTTGGCACTTTGGATGGTAATATTTAAGACATAAGCACAAACCTTTTTGGTAAAATTACTGTCTGCTTTCCCTCGTTTTGTAGGGGAAAGTTGAGAGGCCAGCCCTGACCTGGAGAAGACAGCCACTCTTCTCTAAAGGGGTACCTTCACATAAACTCAGATTATTTTTAGTTTACAATTTTGTTATTACCATAACAATTTTGTTACTACCTTTACTACTCCAGAATAACAACAAAATCTCGAGCTTGCTGTAGACTATAGGCTTGGTCCTTATTTACCATAGCCATTGTTCTGCTTTCTGGTATGTTCTGTGTATCTGATCAGTGTTTTTCATGCTGGCCAAATCTGCATAGAATTAATCAAACATCTTGGTACATTCTTAGTCTCCCTCTCCATTCTCTCTTCCCTCTCCTTTTCTTTCTTTTTGTGTTTGTTTTAGCTTCCTTATAAAATTAGAGGCTACAGGGTGTAATTATTTCAATTTTTCCCTTGGTCCAGTGTTAGGGCCTGAATATAAATTAGAATGCATACTGTTGCTTTATTTACTAAAATTCATTTTGTTTAAAATGCTCACTTTGCTTATTTTCTTACTGGTATTATTTGGTCAAATTAGGGCCCTAAAACATTTTTATGGGCCTCGTATCTCCTGAATTTATGGCCAGGTACTTATCATTGGATTTCTATTTGCCAAGAACTTACAGGACTTCAGTATATGCTTCAGGAAAATTACACAAAACATTTGTGAAATTTGGATGACTCAAGTGTTTGACAAAAATGCTAAGTTGCTCAAAAAATTTTGGCAGGGAGGTATGTGGAAAGGTCTTTCCAATGAGTTGAACCATTTCTGAATCTGATTGTCAGTATAGACTGAGCCATTTATGGCAGGATGTGTATAATGCATCATGAGTATTATGAAATATTACTCATTTCTAATTCATTACAAAAATACTTTCCCAAACTTGCATATGTGATAGATGGCAAGAAACCAGGTATTCACATCTAATTATAAAGGTTTTTCTTTGTGCTAAAGTGGATTCTATTTATCTATCAGTGCAATCAATCCATGCATTTTCTTTATGCCTGTCACCATACTACCTAAGCACTTAGCAAAGATATTAAATTAGCCGAAAAGTGTGGAGTGGGATGTTTTCCTTGTCTTTACTACATTTATCTAAGCCAGCCTAAAGCTAAGCAGACTGTGACTAATATTGGAAGCCTTATTCTTATCGCAGACAGAGTTGTTTTCATTCTTGTTATTATTAATTGGTTGAATGCCAACAATATATTCAGCACAGGACATAATTGCACAATACGTTCTTTTTCCTCCGACCTAGGAAGGGATCAACTGCTTTCATCTACTAACATTGATGCCACAGTGACGAATGCCTCTTGATAACCCCCAGTTTCCTCTCCCACCTCTCTTGGTGGATCTACTTCCCTCACCAGTTTTCTTCAAAAAAGAAACCCAATCATCATTGCCTCTTAATTTTAGAAATGGCTTTTAGGGGGAAAATCACTATTTTTTTTTTTAATTTTATGAAAATTTTTTCAGGATTACTTAAAAAATACTTTTAATTCCAGCATAATTTAACGGTGTTGTATTATTTTCAGGTGTCCAATATAGTGTTTCAACACTTCTCTACATTACTTAGTGTCAAATGTTGAGGTACAAAAGAGCAAATATATTTGTCTGAAGATAACGCATATATGCTTGCATTTTCTAGTAATACATGTCTGAAAAACATTAATTTATTAACTCTTAAAGTGTACATATGGCTTATAAGATAAAAAGCTATCTATTATGGATAGATTATGGATCAGAAACTATGTTTCATACAGACCACAAGATCTTCAAAGACAGATTTTCATACATCCCCTTTTCTCTAAGAAGAATTTGTTGTTATTTTGAACATTTCACTGACTCCAAGGGCATCCTCTAAGAAAGAACAAGGATTGCTTCTATTTCTTTGGTTTAGTTTCAGAGTTGCTTTTCTGGAAAGACTGAAGGGTTTTTGTTTTTTTGTCTTTTTTAAACTATGTAATTCCTTGAGAATTGTATTCCTTACATGTAAAACTGTCACATTTGTTACAAGTAGGGAAATGTATTACTTTTTTGCTCATTTATATACACAAATATTACTTTGAATAGTTTTGTATCGATTGTAAATGGCCCTGACCCTTAGTAAATTGAAGTATACTTTCCTTCTACATATTGAATTTGGTCAAGTGGAAATTCAGGCTGGATGGGTTTAACAGGGAGCCAGTGGCTGCCAAACCTAGAGTGTGGGAACCATGAATAGTATCAGAAATGCAAACTTTACATTAGATAGAAACTCAGGAGTAGGGGAGCCTGTTGATAGTGGTGCAGCCATCATGACACAGAAGTTCTCCTTTGTGATTTGTGTACTACCATGATATTCTTTAAAATTTAGTTCCGGTCATGTTCTGGTACGGTGCTGGACCTGAAAGAGACCTGGTACATAAATAAATGGGTGCATTAGTATATATTATTGAGCAAAACAAAAATCCAATTATAACATGTTGTAGAGGCTTGAAGATACAGGACAAAGGATGAACCAAATGAAAACATTCAAAGAGCTTTCTGCAATAAGAGATCCATAAAAGAAACTATAATATATGGCAGAAAGTATAAAGTAATATAAAATTACAAATTGCCATGGAAGCTCAGAAGAATATAAATCACTTAGCTGGCGTAATCATGGAACTCATCTACTTAAACTGAGCTGATAGGAAGAAATGCATTTTAGCAAGTAATAATATTTGTAACTTCTATGACTGCAATAAAATTGATTCTCAGGTGAAGTTTTCATAAAATTGCAAAGATCTTCTTCAGCTTAAATTACAAATAACAAAGTAATATAAAAAAAACTTAATTTGGGGATGAAAATCTACTCAACTATACAGGTAAACAGGGATTAGAATCTACAGGAAGCCAAAATGTGAATCTTTCATACATCCTATTTTATATATAAATTTCAGTATTTCACACAAATTCTGAATCACTGATATATCTAAATATAAAACATAGTTGGCATTTCTTGGCTATTCCAGTACTTAGCTCTGTTTAATTTTCTATAATTCCTTGAAGTAGAAGTTTAATCATCAGTTTTATTCATGGAGTCATAGTATCCTCCTTCAAAACATTTTTTTTTCTTAGCACGAACCTGTGGGCTGTGTGTGTGTGTGCGTGCGCGCCACGTGAGCAGGGGAGAGGGGCAGAGGGAGAGAGAATCTTAAGCAGGCTCCACACTCAGCTCAGTGCAGAGCCAGATGTGGGGCTGGATGCCACGACCCTGGGATTATGAACTGAGCCGAAACCAACAGTGGATCGCTCAACCGAGTCACCCAGGCACCCCCCCCAAAATGTTATCTCATCCTTCTATTTTGTAGTATTTTTCAGAACAGGGAGAACCAAGGAACATGAGCATTAGATTAATGCTAAGTGCTTAGAAATTCTGCTTCATAAATCTTTAATGTTCAAAAACATTAGAAGTTTATCATGCTCACGTAAAATCCTGGGCAGATGCAGAGGTCATAAGAGAGAGATTCTCTTCCACAAAATTATGCAGAAACCCGGACAAGAGATGATCTGTTATCTCTGACTTTTAAACATGATGGTTATCTACCAATCGTCAAGTTACCAAATGGGGAAAAAAAAAAAAAAAAAGTATTTTAGGATAGTTTTATGGGCCAGGCCCTGAAGTGGTACACATTTCTGTTCATACTCTTTAAGGTAGATATCAGGTACAGTTTCATACCTCACGGCAAGTGTAGCTGGGTTCAAGCTGAAGACGAAAATGCAGATTTTGTGACAAAAAACATTTTCTGTCACTGGCCACCTTTAAGGTTACTAAAATATGTGCCCAATAAGAGACCTAAAGCCGTGCTGGTCCATAGCCATAATATAACCTCTTGGTATTTTGAAGACCCTCTTCTCTTTCCCAGAGAAAATTCCTCATTGTACCCAGATTCTGCAACACAATACACTCTTACCAGTTTTTCTCTCTTGCCCCCTAGTTCTACCTACTGGGAGGTCCTACTTATTCATTACCTCTATGGCCACATCTGAAGTAGGCACTGGGATTATGTTTTCCTTGAGGGCCTCACAGTTTATGTGATCTGTCCTCTTCTGATGAGAGTTTGCAAATCAAAATTTGATTTGCTCACGGAGGCTTCCTCAGGAAAGAGTCAAAGAAATAAAATCCGCCCCCCTCCTGGCCTCCTATCTGGAATACTTTTGACCAACTTGTTTTAAGGCAGTTTTAAGACCTATAAATAGACCGAAAACTTTTTACTTGGCCTAGTTCTTAACTGTGTTTTCTATACATCTCTCTTCTCATCCTGGTGAAACATAGGTAACAATAAATTTTAATGGGAAGGTAGCAACTTTTCACTAAGCATCTGATCTTTGCTCAAGGGCTGGATCCTTTTTTTTTTTTTTTTTTTAACTTTTGAAGCTGAAAGGTCTTTATGAAATTTGTTGATCTCCAGCTTTTTTAAGATTTAGATCCTACTGTTTAGGATCCAGAAGCTGCTGACTTTTTTTTTTTTTTTTTTTAACCCTGGGAGTTTACAGTTTTGTGACTATTCTCTCTTCCATTTCATTGTTTTAAAAAAGTTTTAATGTTTGTTTATTTTTGAGAGACCACACACGCACACGAGTGCACAAGCAGGGGTTGGGGGAGCAGAGAGAGGGGGAGACACAGAATTGGAAGCAGGCTCCAGGCTCTGAGCTGTCAGTGCATAGCCTGATGTGGGGATCGAACCCATGAACTATGAGATTATGACCTGAAGTCGGACGCTTAACCGACTGAGCCACCCAGGCACCCCTCTTCCATTTCATTTTTATTTGCAACCTGGACAATTCTTTAATTTTTAAAAATCATTTCTTCAGTATATTGCTAAAAACAATAAGTAAAAATGTTACATAATACCATCTTGGCTCTTTCCAAAAATTTCCTCTAGAGCCACAAGCTTGGTGAGTCCTTGTCTTTCTTTCAAATTGTTGCTAGCAACAGTTCCTTTCAAAGAACAACATAAGTCAACATCCATAATTTGATTATTTTTACAACAATATCCTATTTAAGGTACAAACTTCTGTATCAGTCAAGATAATGATAGCAATTCTCACAAATAATAGGTCAAATATAAATAATAGCTTAAACATAGTGACTATTTTTTGCTGATGTGATAGTTCTGAGTGAGCAAAAAAGCAGGGCAGGGCAATTCTCCTTCATACTGTCAATCAGGGACTCAGGATGGTAGATGTTAGGGCATCTCCAATATTTGTCTTTCCCCCTCCCCCCTTGGGCCATGTTCATTGCAGACAGATGGAAAGGGAACAGAGCATGGGTGAAAACATAGGGAAATCTTTGGTAGCTCAGCTCTGAAATTGTTATATATCACTTCTCACAGTCTATTAGCTAGATCTTAGACACAAAGTCATACTTCACCACCAGTGAGTTGGGATCATGTCTTCGAGCTGTGTCCCCTGGCAGAATCTTGAGATCAGTCCCAGATATATGGTAAATTAAGTGAAACTTGGATTCTACCCTGTCTGCCAACAACTTATTTCATAGTTGGTCTGTGAATTCTAAAACACAGAAGCAAAATAAAAGCCTTCTCCCAGACCATATTGAGTACTATTGTACTCACTAGTCTGTAGAAATGCACAAATATTATTAGTCTTATTTGAAAGTTATATAAAACCGGTAGCAAGCTCTGTCACTTCCGTCAGCATATTTAAAAAACATCAATAAACAGTGATTTGATGGTAGACTGCAGTAACTTCTAAGCCTAGAGCACTTTAGGTTTTACTACTCCCTGAAATAATTACAACTTACTAAACTAATGTGTATTGGCTTTCTGTTCAAGTGGCCTCATCAACTTTTGGACATAACCATATATTCTTAGGAAGAAACCTCTTCTCTCTCAAACTCCTAAGGTGTGGTATGAGCTGAAGAAATTATTCTTGAGTATGAGGTCCTTTTATTGCAGGGAGAACATTGCCTATAATTTTAAGTTAGTTGAATAGACGGCAATTTCAATTTAGATATTAGAGGAAAACCTTCATTATAGCAATGAACTTTCATTCTGTTGGTATAAAGGATGTTCCTGACAGATTATACTTCTTGCTCCATTAAAAATGATTCTGAAAACTTCTAGACTGGTGGAAAGTACCATTCAGTTGCAGTTGATACAAAATGGGCTTTTTAAAGTGCCATTTTTTCTGCTTAACAAAATCAATAGTCTTTATTATATACAATAAGCATAACCCACTGCCATTTCCCAGATCAATAAAATCTCCTCTTCCTTTTTGATATTCAAGTGCCTTGGAGACAATGTAGCCATTTGAATATTAATTCTGCTAGTGGAGGCTATGTCTTTATTAACTCTTAAGTCAGCAACCTACATCTTAGTTTTTTTGAAAGTAAAATGGAAAGCTTATTTGGGAAAAAAAGTTATCTTATGGATAGTAAATATTTACCACATTCACTCGATTCAAAGATTTTTTTTTTTTTTTCCTGAGACCATTCTAGACGTTCCACTTGTTGATAATCAGAAGTGGTATGCCTAGTTGCCTACTTGGGGCATGATAATCAGCTACCCCTTCATTTAGATTGACTAAACAAAATGCATTCTGCATTCACATTTTCCTCTTAAAAATTGTTTCTTAATTACAACTTCTATGTCACTATCACAGAGTAGGGTGCACGGTGGACAGTAGTAATGCATGAATTCAAAGAATTTTCCAGCTCCATCCAGTCAGAGAAAAGTTCCATCACTTTAATTTTCTCTTATTTACAAAGCTTAGAAGCTTTGGATTTATTTTCTCTGTATTGATATTATCTGGATTTCAATAAGCAAGATGTATGTTAAAGGAACTAGCTAAATACATTCTATTAAAATAATACATAGGATGTATCACATACATGCTGTCTCCATCATAGAAAACACTGGTCTTTGCAGCATTTATGTATTGTTGAATTCTTTTATGTGGAATGCTTTATTATATAGTGAGAGTCTATATTTACTTATTTTAAGTGTATCAAATGTGTAGGTATATAGCAAAAAATGTGTTTTTTAGGTATATTAAATTACATAAAAGTGCAGTCTTGGGGCGCCTGGGTGGCGCAGTCGGTTAAGCGTCCGACTTCAGCCAGGTCACGATCTCGCGGTCCGGGAGTTCGAGCCCCGCGTCGGGCTCTGGGCTGATGGCTCGGAGCCTGGAGCCTGTTTCCGATTCTGTGTCTCCCTCTCTCTCTGCCCCTCCCCTGTTCATGCTCTGTCTCTCTCTGTCCCAAAAATAAATAAATGTTGAAAAAAAATTTTTTTAAAAAAAAGTGCAGTCTAGTAAACTCAATGTATAGATGAATAAAGTGAGGTCTATAGACTCTAGGTGACTTACTTATGATCACTGTTACTTTAGAAGATAGGATTAGAAAATAGTTCTTCATTTCAAGCTGATGCTTTTTATATCAGGTATATTTTAATGGAAGTATATTAATCATACAGAAAATAACCCTGCTGTAGAAATGTTTTGTTGAACTTTCCCTTTCAAGTTTAGAGACACCTGACAGATCAACAGAGGAAGTAGATTGCTGGAAATAAAATTACTAGCATTATTAATAAATTCAAGTTGCATACATGTTTTTATATGGAATAAAAAGAGTTGATTTCTGCTGCTCTTAAATAATAATTTCTCAGCAATTATGGCACTACTTTCTACATTTTAATATAACATAATTTTCATCTTCTAAAGAATGGAACTATGGTAATGGAGCTTTCACCTGAAGAGGCTCCCCCCTTTTTTAAAATATATATATCCAAGTTAGTTAAGATATAGTGTAATAGTGATTTCAGGAATAGAATTCAGTGATTTATCACTTACATATAATACCTGGTGCTCATCCCAATAAGTGTCCTCCTCACTGCCCCTTGCCCATTTAGCCCGGGGGGGGGGGCGGAGGTAATCTGCTCAAAATCTCTCCAGCAACCCTCAGTTCTGTGTATTTAAGAGTCTCTTCTGGTTTGTTTCCCTCTCTGTTTTTATATTATTTTTGCTTTCCTTCCCTTATGTTCATCTGATTTGTATCTTAAATTCCACATATGACTGAAGTTATAGGAGATTTGTCTTTCTCTAATTTTGCTTAGCATAATACACTCTAATTCCATCCACCTTGTTGCAAATTTCCAAATAATATTCCAGTGTGTGTGTGTGTGTATACATACATACATATCACATCACCTGAAGAACCTTTTGAAGTGTGGAGAAGGGACATTTGAGGTTGTTACAGTTACTCAGGACATTCCCACATATAAGTAAGATACTAGTTGAGAATCAGCTATCCAAGGAAGCAGCTTTTTTTTTTTTTTTTTTTAATGTCCATTGTTTCAGGCCAGAGAGAGGAAGTCTTGAACTAGGCCTCTCTATGCAGGGACAGAGTACAAAGGAGAATGCGGCCTGTCTCTGGGCAGGTAGATCTAAAATGATGAGAAAGGCATGAGTGGAATGAGGAGGTCTGCCCGTGCCCCCACGCTCACCATTCAGGCGACTCATGAATGTATAACTGGAAGCTGTGTTCTTCCTCCTCTAGAGATAGCTGTTCATATCTGTTCTTTTTTTCTTCATTCTTTGTTTTTTTCCTTTAATTCTACTCCTTCTGTTGCCTTCTGTCTCCATTTCAGTGATGATGAGAGATTTGTTCTTTTTTTTTTTTTTTTTAATTTTTTTTTTCAACGTTTATTTATTTTTGGGACAGAGAGAGACAGAGCATGAACGGGGGAGGAGCAGAGAGAGAGGGAGACACAGAATCGGAAACAGGCTCCAGGCTCTGAGCCATCAGCCCAGAGCCTGATGCGGGGCTCGAACTCACAGACCGCGAGATCGTGACCTGGCTGAAGTCGGATGCTTAACCGACTGCGCCACCCAGGCGCCCCGAGATTTGTTCTTTAAAGGACTTGCAAAATAAATAAGCAGCTGAAGACTTAACTCTCACTATGATTGACATTTCTGGGGGCCTAGGTGGCAAAGCCTTAGCCATCTGGCTAATCAGTATCTTTGGTACCATAGCATTGGAGAGTCAAGATTTAAACTATATCATTAACAAATATAAGGAGAAATTGACAATATAAGGGGGAAAGAGAAAATAATTGAATATCGTTAAATGTCCTTGTATTTTGTCATGTGCAAAATAAAACTCTTAAGTTGTGTGTTGCATTTAGGTGGGCCACAAAAAATATTAGAGGCAATGTATCAAACATGAATTGAATGAAGGATATCACTGCCATGCAATAAGCTATAAGTTGGCAAGGGAAAGTACATGCTTAGCAATATGATTGGGAGAAACTAAAATGTATTAGATTTTGTATTATAATAGGTTAGATTGTGAACAACTAGTCTTTTGTCTTTGTTTGGAATTACAATTCTCTTTACCACTAATAAAACAAAAGCAAAACACACACACACACAAACTCTACCAGAGTAGAGTTCCCAATTACATAATCAAAAAGTTTTATTTAGTTTTACTGTCTGAACAGAAGCCACTGTGATTTCACCTAACCAAATACTAGCACCCTTTTAAGCATGGTAAGGAGAATAAGAAACATCACTGAACTTTCCCATAACTATTCCATTATCCCCCACTTGTGGAAGCCTAAAAATTAAAAGTATCTTCTTCCTTTATAAAGTTGAATATACCCTGCTCTAAAGAATCAGCAGAGGAGAAAATTGCAAAAGAAAGGAAATTTTTAGACTGTTGCAAAAATTTGAATCTTCTTAATATTGTTAAGCTTTAAAAATTAAGATAGTGATACATGGGGTATGTGTCGGGGGTGGGGGGATGCTCATTTAATCCACAGCATAGTTGGAGGCAGAGGTTATTACCTCCACTTACAGAGAAGAATCTGAGAATCCTAGAGTTTAAATAACTTTCATAATGTCAGTAAACAAGTCTGTGTTGAAGGTAGACATATCTAAGTTTATCTGATTCTAAAGCCAGAATACTAGCTGTTTTCCACTGAAGAATCCTACATAACCTAAAACCGAATAGGCTTTGTACAATGCTTGTTAGGCAGATATAGAGATAGAAAACTAAAGCAATTTACAGAACGGTATTTGTGTTTTGGTGGGGAACAAGACAAAGGAAACCTGTAGTTGATTAACCCCAGGGGGAAAAATAAACAACTATTCCTATGGATCTGATAACACAAGTTCCTTTTTCTCCTTTCTTGTAGGTAAAACATGTCCTTTCAAATATAATCTTTAAATTTTCATTAGCAATTAGAGTCAAAACAGTATTTGATTGTATTCTATTAGTTTCAGGGTCTATGATTATTCATTATTGAAGCTAAAGATCATTGGTGTTAATTTATAAGGCATCTAATGTTATGAATGGGCTATACCAATTTGGAACGTTAATTTGTTATGCTAACAGGTATTGAGGTGATCGTGAAAAGATAAACACACCAATAGAAGTTTAGTTAAAACAGATATGGTTCACAATGTGTACTTCTTTTTGCCAATAATATACTATATTATGCTGTCAAATATGACCCAGCAGTTTGCTCATATGTGCTCTCGAGCTGTAGGGAGAGGGCAAAGGAATCACTAGGTGTACTTTTCTGATCTGGAAAACGTATGTATGCTATTTTAACTCTTGAATAACCCTAGAGAAATAATTGCTCACTTTCTCTCAGAAGTAGAAACTGAATTAGTTACTTAACTTACCTAAAAGGCAAAGATATAAAGTATTGGCCCTAGAATTGGAGCAGGTCGTTCTAAGTCATTCAGGCCTATTCACCATATTATGTTAATTCTGCCCTTGCTCCCAACTTCCCCATCTTCCTCACCTCCATGATTGGGCCTCCCCTAAAAATCTGTATATCCTATTAGGGGCACCTGGGTGTCTCACTTGGTTAACTGTCTGACTCCTGGTCATCATCTCCTGATTCATGAGATCAAGTTCCATGTTGGGTTCTTTGATGACAGTGTGGAGCCTGCTTCGGATTCTTTCTCTCCTCTCTATCTGCACCTTCCCTGCTCGTTATCAATGTCTCTCTCAAAATAAATAAACATTAAAAAAATAATAAAATTTGTATATCCTATTGGTTAAATTGTGGCCTTAGGAATCAGACAGACCTGGGGATGAATTTCAGGTATGTCACTTACTAGCTGTGTTACTTTGGGAAAAACGACTTAACCATTCTTAGTCTCAGTTTTCATATTAATAAAATGATGGCAGTAATAACCAAGGAGGATTATCATGTGTATTAAGGATAATAAATACAAATCACTTAGCAGAGCTCTTTCTACATTCTTGGTATCTAACAAATGCTGTTGAATACAAACTGGCTACATATTTTTTTTTACTTGCAGAAGTTTTATTTTTCTATTTTTTAAATGTAATTTACTGTCAATTTGGCTAACAAACAGTGTATACAGTGTACAGTTGGTTTTGGGGGTAGATTTCCGTGATTCATTGCTTGTGTACAATACCCGGTGCTCATCCTAACAAGTGCCCTCCTCAGTGCCCATCACCCATTTTCCTCTCTCCTCCCATCAACCCTCAGGTTGTTCTCTGTATTTAAGAGTCTCTTACGGTTTGCTTACCTCCCTCTCTATTTTTTCCCCTTCCCTTCCTCCATGGTCTTCTGTTCAGTTTCTCAAGTTCCACATATGAGTGAAAACATATACCTGTCTTCCTCTGACTTATTTCACTTAGCATAATACCCTCCAGTTCCATCCATGTTGCTGCAAATGGCAGGATGTCATTCTTTCTCATTGCCAGGTAGTATCCCATTGTATATATAAACCACATCTTCTTTATCCATTCATCAGTAGATGGACATTTGAGCTCGTTCCATAATTTGGCTATTGCTGAAAGCACTGCTAGAAACATTGGGATACATGTGCCCCTATGAATCAGCACTCGTGTATCCTTGGATAAATTCCTAGTAGTGCTATTGCTGGGTTGTAGGGTAGTTCTGTTTTTAATTTTTTGAGGAGCCTCCATACTGTTTTCCAGAGCAGCTGTACCACACACTAACCATTTTTAAAATTGAGTCTCATTTTCTTCATCATTATCATAGCATTAGTGTAGGGCAAAACAAGATAATTAATTTTTAAAAAGGACAACATATCAGTCAATGTTGAGTGCAATAATTGAAACAGCAGTGAAACAACTCTAGGTATTTTGGGTGGAATGGAATTTAACATGGAGTGTTTGCTAGCTTACAGAATTTTCAAATGGCAAGAGAAAAAATGCATTTGAGTATACCCTTCAGTGAAGGAGCCAGGCCACCAGAACTGAAGTTGCAACTGTCACTGATTCTATTTTGGAACAACTGCCCTTGACACCATGAGTCTGTTACACATAAGTGGAGCACAGGGTATGGCTACTCCTCACCCACTTTTCCATGATCTCATGTTGTGGAATAGCTGTGGGAAGATGGCCTCAGCTTTATTACTGTCTTCAAATCTGACATCAGTACCCTTTGCTTGGAGAAACCTAACTACGGTAGAAGACAAGAAAACAAGGACGTGTTAGTGACGTAGCAATGACCAAAAAGCTGGCTGGTAGACCTGAGGATGCTATTAAGTTGCTTTTATGATTTCATCAAACCTAATCTTTTTCTTTTTTTTTTTTTTTTAACGCTTATTTATTGTTGAGAGAGACAGAATGTGAGTGGGTTGGGGCAGAGAGAGAGGGAGGCACAGAATCCAAAGCAGGTTCCAGGCTGTGAGCTGTCAGCACAGAGCCTGACACGGGGCCGGGGCTTGAACTCACAAGCTGTGAGATCATAACCTGAGCTTAAGTCGGTCGCTCAACCGACTGAGCCACCCAGGTGCCCCTCATCAAACCTAATTTAAAGAGCTATTGGTAGTATTGTCTCACTTGTTATTTCTAATTGTCTCTTCCTGAAACTCCTGTATGTTTGTATATTGACTACAATGGATATCTTCAACAAGTTATCGATAAGTGTTTCACATTCAAATTTTCTAATACTGAGAGCTAAATTTTCAGTGGCTCGCACCTCTACGGATTTTCACGTAAAACAACAAAAAAACAAAACCTCATCTCTTGTCATATATTGCCAAATCACAAATCAGATTTGAGCACAGCATGACTACTTGAAAAAAAGTTGTACTTGTTATTCTTTAAGTGAATTTATTTCTTTTCCTTAATCAGAAATAATTTGTGTCTTTCTGTGATTCTTTTTTAAGGCAGAAGGTCTTTTAGTAGGGATAAGTTTTGACGACATCCATTTCACCATTTGTGAGTATGTTTTGGTCTGGAATCTTAGATGTTTAGAGCAACACCAAACATTTTGCAATTTAGTCTTGGCAATTTAGCTTAGAGATTATATCACTATGTATTATCAGTTGCCTTTTCCCTATTTTGTTCTTTTTTATGGTACTGAATTTGATTCCTGAGACCATCAATGGAGATATTTTGTCCTATCTAAAAAACGCATTTTATTAAAGCTATAGAACAGATGCTTGTGCTTGATGCCACAGGTATATAACAGAAAGTGAGATGCAAATGTAAAGCAAACACCTTGAGAAAAATAATCTGGAAAGAACTTTGAGATCATTTGACTAATTTTGACCATTTGTCCTTTTAATGGTCCTTTCTTTTTGTTGATGGTCCATGCTTAGTATTTCTGGAACCCTAACACAGTAGATTCTTTTAAATATCTTTGCAGCCACTTTGCACAACTTAAGTCAATTACACCTAAGCACTAAGTTTTACTAAAGAGAGGTGGAAGCCTTAAATGCCTTGCTCAAGGATTTGTGATGGTAATTTCTTTTTTCCTCTTCCTTCATCGCCATGTTAGTAGCCACCACTTGAATCCTCACTATAAGCCAGGTACTAAACACAAACACACAAATTTTGTTCAGTTCTCACAAGAAACTAGGATTTTATTTTCCTTCTTTTGACAATGAAGAAACGGAGGCATGACTTTCCTTCATTAGTTTTATTATGGCTGGCACATGTTAAATATTCAGTGCAAGTCAGAAGAATTGTCATTATCATGGGGCACCTGGATGGCTCAGTCTGTTAAGTGTCCAACTTTGGCTCAGGTCATGATCTTGTAGTTTGTGAGTTCGAGCCTGCATTGGGCTCTCTGCTGACAACTCAGAGCCTGGATCCTGTTTCAGACTCTGCGTCTCCCTCTCTCTCTGCCCCTCCCCTGCTCACTTTCTCTCTCTCTCTCTCTCTCTCTCTCTCAAAAATAAACATTAAAAAAAAAAGAATGGTTATTATCTTCAATGCTATTTGATTTCTGCAAGCTTCTTACCTCCTCTTTTCTCATGATCTCTTCTGGCCATGCTGACCTTCCTGTCTCTGTCTGTCTATCTGTCTGTCTGTCTCTCTCTCTCCCTCTGTCTCATCCCCAGATCCTTTCTCTGGGAACTTTTATATCTCCTATCTCAGTTCCCCTCACCTAGTATGCCATTCAGTGATTTTCACATCTTTGCCCTTGACTGCTTTCCTTCTTGGCTTAATAGTAACTTCCACAAAGGCCATCTGTTTCCTCTGTCCATCCATTCTCTATATAAGGCTTAATTTTCACAGTATCCCTTCCCACTACTGAAGTTACCCTGTAAATGGGTGCAATATTGAACCATAGTCAGAATTTTTTTTAATCTAACGGCATATTTACTCTTTATGTAGGAAGTCTTCCTTTTTATATAGAATTCAAAAGAAATTTTTCTGTATAAATTAATAGCAGATAAATACAGGGTCATTTTGTCTTGTATGTATTGCACTCATCTACATTTTCCCCCCTCACATGAAAGAAACAATACGAAGACCATGTATCTTCAAATTTTACCTTTGCATTTCTTTAAAAAAAACTTTTTTTTTACACTTAAATTTCTATTGCAACTTCACAATAGGGCATTATTTTTTGTTTGCCAAAATGTGATGTTCAAATCCTACTGCAGATGTTGCCCGAACACACTTTTATATATAAAGCTGATGCATGTGACTATCTAAATTGATTAGAGTAGAAAATTGGGAAATGGTAAACATGAAAAGTTATAAACTAGTTTAATATTTAAGTGATGGAATTATTACAATTACACTCTCTGGAAATTGGGTCAAAGCGTTAATATTACAACTACCGAAATAGAATCTATTGCACTGGGTTCATTTGTTCATTAACTGGAAGTAGAAACTTCATTTTAATGGATTGCTTGTTACAGCGGGAGCTTTAGGGTTCTTTTGTAACTATTTCATCTGAAATTTTAAAAGGCAATTACTATCAACTTTGTAATCCTAATCCATATCAAAATTACTTTAGGTACTTGTCTTTTCTTCTTTATTTATAACGCATCTTTCGTTAAGAATTGTAAAAATTTACATACATACCACTCCATTTAACCTTTTGGAACTCTGTAGTAGTCTTCTATTAATTTCCTTTGAATTCTCCATTGAACTTTTCAAAGCATTCTGTTGTAACATGCTAAAATTTGTTAGAATTTTTTATTGCTGTTATAGAGCTAAATGTTTCATGAATGTGCAGTATGCAGCATTATTTTCTATCTACTTTAATAATGTCAATAGCATTTATTGTACAAGACAAAATTTTGCAGCCACTATCTTTATTACAAAAACTAGAATGAGTGGGACACTGGGGTGGCTCTATGGGTTAAGTGTCTGACTCAGCTCGGGTCATGATCTTGTGGTCCATGGGTTTGAGCCCCGCTTGGGGCCTTGTGCTGACAGCTCAGAGCCTGGAGCCTGCTTTGGATTCTGTGTCTCCCTCCACCCACCTCTACTCCCCCACTGGCACTCGGTATCTCTCTCTCTCTCTCTCTCTCTCTCTCTCTCTCTCTCTCTCTCAAAAATATTAAAGACTAGAACGAATATTTTCCTATCATTTTGCTCTATCATCTCACCTTAAAGATGGTGTTAAGTTTAATACTCCAAGTCTTCAATGAGACTTTGCCAAAAAAAAAAAAAAAAGGTATCATTAACCTTTCAAGCAAACCAACACAGCTAGTTTTTAAATGTTTGTCAAGGTATAAATGTTCTACAGCAGAAGTAAAGTTCTTAGTTATAATTACAGGAACTCAAATGCTCTCATCAATAGCCCAACTCCTCAGGGACTGTTCTTGTGATTTCTAGGCTTTGCAAATAGCACCTTAATAACTGGGTAAAGCAGTCATAACCATGTATTGGGGGATCCCTGGAAAACCATTCAATACATAAATCTTATACCACCAGTCTAACCAGACTGCATTTTTAAATGGGTTTCATAATCTCTAAATTGATACCTATTTGAAGGTCACCATAATTGTCCAACTGTTAGACATTAATTTATAAAATTTCGTAGGCTAATTGAGTTTAAACAAACAACCATAAAGTAAGTGATTGCATTTATATAATATCACAGACAGTGGTATTAATTTAACTCCAGGTCATAAAAATTATATAAATGATTCAAGAAAAAAATGCTTACCACATGACGTTTCTCACCCTGGATTACCTAGATAATTACTAGTATATAAACTTTCATGGGGGTACAGGGAAGACAAAATGCCCCCCCCCACCACCAAATGGAAATAAATCAATGTTGTTTTAGCAAATGTTATTCTAATTTTCCATCTCAGTATGAATGGTTTGGGTATTATATTAAAATTAAATTTAAGTTTTAAGCTAGAAACTTTTTCTGGAAGTCCATGGTCATCCATCTTGAACTCCAAGCATGTAGGAAGACATAGGTAGAAGTATATTAAATCTGACAAATGACCTCCCATGTGCAAAGGAGGAAATAAAGATTCATTCTCCGTGTTTGTGAGATCATTTTGATGAAGGAAAGGCTAATTGAGGATGACATACATTCTAAATCTAATTCAAATCAGCATTTTTACATGAAGACTCATCACATTTCCAATGGTACACGCTACCATAAAACAGCTTAGTAAAGACATTTTGAATTTGATTCTTAGAATTTTTTTAAATGCTTCATCAGAACTGACATTTTTAGGGGTAATGAGTTTCCAATCTTAGTATTAGCTCAAACTGGATACTAGTGGTATTTTACACCTTTTATTTAAAAGGAGCATTTTTCTTTAGCATAATTAAGTCTTATGTTGCAGAGAAAATTGCAACTAATATGCGATTATGCCTGGGAAACATGTGGGGAAAGTGCCAACACAGGGTTTCTCACAGTAAAAGCAAATCACCTTGAAATGATTAAAATGTTAAATTATGAAGGACTCCTCCTTTGGCATTCAAAGAATAATCCTATTCCAAGACCAAGTAGCACTAGTGTTGTTTTTAAAATGAAAAGCTGATTGCTAACTCTTTCCTTTTGAAATGCTCCAAAATTAGCGTTAATATTATCTTATTAACACACAGTTAACAGCTCACTCTGTAAAAAAGACCACCACATCTTTTATCTAATAGGTAGTTCTGTTAATCCTGCAAATTTCATACTATGGATGTCATTTGCTAAAAGTCAGGGTCATTTATATTTTATGCTTAGATAAAATTGTATCTTGGCTATATTTACATAGTGACAACTCAAACCATGGAGGACAGCCACTTACTAAGAGGTTAGAGACAATATCCAGGAATTGCTGCTTTTAATATGATACACTATATATCAGTAATTCTAATTACATTTGGAAACAAACATTAGTATGCAAGTCAGTGGTTGTAAACATGTCCTATACAAAGATCATCAGCATGGTCTGTTTATGGTACTATATTCTCACCCATGTCATGGCCATTCCGCTTTCTTCCAAGAGTGGAACAAAACAGAATGCCTAGATATCTAATTTTGAATTCAAGAAAAATTTACTTTTTTATAGTAGAATTTATTTATAAAAATAGGTCAACTGTATTTTCAAGATTGATGTTTTGGAAAAATTTGATCTCACCTCAGGATTGAACAGTGAGCCTTTCTATCCTGTGTATCTGTGAAATATCGATTGTATCTCTGGAAATTATAATGTATAGGTATGTACCCTGCCTCACCTTAGTTTCTAAAGTTCAAAGGAACTGAGTATGTAACTCATCTGCTTATTGCCAAAAGGAATCTCTAAGCAATTCTGCTATTTGTTTCCAAAGATAACAGGGAGAATGTTATGGACATCACCTGTGGTCATTTATGTTGATGGAACAATGTATTGTCAAATCATTTTGCACTTATAGGTTAAAAAAATGACTATGAATCTAGATTAATTTTCTGTAAACTTCATATGTAGACATAACAATGTGCCCATAACAGTACGAGAGATTCCCAGGATAAGTTGCAATTAAATTTATTTAAAACAAATATTCATTAGATGACTTTGCTGGCATGTTGTCATTAAAGAAGTTGAGAGAAACATAGAACACTGACTCTTTTTTATGACAGAAAATTCTTTGGATTTCTGTAGCACTTGATATGTTTTAAAAATATTCTTAAAGAGTTCTGAATCCTTTCACATGAATATAGATAGTAGTTCTACATATTCATATACCCCTTTTGTTTTATGGACAAAATTTATCAAGTATATTTTGAATTTGGTTGAAAAATGGATTTTGGGGAAAGCATTACTTTAAAAATTCTTTTTAATATTGGTTTATTTTTGAGAGAGAGAGAGAGTGCAAATGGAGGGTGGGCAGAGAGAGAGGCTGACACAGAATCTGAAGCAGGCTCCAGTCTCTGAGCTCAGAGCCCGACACAGGGCTCAAACTTGTGAACTCTGAGATCACGACCTGAGCCAAAGTAGGATGCTTAACCAACTGAGCCAACCATGTACCCCATGGACAACATTACTTTTAGGATCTTCTTTGATAACAGTGGTATTGAAAGTAGTAATAATATTCAATATTTATTGTTCTAAACCCTTTTATCAAAAAATGTATAAAACATTTACACCATACACCTATGAGCTTATTAATAGTCTATACATGAGGAGACTGAGGCATCGAAAAGTTACATAACTTGACAAGAGTCTCCCTCTAGTCAGTGGCAGAGCTGTGGTTTGCTTCTAGGTATTCAGACATCAGGGTCATTACTCTTAATTGATAAAAATAAATTAATGAAAGGAAGAAATACTCTAACATGAGAAAATACAATTGTAGGAAGGATATGATATTGTTTTGGGTTTTGTTTCTTTTTTTAGAAAAGTTAAAACATCGTTCATTCATTTAAAAACACACTCTTGATATTTAGTATGTTCCTAGAACAATAAAAGGGACTCACAAAATATTAAGAGCAACATAGGCAAGTAAGAGAAAAGGGAACAACTTATAAGGACATAATGGCAGTGCAGAATAATCTAATTGTTAAAGAGATGGAGTGGGCTGAAACTTAGCCAGGATGGGGATGAGTCAGGGAAATGTGGCATTTGAATCCTAAATGGGTGGGAGTAGAGCAAGTACTAGGGGGGTGAATGTTCTAGACAGAAAAAAAAAAAAAACAGGCTTAAAAATCTACAATCTACACTGTGATGTGGAAACTGCACATGTTTCAGTATGGCTGGAGATAACATTAAGGGGGCTGAGATGGTAAAGTTAGGCAAAAAACTAAGACTTCAAAGGGACTAGCTTTGAATCTTTAACAATAAAAATAATTGTTTATTTTTGAGAGAGCATGAGCTGGGGAGGGGCAGAGAGAGGAGACACAGAATCTGAAGCAGACTCCAGGATCCAAGTGTCAGCACAGAGCCCCATGAGGGGCTCAAACTCTCAAGACCTGAGATTATGACCTGAGCTGAAGCCAGATGCTTAGCCAACTGAGCCACCCAGGTGCCCTTCAAAGGGCCTGACTTAGAATCTTAAGAAAGGACAAACTTTTCAGCAAAATAATGCATAACAAATTTAATGTTGCAGAAGTATGACTCTGGAAGCATCAAATGAGGCAGATTGGAAGAGAATATTCCTAGAAGCAACAAATCAGCCTGGAGACTGATTAGGAATAGGCTAATTGATGAATGTTTTGAAGGTACAAAAAACATCAAGACAATGGAATTGGATTTAAAATATGTTCAGGGGATGCCTTCCTAAGACAAGGTGACTGATTAGACTTGAGTGTGACCACTTAAATAAAGGTATCTTTCAGGTTTCTGATTTGGGCAACTTGAAGGGAGTTGGGAAATAAGGGTGTGATTCAGTGAGATAAAAATCCAGAAAGAGGGATTAGTTTGAGGAAAGCTGTTGAGTGATAATTTGTCCATCCAGATGAGATGTCAAAAATCCAACTAGATACACAGATTTGAAATGCATTAGAGCTCTGGGTTGAAGAGCCAGAATAGAGAAATCCTTTGTTGATTGCCAACTAGGTACATTTTGGGTTCTCATAAAATCCGTGAAAGGATTAGACTACATTCATATGTGTTTTATTGAGGAAACTGATGCTCAGAAACCATAAGGGGGGGGGATTCTGCAGTTAGAAAGTAGTAGTGCTGGAATTTAAGCCATAAGTGACACTAAACCCATTTGTCTTCCCCTCATCTACATGTTGTCATTCATTCCAGGCAATGCTTGAAGCTATGAGATTGCAAAAGGGAGGGTATTAAGGAAAGAGAAAGATACTGACAAATTACTGAAAATTTATAATCTTTAAGAAGCCAGAGAAGGAGAATCAAGCAAAGGAGAACATAAGAAATAGAGAAAAGAAAAAAAATAGTGTTACAAAAGCAAAAACAGAATAGAATTTTTTAAAAGTAGAAAGATCCACAGCATCAAATAATGAAAAGAAGTTAGAAAAAAAATTTTTTTTTTTTAGTTAGCATTGGCTTGCTACCTTACACTAATACTTCCTAGAAGTTAAAATTTCAAATTTTACACATCATTTAAAACCATTGGTTTTGAGGGTTCCCTGGGTGGGTCAGTTGGTTGAGCATCTGACTCAGGCTCAGGTCATGATCTCACAGTTCGTGGGTTCGAGCCCCATGTTGGGTTTTGCACTGACAGAAGAGTCTGCTTTGCATACTCTGTCTCCCTATTTATCTGCCCCTCCCCTGCGCACGTTCTCTCTCTCTCTCTCTCAAAACTGAACATTTAAAAAAACATTTAAAACCATCGGTTTTGAGAAGACAGATAAAACTATAGGTAATGCTTATATTTCTGGCTGGTTTGCACTTCTGTGGTGTGAGAGAAGCTGTGCACAGGATATGAGGTAAAGGTCTTCAGCTCAGATTCCTTTCATGGGGCTGGCATGTGAGGCGGGGGGATGATGATGACATTGTGAATTAATGCAAGATTTTTCTGGAGATAGAGATTTTTCAAGGCAGGTGCAGTTTGATGTTTGGAACAGTTAGCTTTAAGATCTAGGGACTTTAGGGTGCTCTGTTCTAGCTCTGTGGCCTGCTATAGATTACAAGCATCAATTATCAAGTTTTCAAACATTCACCCAATGACAGCCTTTGAACTTTTAAGAAGCTCCTTCTACTTTCCCACCTTCCTGCTTCCAAAGAAGTTGTATGGTTGCAGTATGCCATGTGCATGAGGTTTACCTGAAAGCCCTTAAAGCCCTGATATAAGTTCTTCTTTCTCACTCTGTACTCTTTGCTTAGGAAGGCACATCCAGGCCCTTGCTTTTAATTATCCTCTATCCTTCAAAGACTTCACACAGCATTACTGCTCAGAAATCTCTTAGCACCACAACATACCTGTCCAACTTCTTTGTCAGTTCTTTCATATGAATGCAGCAAAGTGATTTTGCATCTGGTGTATCTAAAGGTCATCATGGTCATTCCATCAGATCTTCATCTCTTCTCTGAGGAAATTTGATTATTCACTAAATTGCACAAGGGGATCCTGCAAATGGCCTTTGGTTCATCTCTATTTCACTCTCTCCATGTGTTCTCTTTCACTAGGTCCTACTCCTTTCCATCTAAATATATTGAGCATGTTGTCCATGCTTCTGTCATCTTTGGTTCAAATTACTTCAACAGCTCTTAGCTGCTTTTTTTTTTTTTAAGTTTGTTTATTTTGGGACAGAGTGTGTGTGGGAGGGAAGGGGTGAAGGAGCAGAGAGAGAGAGAGAATCCTAAGCAGTCTCCACAGTGTTCCCATGGAGCCCGATGCAGGGCTCAAAGTCATGAACAGTGAGATCATGACCTGAGCCAAAGTTGGACACTTAACCAACTGAACCACCCAGTAATTCCTTAGCTGCTTTCTTATAATCACTTTTGTAGATACCCACCCCTTCCAAATTCTTTACAGTGTAATCAGTTGGATCTTTTTAAAGCTCTACCAGAACTACTTTAATTCTACATTTAAAATACTTTAAGTTCTATGCATTTTTCCTAAACAAAAAAAATGGGAAAAATATCTTAAGGTAGTTATTAAGCCACGTGTATTGAACCCCAGCCTACCTGCCACTTTCCCTCGGCATTTCTGTACTCCAGTCACATGGACTCTTTCTCCATCCTAATGTTTGTTTCTGCTTCCTGGTCAATGAATGAATTCTTGCTATTCCTTAAAATGATCCTCACCACTTTGCCTAGTTAACTCCTGCTTGTCCTTTGGTCTCAGTTCCACAGTTTCTAGAGAAGTCTTTGCAACCCCTTTTCCAATTGGTTCAGGCCTTCCCTGTTTATGTTGCTGTACCCAGAGAACCCTGTTTTATTCCATGACACTTAAAGTAACACTTATAATTTTTAAAATATTTATGAAGTTTACAATGATGTGAAATAAATATTGAAAAATAGGTCAGTGTTCCCAGGAATTTATTTGATATGTTAATGAGAGGCAATTCAGATTCTTCCAAAAAACATACATATAATTTTATAACTATATATAACTTAGCATATGTAATTTTTTTTTATTTAAAAAGAATTTTTTTAACGTTTATTTTTATTTTTGGGACAGAGAGAGACAGAGCATGAACGGGGGAGGGGCAGAGAAAGAGGGAGACACAGAATTGGAAGCAGGCTCCAGGCTCTCAGCCATCAGTCCAGAGCCTGACGCGGGGCTCGAACGCACGGACCACAAGATCATGACCTGAGCTGAAGTTGGACACCTAATCGACTGAGCCACCCAGGCGCCCCTAGCATATGTAATATTTTATATACCTATGCATATAGTATTTTACATACATATTTTATATATACAATGTTACAAAAATCCATGGCATAGAGAGGTCTTGGAGACCCAGAAATTACTAATTAGCTTTCAGGTTTATATACACATAGAAGTCACTTAATGACTTTTTTCATTAAATACATTTAAATATGAGAGTATGATCTATAAATATACCTTGGAGGGGCACCTGGCTTGCTCAGTTGGTTAAGACCGCTCAGAGCCTGGAACCTGCTCCGGATTCTGTGTCTTCCTCTCTCTCTGCCCCTCTCCTGCTCATGCTCTGTCTCTCTCTGTCTAAAAATAAATAAAAACATGAAAAAAATTTTTTTAAAAATATACCTTACAAACCAGGAATTCTAAAATAAAGCTCAATGAGTCAAAGAAATCACTTCCTTTATCAATGTACACTCCATGTTATTTGGTGTTTAAAAATAGGGAAGTTGATGCCACGTTCTGTTCTGCTCTTTCCCTGCGTCTTCAACATGTTTTCGCTTTGACTGAATAAATTAACTGCAAACAACTGCTTTTACTAGGTTTTCATTGAGCAACAAGAGTGTATTAAAATTACCTATGAATCGCTCAGGCACTCAGAGATCTGCTTTGGGTGCCTGAAAATGCATGCTTTAAGAATCTTTAGTCATTAATATCAACTCAGAAAACACTAAGGGTAAAAGGTCCAGTATAATATATATCTTAAGATGCTCCACTTGTAATGATTGCATTGTTCTTTTAAGGCTTCATTTATTCTTGACAGAAACAATTATGTGAAGTAATTATATCTAAAGTCAGGCATTGTGCAGTGTTCAATTTGGAACGTAAAGAGCATTGTTTGACTGTTGTTACCAGGCACATTCCTGATAGAGAACAAATGCTTACATCAATAGGAATCATGCACTTCGTAATTTATTCTTTTATTCACATATGCTGTTATCATAATAAGTGCCAGGTTAACCATCTTAAACACAAGGACAAAATTACTAGAATAACATCAATTGGGGAAAGCAATATAGGAGCAACTCATCAGTATTTCGCTTGCATGGCTTGTTATTTTATAGGGCTCTTTTTCCTTGCATGACCAAATGTTGCATAATTGACTGGACAGGATTATTCCACAAGACATCCGAACAAGATTGAAAGGCCAATGCCCTTGGTGAATAAACTGGATAATATGTAGAATTTAAAACATTTAATTTGACCAGATCCTGAAAATTAAATGAGGTACTCTTTAGATAGAAGTATTTTCGCACAATAAAATTATTTCATTTTGAAAGATAGATGATTGGATACAAATTATCTACCTTAATACATAATTTCCTTATAGCTTGAAGGAGTTCTCAAATTCCCTAAGGTCGTCTAAATTGTAATGAGCCAAACTGACATATTGATCCTTTGCTTACATCTAAATAACTCTGCATGTTATATGAGTGTATTAAGCAATTTTTGGTAAAAGAGAAAATATACATATTAAAGCATTCACCCTTGAATCTAAAGTCTTGTTTCTTTTCATTGTTTTCCTTGAAAGGTATGTATATATTTCAAGGTGTTCTATATTTATTTAAAACTTTGTTACAATAAATCAATTTTTTATAATTATGATCTTCAGACTAGCAAGCATCTCCAGACAGTGTCTTGAGTATACATACCAGTTTACCTTGTCAAAAAAGATTGTGTTTCTTTCTATCAAATACCTTAAGTATGATTATTAACAGCATTTATTTCATTCCATAAAAGTATCATCTGTAATAAGGCTACTTAATACCAAAAGGAACTGGCCAAAATAACCAGGCTGAAATGATTAACAACTTTGAGTACACATTTCATCTTTACTCCAAGTGAAAGTGAACAGCAATTAACTTTATAATTATATGTAATATAATGAAACCTTTTCAGGGCTATCCTTCTTCTTACTGTCCTAGTACCTTCAATAGTGAAGGAATGAAGCCTTATTATAGTCTCTAAACTAAAGGTTAATGCCAATAATTCTAGATCCTACATGTGCATCAAACTCTCATGTGAGAGTTCTTAATTTGAGTTATATAGATTTCTAGGATCCAGAGATTACATTTAGAGATCTATGAACTCCTGATATGGTGTGTAAGTTGTTGATTATGCATTTTCTAGGGTCAGGGTAAGCAATATTGGGCATTATGGCAACAGTGAATCCTATAACTAGTTATAATGGTTGATCATTACTTTGATTCTGTAGGACCTGCATCCATCTGTTCATCTGGAACTAACATTATTCACCCAGATTCCATCCACACAGTTATGGTGGAAATTGACATACTGAGTGGTGGTGATGGGCACATGACCCACACTTAGCTAGTCCCTACTAAGAAATGTATGGATAATATTGTGAGACGTAATAGTCTCTGTAGCTGAACTAAGTTATAGTATATAAAATCTGAAGCTATAAGAGGCCACACTTATTTAACGTAGTGAAGAAATACAGGAAGTAAGCTGTTGATAGACAAATACTGAAGGGGACACAAAACAGCATCAGAAGAAATGATAGTCCTAATGATATTTGAACAACAGGATCCAGTTTATGAGTTCCTATAGAATACCTGACCTCAAATTACATAAAAACCCCCAATATATGGGCTCAAATTGTTTCTTGTGACCAACAGAGCAATAACTAATCTGTTAAACATCTCATTTTTTAAGCCACTGTTCTTCAGGAAAGATGGTGATTTAGAAATAAAATCACAAAACTAACCCTCTATTAAGACAAATACAATAACAAGATGTATACAGGAGAAAAAGTTTCAGGAACTCTCAAACTAAGGAAAACTAGTAAGGAGTAAACGCCAAAAATATAATATTATAGGAATCAATTCATGTCTTATACCACCCCTCAGATGTGGTAGTGAGGGGAAAGAGGGGGAGGGAGTGAGAAGAAAGTACAAACAAAAGTCTTAAAAATTTCATTTGTGTCCCTCAATTTAGACTACAGTGAATGCAGGAAATGAAGAGGAAGTAATATTAATAGACATGGAGTGGCATTCTGCAGTGGAAAAAATTTCCTACCACCATGGAAAAATACTGACTCACTAGAATTGGAGCGGGCCAGGAGTCCCCATTTTATTGTTTCCTTGGTTGGAGGACTTCATATTAGGGCCCAAAGCATGGTTGTTCACATTTGTAATTCCACAACAACATAATGGAACAGAATTTTTTTTTTTTTTTAATTAGAAAGTAGAAGACTGCTGTAAAAGATGGACAGAAGTAACTATGTGAAAGTAGTTCTATGGGAAGTACGGTGATGACTGAGAGATGAATTGCATGTTTGGGAGACACGACACTAAGAGATTACATTTAAGACCCTAATAAATTCCCATTCTTTCCTAAAAACTTATTAACATGATGGTTAAAAATAGAATCTTTGAAATACTCCTTTTTCTAATTTAGAGAGATGACTACCTTAAAAAGAAAATTAAATTCCATTTCAATGTGGAATCAAAGAAACCAAGAAGGAAATGAGGAGGAAAATATAAAACTAAAATAATAGAAAAGAACATAATGAGAGCAAATTACATTTCAAAAATCATATTTCCAAGTTACAGAAAAAAAAAATGTCCAAAATCTAACAACATTTTTTCTTTAGAATTCAAAACAAAACAAACCTGTAGGTCAGAAAGGTGCATAGGGCTACACCAACATTGTTACATCATCATTATTCCTCAGATACATCTTAGTGAATTCTGTGACTTCAAGTTAAAGAGTACTTTAAGTGCTCAGGTAGAAAAAGAAAATGAAATGTGAAGTAGGGGAACCAAAAGAAAATGAAAAAACAAGTGAATGCAGGCATTATGAGAAGATTCAGTATGAGAGTATATTTAATGACATAATTCTGACACTAATTGCCTGTAGTTAGTGTAGACCACACACTTTAAGGGCTCCATCTTACGAGACTGTCCCCAAATGCAGGCGGTGGGTCCCCAGGTTACCCACAGTTTGTTACCTACAACCAGAGGTTCCCACAACTTCCTCCCCAGTTTTGATCACTTGCTAGAGTTACTCACAGAACTCAGGAACATCGCTTATTTACTATTACTGATTTATTTCAAAGGATGTCAAAGGATACAAAAGAACAGGTGAAGAGAGGGAGGACAAAATCTGGAAAGGTCTTAAGCACAGAAGCTTCTGTTTCTATGGAGTTTGGGCTGACCACCTTCCCAGTACCTGGATGTGTTCTTGTTCACCAAGAAACTCTGGGAACCCCATACTTTTGGGATTTGTATGGAAGTTTTATTATATAGATATGGTTGATTACACGATTTGTCTTTGGGGATTATTTCAATTTCCTGCCCCTCTTTCCTTCCCAGAGGTCCGGGTTTTCCAACAGTCTAATGATTTGGCTGGTTTCCCTGGCAACCATCCCCCACTCTGTGGTTATCTAATGGGCTTTCCAAAAATCACTTCATTAGCATAAATTCAGGTGGGGTTTGAAAGGGCTTTCTATGAATAACAAAAGACACTCACCTTTATTGTTCTGGAGCTATTTCAGGAACTGAATACAAAAGATCAAACATTGTAACAAAAGATGCTCCCATAGCTCTTATCACTTAGGAAATTGCAAGGATTTGTTTAGGTTTGTGTCAGGAATGAGATGAACACCAAATATTTCTAATTGTAAATCACAATATCACACACAAAAATTAACAGACTTGACAAAAATAGAAAAGCCCAGAAAATTAAATGCCAAGATTTTAAATAACAGGAAAAAAATACTTAGAAGTACCTTAAAAAATAGTATGCCAGAACTTTACTCAATAGATTTTGAAGATGTGCAAATGATGCAAAGTTGGCAAGTAAGTGTTCAATGGTAAAAAAAAATAAAAACCACTAAATATGAAAAATTTCAAAATATATGTCTAATTTCAAAACAGGTATATAGGAATAGTTGTCATTTTTATTGATATAATTGTCTTTCACATTGTTGAGGAGGAAACACTTTTGTCATCCCTTCAAGATTCTTCTGTCTGGTGTAAGAATTAAACTGACAGACCGAGTAATAGGAGAAATTAAACTGAATTCATACTTAGGGAGATATCCTATGTATGGGACCTAAGAAATGACCAGGTCAGGAAGTTGTTACACTTTTTTAGAAAAAGAAGCATAAATCTGCGAGGAATTGACAGGACAAGGAAAACGTAGGTTTGGGAGCTTCAATTAGCATGGAATTCTAAACAAAAATTGGCCCGAGGTAGTAAAATCAGCACAAGTAGGAAATGTTTATATTGTCTTCTCTGGCCCTGAACTCCTTGTCTATGATGATAAGAATGTCTTTCTCCTGGTACAAGGAGGGTAACTTTCACATTGGAGATTTATTTTCCTGACTTCTGGAGATAAAGGAAGGCCAGAGTGTTCTTGCCCTGCTTGTTTCTTGAGTAAATTTAATTCAAAATAACCAATGTGATACTGTGGCATATCTGGGGGCAGCCTGCCCTGAGCCCCAGTAGCATTGTTACATTGCAAAAACAGAGAACATGTATATTCTGAATAGGAGATCATTATCAGATTTTTGATTGGCAAGTATTTATGGAGTTTCATAAACATAAATTCATGTAGCTTATAAAAACTTTGTCTTCATTTTTCACTCACCAGTTATTTTGAGATTTATCCATTTTATTTAATCATGCACCAATAGTTCCTTCTGTTTGTTTGGCCAAGTAATATTCCATTCCATTCCATTCCATTGTGTGGATGTTTCACTATTTATTTATTTATTTATTTATTTAACCAGTGATGGATGTTTGGGTTCTTTCTAGTTTTTTCTTTTTTTGTCTTTAGTTTGTTAACATGGTGAAATACATTGATGTGTTTTTATGCTTAAAAAAGTCAGTGATTTATGTAGTATCTATGCCATATGGCACTCTTTTTATGAAACTTGAGGCAATGCAAATTTATAGTAATAGAAAGTTCAGTGGATATGATGGACTATGGGTGGGAGTAGGGGAAGAAGAAAGAAGGTTTAAAAAAGGACAAAAAGGAACTTTAGGGGAAAAGGAAATGTTCACCATCTTTATTGTCACAATGGTTTTACACATGCATCTGTTTGTCAAAACATAAAAATGTACACTTTAACTACAGGGAGTTCAATGTACACATTTATATCTTAATGCTGTTAAAAACTGGCAGGTTTCATCTTTCAATCTTGGCTTGTAGATGTCATCTGAAATGCTTCTGAAATACATTTGCATTGATGAGGACACAGAGGGGATCATCCTTATTTTATAAGTCTTCCCCATCAATAAGTTCACCAAAGTCCATGGTGACATCTGCCAAAGGCTCTGAGTTCTGTAATCTGTCAGGGCTAATGCCTGGGTCCTCTAAAGCCTGAAACTAATGGTTATACAAATTATAGTTCATGGTTTGGCAATAAATGGATTTTACTTTAATTTGTTTTAAGGGGAAGGCAATTTTATCTCATTGATTTTCAATCTTTTTGTACTCACCTGTTTATTAAACATTGCTTTATCTCCCTTTGCTTCATTTTTATCTGTAGTAAATATTAGTTGTTGATAATGAAGACTTAATGTATATCCTATTTTCTATTCAGGAGAGACTTCTTAATGTAGACCTTCACTTAATAAATATTATCTGCCATATGTAAACATTAGATGTTCATTTTACAGATGAAGAAAAGCAGATACTAAGCAATTGCTTTTTGTTGTCATTTGTTTTGTTTTTATCATAGTTCTAGTAAAACCAAGATAAATTTTAAGAACTCTGGAACATCAGCCTCCTGTCGTTTTGCCCTCTCTCTACATATAACCTATCAGTAGTAGTCTTCGCAAGTGCCAAGTGTGTTAAACCAATGACGTTTCCTCGATTGTTTCAGAGTTGTCTAAAAGTATACACCATTTTAAAGGACTTTTGTGGTATGGATGTGTTTATAGTCAATCCAGTGAAAAAAAGGGACTATTTCTTAGTGAAAAAGTTTGGATATATAATTAGATGAAATAGTGTATAAAAAGATTAAGATACAAAAGGGAAGAAATGATTGATACAGCAAGAAGAGAGGTGGGGTGCTGGGAAGAGCTGATGTCTAGAAAGCACTGGTGTCTGGCTGATGACCTTTGCACAAACCCTGCTGTCTTCCAGAGTGAAGTTAAAGGCTGTAGATGTGATGAAATTTGGAAGTTTTGGGTTCAAGAGCAAATGGCTAAGAAAGAATTTTTCAGACATTTTTACTACAAAAAGATGATTTTAATGTAGTGTGGGGACAGGACGCATGGACAGAAAAAAAGTGCTCTGGGGTTGTAAGAAGTGAGTGATTCTATACCTTTAAGTTGGCAGAGGGGTGAGGAATAGAGATAAAGCAATTGGTGAGGAATTTTGAGGCAAGGATTTCAAGACCTTGAGGGGCTAGATGCTGTTAGGATAAGGTTAATTTTAGTCTCTAGCAAAACATCGACATTAAGGTAGCCGTGAATTCCTAGAGGAATGTCACTCTGAACATCTCAAGTATTTATTAGTGGGCTGCAAGTTGTAGGAGATTTAATTTAAGCTATAGTTCTCTTGCCTTTATTTTCCTCATCAGATGGGTAACCATTCTACACCTGGCCTTATATTTATTTGACCGTAGTATCTTCAGTGTTCATCTAGTTATAACCAAACTGGGACCTAGTTATCCACCCAGAGTACTTTATCTTAGAAATACATTTAGACATTTCAGTGTGTAATCACTTCCTCTTACCCTTTTAGCTTTCTATTTACTCCCTCCTAACAAATTTCTATCTGCAACTTGTATTCAACTCTCTTGTGAGTGTATTCAACAATATGTTCCATTACTTTTTAGTCTAATTTTCTCACTATTCCTCAACTTTTAAGGAATATAATTTTGTTTGGCCTCTACTGGAGCTGGGGGTTGGGGAGGGTTCAGAGTTTCTAGAAAAATTTTAACATCTCCACCTATCAGCATCTTCTCCAATGCATGATCAACTCTCTTACAGGCCCCAATATTTTATTTTGTAGTTCGCTCCCCCATATGCAATAGATATTTCAGATATTTTCGTGGTATTTTGAATCGTACTGCCTGCCCTCCCCACCTTCCTCTTGTTCTTACTGGCTGCTTTCAACACTCTCAGCACTGCAACAATAGTGACAGAGAAGAACATCCTCTAGATCCTGTAATGAATTCCACAAATTCAGAGTCATCTGCATTTGTGTTCTCCCTTTCCTCTCCTTTTCCCGATGAAGTGGAAAAATATGTGGTTTCCTCTTAGCCTTATACTGCTATTTTCACTCCAGATGTTGTCTTCTTCAACCTTCTCAAGTAAGAAAATGCCTCTCTTCTGTCTCTTGTCTCCCTCTGTCTCCCTTTCTCACTCCCTCTGTGCTTTCAACCTCTCTTTCTCTTTTGATAAAGTTTTGTTACCTGTATTACTTAAGGCATACATTTCTTCATTACAGATTGATCCCTTCTTGCCCTGTCATCATTCTGCATACACTTGCCTTCACTTTTTTACCTTAATCTATTACAATTTCCCTCCTGTCATTTCTCCAAAGAGACAGTCTTCATCTAAATTCTCACCCATGATGTCATTAATCAAATTATCTTGGTGCTTATCACACTTCAACTCTAATAACACTGAACATTGTTAACCTGTTTATATTTTTAGAAATTCTCCCTTTACCTCCAAGAATTGCCTAGTTTTCTCCTAATACTTTAGCTGTTCCTTCTCAGTCACTCTTTTGCAGAGTTGCCTCCCTTTTCCATTTTCAACTTTGTTGAGGTTCCTCTGGATTGTAACTTCTGACTCCACAAACTATGTTCCCCCCCACCCCATGAATGTCATCCAAATCCTGGCATCAAATACTATTTATATGCTGATGACTAACCTCTAACTCAGAGGGCTCTCCTGTCTCCTGAATCACATTATGTAGCTACTGAACGTCTTCATAATCACAAAACTAAAGATATAATTAACCATTACACCATTTCCACTACTATTATGTTCCACAATAATGAAAAATAAAGATCAGTAACACCATATGCCCTGTTATCACAGCCAGAAACCAGTTCAGGTATGATTTTTTTTCCCCCTCTTTCCCTCATCTTCCCACTCTGTTCTCAAGTCCTGTCAACTGCAAGTTTGTCTCTCAGATCCATCTAATAATTCTCTCCCTCTCTCTGTGGCTCTCTCCCTCCCCTCTCTCTCTAGCTATTCCTTGGATTCATGTTTCCAAGGCCTCTCAATCTACCCCAGCCCTAACTGTTACATAGAATTGCTATCTTGACCTTCTTTTACAGGTCCACTCTTTAGTAGTAGGAGCATCTAAATCTGGAATCAGACTAGTTTTGGGATTGAGTCCTACACATCTTACCTATGAGCTTGTGTGACCCTGGGAGATGGGCTTAACCACTGTGTTGTCTCACCAGTAAATGTGAGTAATGATACTCACTTTGTCATGGAGCTGTTGGAAGAATAGACAAGACAAAAGCTTCATAAAAATACCCAAATCCTGAATTTCAAATATGATCAACAAATGCTATCTTGGAGAAACATTATTTCATTAAAACAGAAATTGCTTCATGCTGCTCTCCTGCTTACTAGCTCCATTGTCCTTCGGTAAAATCTCCAGCTCTTCCGCATATGTAGCCATGCCCTGAATCCTGCCAGGCTTCCTTAGTTGTGTCACATACCTCAGCCCTGGCCCATTTGTGTATACTGCTCTCCACCTGAAATGGGACAGGAGAAACTGTTTCTTGCAGCAATAATGACCAAGGCTCTTTAGGTACGGAAAAGTTTGGCAATAAGGAACCAGAAAGGAGGCTGCATGGCTCAAGTAGAGTGAGTGAGTGAGTGAGGAGATGAGTAAACATTCTGCTGGATTGATAGGAAGGCTCCAAAGCACTGAAGACTTAACAGGCCAAGTGTTCTCAACTTTAGCACTATTGAAACGTAGGACCAGATAATTGTTTGTTGTGAGGTGTTCTTCTGTGTATTTTAAGATATTTAGCAGCATTCCCAGCTTCTACCCACTGGATGTCAAAAGCACTTTTCTAATTGTGACCATCAAAAATGTCTTTAGGTATTGCTAAATATTCCCGAGGGGACATTTTGCTTGGGGGCAAAATTACCCTTGGTTGAGACTGCTATGGGCTAAGGAGTATGCCTTTTTTAATCTAGGAAAAAGCTGTTAAAGATTCTTGGGAGTAGTCTGACATGCTCTGTTTTACATTTTAGAAACATGACACTGACAATGAGGTTGGAGAGAATGTTCACATAAACATCAGACCCTTCCAGGTCGGTAATAAGATTGATAATTTACTGGGAAACAGTTGCTATATCCTCAATTAATAAGATATCAAGGAAGTTGCCTTGGAGCTAATAAACAGCAGCATGGATATGAAATAAGAGCACTGTGGTATTTTCAGGAGGCTTAAAGGGAAAATGAGTTTTGTTTGTTTGTTTTAATACAGAGCAGTTGGGGAGGTTAGAGAATATCATGCCTATTCCCCATGGAGGTACTAAGGGACAGAAAAGCCTTACTAGAGAAGACTAATGCAGAAACACTGTCTAAGGGAATGAACTGATGTCTAATCCCAAAGCTATGGTATGAAGGTTGGCTCTGTGCAGGTTGTTTCCAGTATTGGAGTTGGGGTGTGTGTATGAAAACACAAGGAGTTCAAAAGTAGGAGTAATATCAGAAAAGGAGTTTAGAGCAATAAGCACACAAATCTCTTCATGCTGTTTTCCTGAAAGAACCATTTTCTGGCTACTTTTATCCTTCAGAAAGCAATGGAGCTCTCTGACAGGATATCTGAAACCTGGATATGCCCTCCTTTCTTATCTAGCTTCCAATCATTCCATAGGTGCCCTGGGACCATTGCACTGTTCCCAGTTTCCTCGGGGTCTATTCATCTATTTCTTCATTTTGATGACTGTTTTCTACTTTCCTCTGAATATTTAGCAGAGAAAGGATGAAAATTAAAGAACATGGGTAGGAACTAAAGAGGAAAGAAAATGGATAAAATGGAGAAGGAAAATGCAAGACTATAAAGTCTTCTTTTTCTTTTATTGTTCTTGGGCCTGTTACCATTTTCAATTTTGGTTTACAACCATGTCTCTAGTCTTCATTCATTGATTAAGAAATAATGATGGGGGGTGGGAGGGAGGGGAAGGTGGGTGACGGGTATTGAAGAGGGCATCTTTTGGGATGAGCACTGGGTGTTGTATGGAAACCAATTTGACAATAAATTTCATATATTAAAAAAATAAAAAGAAATATCAAACACCATGCTTTAATCTCTTGGTATACTTTGGTGCTCGGGACAGAAGATCACAACAAAGATAATCTCTGTAGAGCTTACATTTTAGTTGCAGGTGTGTGCATATTAAAGATTAAGTTATATTAGATGATAAAAAGAGGCAAAAAGGGAGGATAGTGAGTTGGTAGGTTCTGTGTTTCTATTTTACATAAAAGCATTGGGGACAACCTCAATTCCAAGTGATACTTGAGAGTAGGAACGCAGACCCATCTACCCCTGAAGGCACCAGTGTCTCACTCAGCCTCATGAGAAACAATATTGTGGGAGATACAGAGTAGGCTGGCATAATGCTGAATCACCCTATAAAGGTTGAAGATTGAGAATCTGTAGGAAAGCAGTTGATATAAAAAAAAGATCGTGGGTTTAAAAACAGGACTCCTATAAAAAACCAGAACTCATACAAAGATACAAAGGACTCATAAAAACAGGACTCAAGCAAAGGTTTAAAAATAGGACTCATACAAGATTTTCAGACTGGCATCTATCCTTTTCATAACTTTTATTGCAATTTTAAATTATATATACACATGTATGTGTAGTTATATTGTTTTGAGTTATCCTTGTTTATGTTTGACTTCTCTACTAGCCCAAACCCTGTTACATGAGAACTTGATTTCTTTACTTGATTGGATTTTTACTGCCCAGGAGAGTACATGGAATTAAGGAGGTTCTTAATTCCATTAAAAAATGGAATTAATCCAGTTAAAAAATTAATCCAATTAAAAATACCAATGGTAAGGTGTTTATTATAATTTAGACATTTTATGTATAAGGCTCATGAAAAGTAAGAGAATGTAGTGTAACTATTTTTACATGGGTGACATGCTATAGTTAATAAAAATTAAGCATATTGCTTATGGTTTATGTATCTAGAATATGAGAAAGGGCAAAATGTAACCAAGGTCTCTTAGCTCCAATATCTACATTCATGCCATTATATCTCCATCCTCCTCAATGTAGACTGGAGATTGCTTTCAGAAAACCCATAATGAAATTTAATATTGTATTACATATATCCTTTTTATGTATTTTCCCTCAAGAGCTCTCTTGCTTGGTGGAATCTTTAAAGTTCAATGGAGGATTACAGTTAAGAGTATAAACAAAAAAATGCTGGCTAGTAGAAGAATAGGTATACTTGAATATAACTGAGAATACTTAATAAAATCATAGGTCTTTTTAGACCTCATGTATTAACTGAGGATTGTATGTACTGTTTTTCTTCTTCTTGCTATTTTTTAATTTCTATTGGGAACTAATATCGATAACGTCATAATTTTCACCTGAAAAATCATCTTTTTTATTGTTCTTGATTTTTTTTTATTTTTAATTTTTTTTTCAACGTTTATTTATTTTTGGGACAGAGAGAGACAGAGCATGAACGGGGGAGGGGCAGAGAGAGAGGGAGACACAGAATCAGAAACAGGCTCCAGGCTCCCAGCCATCATCCCAGAGCCTGACGCGGGGCTCGAACTCACGGACCGCGAGATCGTGACCTGGCTGAAGTCGGACGCTCAACCGACTGCGCCACCCAGGCGCCCCTTGTTCTTGATTTTTATTGCCTCTGGACTTAACATTTTCTCTTGAATATCTGGTCCATTATTTTATTAAGTATTGATGTCATTCTTCCAAGTTATTGGAGATCATTCTTTTTAACTCTTAAGAGTAATCAATACATCATTTGTTTCCCTCCGATCTTCCTGATCTCCCAAGATCCTAACAATTTCTAAAAATATTTTTAAGTGGTTTAGTAAGTAGATTAGCTACTACTTTTAAAAACCTAGTACATAATTCATCCATCACTTATATTTGCTATGCATGACACCCTTCATGCAAACATCTGAGAATGCTTTCCTGTTATTACTGTATAACAGAATATACAATTAAATGGCAAGTTGCAATCAATAAGTCTAGACTTGATTTAAACTTAGCCAACTCTTTGTATCAATAAATATGATAGGGGAAAGATAAAAAAAAAAAATCAAAGGTAAGCACATGATTATCATCCAAAACCAGATAAGCCCAAGTTTTGACTCCAGCAAAAGTTTGACTTCTGCATCTTTTCCCCCCGAACATGGAAAAATCATATGAGAGTCCTTATTTTATTTCTTGGAGGATCCATTAGGAAACATGGAAGTTGTTTTATCCCATCTCTTTAACCAGATTAATGAAAATAAAACCCCTAAAGATTCTACATCTGTCTTATCTAAAGACCTAAAGGTCTTGCCTCCTTTGGTGACAAATGATCATTCCTATGCTGTAGACATTCTTTTGGGGATGAATTGGAAAATTTCTATGGCCCCTCTGTGTATAACTATGCAATTATATTATCTCCAAAGATCATCTAAATGAAAGCTTATAGAGAAGCACAAAGGAATGTCAAAGACAGTCACAACTTAAAGCTAGTGAATTTTTACCCAAATGTGTTTTTTTCTCCTTCAAATTATTAACCATTCTTTCTTACCTGTCAATAGGAAATAGATTCAATATAAAACATGACCTGCTAAAAGAACCATAAAAGATTTTAACTTTTCATATGTTTTTCTTTCTTGAAAGCTAATAATGCTGACTTATTTTGATCCCTTAAAATATACTTTTAAAATAGGATTCATTTTTTTATAGTAGCTCAGGCATCAAGGACAACAACTTTAAAACAATTTGTGAGCAGAAATGCAAGTGGACTGGGGGACAGGACTTGAAAAACTGGACTTTGACATGATGTTCAGCTTAGGACTACACATATGTTGAAAAACTAATCATTTCAATGATATATACACTCAAACAGGAAGTATAAAAAGTTCTTTATTCTAAGAGGCCCTCTTCTCAAGTCTTTGATTTTCGATGTTGTAGTCCAGTTCTTCTCCCTGTTGAAATAAAGCCCCAAGGATCTAACTAACAAAGATGTTTTTCCCCCTGAAACCACACTGAGATTTGAAGACATTTAGTTGTGTACATATTGTATTTTAAAATTACAATTTTAAAGGCATTTCTCTTTTGTACATACTCTATAGGTCTTGTTTAATTCTTCTACCCTTTCATATTTTCTTTGTCACTACCAAATTTTATTCTCATTTCCAATTACTTTTCCTTATCTTTCCTTTGAATTTTATTTGTGCTTGTGCCACTTTCAAATAGGGATATCCTAATTAAATCTGAACCTAATCTCAATATTCAACACAAAAGAAGAAATTAGTTTCAAAATTTCCAGGTGAAAATTTGTTTCATAATATAGTATGCTCACATGCATTAATTAATTATAACAAAGGAGAAAAACTAAAAGGAATTGAATAAATTGCCATGAATATATGTATTTTTATTAGATAAGTGCTTTGAAAAATAAAAAATAATTGATCTTCCCTCTTGAATGATATTGGCTCAGTAATTTACTGGTATAATAAAGAATATGAGTTCTTAGATCTAATTCCTATGACATTATGACTTATACAACTTAGTTTCTTTTGCTGGAGTATATTTTTCCCATTTTTAAATGATACACTTGGCTGAGATTATTTCTAAGGACCACATCCATGATTAAGGTTCTGTGATTCCTCTATTTTTTTTTCTCCTTTTCCCATGATAAGACAATGTTTTTATTATTATTTGTTCAGGCCATTTGGATAATATTTTGTCTACATAATTTTAGAGATACTTAAATTGCACCTAAATACAAATGGGGTTTACATGCAGAATTTGGTGGTGCAGTTAAATATTATGAATTTTGTCTTATCACCATTTTATTTCCAGAACTCCATTACTTGGTGTCAGATTTTGCTTTATTGCTTGATTATATGCTTTCTATCACAAAGCTAGACTAATTATTTTTGAACTAGTACTATTGAAAGGATAAAACCATAACTAAAAACTTACTCTTTTTTTCTTAAATATGGTGTATTGCACATGATTCAGAAAGAACTATATGAAGTTGAATATTGTTTTTCCTATTAGTTAATTCCCTTATGTCCATTTGCCTGTGTCTCTGAGATTCATTACAGTGGCAATGAGAAATCACTGAAGTTGAAAACGAAATAAAGGGTGAAAGTATATGTAACATTATGCTTTGAATTAATTTTATATAATAGGGCATTGTGACATTTGTATAAAAGTTCAAAGAGAAATGTAGACTATGACTTCATTGAGAATTTATTTTTAAGACTCTTAGATAGTTCAGCAGAGAATTCAGCCCTGGAATTCAAAGGGCAGAACAAGACCTATTAAGTAATTCAGTCCATTCTATAAAGCCAAAGAGAAAGGGTATGAAGGTGTAATCACTCATTTTCTGAAAGCTAAGATGTAAGAATCAGCTTAAGGATGGCTAGAATATTAGCGGGAGATAGAAAGATTCAATGGCTGCGTTAAGTTGACAGCAATTGTCTGCCTGCTTCTATGAACTGAGGTTACTAAACAAAATTATGCTTACTCAGAGAAATCATAACCAACATCATTGAAACTGAAAACTACAATGCAATTTATTTTTTGCATTAAGGTAATACCATGCAGAGAACTCTGTGATGCATTATTTTTCTGTCATTAACTTCCATCTATAAGTTGATTTAGGCTGATAATGAACTCCATTATATCATCATTTTTTCAACATTAAAAAAGGGACAAGGCAAAGAGAAGATAAAACTTACTTAAGTTAATGGACATCCTAGGCTTGGTTTCATTTCTGCATATGAAGGCATACAGTCCTGCAAACATAGTTTTATTTTAAGAGTGATCATCCAAGAAATAAGGTTTCATACATAGGGTACAGAATTGGGACAATATCCTAGATCATTGTCCCTAAAATCCAGAAAATATATAACCTTAGGAAATCTTTTTGAAAGAGAAACCTTGAAAACATCAATTTATAGTCCACCAATTGTTTTTTTTTTTTCTAAGTGTATTTATTTATTTATTTTTTATTTATATATGAAATTTATTGTCAAATTGGTTTCCATACAACACCCAGTGCTCATCCCAAAAGGTGCCCTCCTCAATACCCATCACCCACCCTCTCCTCCCTCCCACCCCCCATCAACCCTCAGTTTGCTCTCAGTTCTCAACAGTCTCTTATGCTTTGGCTCTCTCCCACTCTAACCTCTTTTTTTTTTTTCCTTCCCCTCCCCCATGGGTTCCTGTTAAGTTTCTCAGGATCCACATAAGAGTGAAACCATATGGTATCTGTCTTTCTCTGTATGGCTTATTTCACTTAGCATCACACTCTCCAGTTCCATCCACGTTGCTACAAAAGGCCATATTTCATTTTTTCTCATTGCCACGTAGTATTCCATAGTGTATATAAACCACAATTTCTTTATCCATTCATCAGTTGATGGACATTTAGGCTCTTTCCAATTGTTTATATTGTAAGTGTAACATTCTTTGAGAGTAGGACTTGTCTTAGTAAATTTTGTAGCTGTTCTTTGGTTATTAAGCTATGGAAATAGGAGCTATTCAAAGATTCTAATCCCCTTAAAGGCATTATTGGTTAATACTCATTTTTATATCTGATTTTATGACCTATATATGTGTATATCAAAATATTTATAAAATGAATGAAAAAATGAAAAAGTACATGGGTTAAAACCTTGATAATGTGCTAAATTATGGTAAGGAAGACCAATAAACAGTTTCAACAGTCAGCCTATATTTACACTTTTATCAGGAACTTTAAAATGATATGTATTTAATATGTCTTGTATTTTTGTTTTTGGTCTATATCAACAAATGTTAATGCAGGTTAATTTTCACAAATTTATTTAGCTCTTCTTGGGTATAGGATAATATGACTTAAAATATACTGTAACATCTTTGAGGACAGGAACTGATAATCCACTTCCTTGGTCTATGAAAGTAACTGACCTCGCTAGGTTGAGTTTAAAACCTTCTCCTTCAAAGAATTTCATTCATTTTCATTTTTACAGTAAGGCTTGAGTTCTGATTCTATAAGTTAATATTCTCAAACAAATAAATCTTTATCATGTTTATCTTACTTAAGCTTATTTAAACTCAATTTACTTTACTTTATTCAGGCATTAAGGAACACTATCGACTTCTGCATCCAAAATGAGAAATCAAAATTCGCATAAGCAGATTTTTAATAAGTTTTGCTGCATAGCAATTTAGATTGAGTGAAGCAAGAAAGGAAATATTTCCAATAATCCATAGTGTAAATTGATAAATATATCATGAAGCTTTGTGGAAAATATAAATTAAATTCCTACGTAGCACCATAAAAAAGTAAATTTCAGACACATTGAAGTTTATAACTTTAAAATATTATAAATAATACAGATTATTTTTATAATGTTGGACCATTAAAGGCTTTAGCATGATGTTACATAGAAAAAAATGTTTTCTAATGGAAAAACCTAACTTTATAGGAACCAACAATTTGGAATTTATATAACTCTGACCTATGAATTCTCATCATTTTTCATCCAGAGAAATAATCTCACAACTTGAAAAACACATATTTGAGAGAATGTTAAATGAAACACTATTTGTAATAATAAAATCCTAAAAATGAGTTAGGTTGCCATTAAAAATTCTGTTATGTAAATTATAGTCTATCCATGTAATGATTTATGAGTTTCCATGAAAGATAGAGATAATTTAAAGTAATAAAATACATAGATCTGTATATATAATAGTATCCCATTTTGAGTTAATGTAAAAACTTGAATATATATTGAAAACAGTCTGAAAATACAGACTGCAAAATAATGATAACTATATATTTTGGGTGAAATAACAGTATATTTTCCATTTCTGTTTATACACAATTTGTACAATGAAATTGTGCTTACTTTCAAAAACTTTAGAAACATGTTGGCCATACAGTGTTAGAGAATACTATATGACAGAGCATTAAAAAAAAAAAGTTTTTTAACATTTATTTATTTTTGACAGAGCATGAGCAGGACAGGGGCAGAGAGGGAGGGAGACACAGAATCCGAAGCAGGCTCCAGGCTCTGAGTTGTCTGCACAGAGCCCCACGCAGGGCTGGAACTCACCAACTGTGAGATCATGACCTGAGCCGAAGTTGGTCGCTCAACCGACTGAGCCACCCAGGCACCCCCAAAACAAACATGATTTAATTCTAAAATTATTTACATTACTTTCACTAGCTTACCGATAATATATCTTAGCCATTAAGGTAAAAAAGTCATAATTATTTTTTAAAGATGTAGAAGAAAAACAGTAGTTCTTCCAAAAGTTAAATATAATTCAGCAATTAATTTTTAGATATGTATCCAAATAATTGAAAGCAGAAAAGTAAACAAATACTTATATACCAATGTTTATAGCAGCTCATTCCTAATAGTGGAAAGATAAAAACCCAAAGGCCCATAAACAGATTAATAGTTAAGCGAAATGTGGTATATACATACAGTGTTATGTTACTCAGCTTTAAAAAGGAATGAAATTCTGATATAATATAGATGATCTTGAAATCATTATGCTAAATGAAATAAACAAGACACAAAGGACAAATACTGTGTGGTTCCACTTATATGAAATACATAGAATAGGCAAATTATAGAGACAGAAGATAGAGTAGTGGTTTCTAGGGCTGGTGGGGGGACGGGGACACAACACTGGGGGGTTAGTTTCAGTTGGTAATGAATTTCAGTTTGGTGTGATAAAAATTTCTGCAGGTAGGTGATGCTGATGGTTGAACAGCGCTATGAATGTATTTGATGCCTCTTAATTGTATCCTTAAAAATGGTCAAAATGGTATATTTTATGTGTATTTACCACAATAAAAAATTTAAGAATATATAGGCTTTTTTACTATAAAAAATTTATTTACTAAAACAAGTGATGTTATGTTAAAATTGCGTGCAATTTAATGTGCAAAAGACACTGTATTTTTTTTTTTTTAATTTTCACTCAGATTCATTTGCAGAATCATGGCAAATTAACAATGTAATTTTCTTTTTTACATATGCTGGCTAGATTTATTGCTGGTTGTATAAATGATTCTGGCCGTGTTTTACCTGAGGCAGTTGTATGGGCTATGTACCTTTAACATTTGTTTAGCCTATACTAAATGTTGCGCAAATCAATCTTCTTGATATGGTATTATGAACAGTAATGCTTTTATTTTTAATGAATTTCCTTGCCAATTTGGCCAGAATCCAAGGGAAAATTAGTTCTAAGTTACTGATTTTGAAAAAATAAAAATCAAACAACAAAGAATATAGTCTTAGTTCATGTGGGAATTGAATTTTCATTACTCTAGCTTTGTTAATTCTAAACTGAAGGAACTTTACTAAATATATCTTTCTTCATTTCAAATGACCTATTGGTTTTGATATAAAAGGCTTTCTTGTATTTCACACTTCTGTGAATGCATAGTATGTTGGAATTAGGAATTATATGCTTTTTTATTTGTAGCTGTGTTTACTGTGCCTCTTTAAAGTTTGGCTTTTTGTAAAGTTGTGTGTGTGAATTTATACTAAAATATTTTATATATTAACATGAATGTACTCTATAACTCTCTTTTGAGACAACTTATATACTTTTAATATTTAAAACATGCCTAGATAATTGCTTTATGTAATGCCTTTCACAACAATGAATAACATTATCATACTAGCAGAAGCAGAGAAGGAAGGACAGTGTTATACTTAGGTGGTCGTGCTGTGGAATGAACTGAAGCCAAAGATGCACATACTAATACATATGATTGCTGTTAACCCTAAGTGTGATTTCTGGGGATGTACTGGTAACAACCTCCTAAAAGTATTCTTCATATTACTGTCACAGATCTGGATGAAGACACAGGATATGTATTTACCTTACCCTAGCCTGATGAGGATTGCATATTAAGTCACAGAAATACATATCCTCATGGGGATACTCTTTAAAAGTAATTGTCACATTAAAAGTTAACAGGCTTTCGGGGCGCCTGGGTGGCTCAGTCGGTTGAGCGTCCGACTTCAGCTCAGGTCACGATCTCACGGTTCGTGAGTTCGAGCCCCGCGTCGGGCTTTGGGCTGATGGCTCAGAGCCTGGAGCCTGCTTCCGATTCTGTGTCTCCCTCTCTCTCTGCCCCTCCCCCATTCATGCTCTGTCTCTCTCTGTCTCAAAAATAAATAAACATTAAAAAAAAAAGTTAACAGGCTTTAAAATCTTATTTATTCTGCCACAAAATAATATTCATGCTTTTTATTACAAAATTAGGAAATCTTAATTCTGTCAATTCCGAGGTATTAAAGTTCGCAAACTACGTGACTAGAAGAGATCATGGTTACACTAAACAGCTGTAGGAAAATAAGGCTTAAGACTTTGAGGGTTTATGTAATTCCTACTTACAACTTCCTTCCAGGAGAAGAATGACCAAACTTAATAAAAACGGCTGGACATAGTGTCCAAATGGAGCCAAGCAGTAACATTGAACTTCATGTGTATTTAGATACTGAAGGGGGTGTCCTTAGGAGGCAGATCTTAGAACCATATTTTCAAATTGTAAATAATTGGCAGTAAATTACAGAGGAGGAGGCATTTGATGAGTTAAACTGGGATGATTACAGTTGCCCAAACCAAAAGCTAGGCAGAAATGTTCACTTAAGAGTACAGAATAATCCATCTCATTTCAAGATAAGTAACTAAAAATACTATGATTAAATTTTATGCAATGGTATTTTAAGGAAAAATGTGTAAGACAACCGAGTTCTAAGTCAACTATATGTGAGAGAAAAACGCAAATATAAAGCATATGAATTCAAACTAAGCTAAAAGAAATTCAGAGAATTATTGAATCTCCAAGAGAATTTTGATCAGAAAAAGTAAAGCTTTTAGTAAAACAAAGTAGGCTGTTCAGAGGACAGATTTAAAACAAAATGAAACTAAAATTATTTCATAAAGATTGAACTATATGGAATACAAAAGTGGATAGACACGATGACCAATATAATTAAGGAAACAGCACAGAACAACAAAACAATCAAATAAATGGGTAAAGTAAGAAAAAACAATTTGAAAGATAATGGAATAGAATTCATGTAAGGAAAAAGCAATGCAATTAAAAAGAAGAAAATAAGTGCATGTGTGTGTCAGTTTCTGTGTATTAGTGTATTTGGAGAAGGAGGAAGAAAAAGAGGAATGGAACATTCATACTGCTAGGGCATATTAGCAGGAAAATGGTTTTAAAACCAAATATATTCTACCTAAACTGCTGAGTTTTATATATATTGTTGGGGAGGAAAAATTTTCCTTTCGTCTTTAAGCTTCATCTGGCTGGTCTAAAAATTAAATTGACATAAAACAGATTAACAGGAGAAAAGTTTAATTCATATGTATGGAGATCTCACAGATAAGGGACCTAAAGTGACCAAGGCAGGCAACTTTTCTTTACCTTTTCTTTTTTCTCTTCTTTTCTTTTCTTTTCTTTTCTTTTCTTTTCTTTTCTTTTCTTTT
>NW_024412405.1:37792947-37963178 GCF_014898765.1 Herpailurus yagouaroundi
CTTCTCTTCTCTTCTCTTCTCTTCTCTTCTCTTCTCTTCTCTTCTCTCTTCTCTTTCTTTTGTTTTTTTTTTTTTTCAAACAGAAGTCTGTGAGGAATCGACAGGACAAAGAAAACTTCTGTTTGGGAGCTTCAATTAGTACAGAATTCTACGTAGATTTTTGGGGTCGGGTAGTAAATCAGTAAAAGTAATAAACTTTGTTTATATAGTCGTCTTTGGCCCTGAATTCCCTGCCTCTGATAAGGATGTCTCTCTACCACCTGGTACAGGGAGGGTACCTTTTGCATGGAAGATTTATTTCCTGCTTTCTGGAGACAAAGGAGGGTCAGAGTGTTCTTACACTGGCTGTTTCTTAAGTAACTTTAATTCAAGGCAATCAGTATGCCATTGTGACATATTTTGGGGCAGCCTGCCCTAGGCCCCACAATATCAACCAAGACAAACATGTAAGTCTCTTAAAAAGGAAAGAAAATCCCTGTAACACTTCATCCCAAAACACAATGAGTAACACCTTTGAGGTAGTCTAGGAATGAAAATATGAACTAAGATTTTTTTTTTTTTTAATTTCAGCCAAGCTGGCTTTAAGTATAGAGGCCAGAGACCAATAGTTATTAAGTTACTAACATGTCAGAACTAAAGGATTACTCTCTTGAGAGCTTCTTGAACAATCTCCTAGGAATGAACTTCAGACAACCAAGAAAAACCATAGAACAAACTTCAGCAAAATGTCTGGTGGGATTGTTGAAGGATATATTAACAAAATTACATAGATAAAAATGATGGAATTATATTTTCTAACAATGTACTTAAAACACTAATTTTAAAGGTAGGTTGGAATTTTTTTAAATAATACAATAAACCTGGGGGAAAGATTACTAGTTGCCTCATAGGTATTAGTTTGTGAGTAAAATGGTACTTTTAAATGGGAAAAATGTGAGTAAATAGTGAATAAATTACGAGCAAGTTTAATTATTGCATAGAATGTGGATATAGGAAACTTTAAACCTGTTAGGAACTAATTAGTAAAATTATAATTTTGAAAAATAAATACAAATATAACAAAAGAGGGACAGCTAATTTAAACAAATACATGGGTCCTATTAATATAAATGTTCCTATCTTACTAATCAAAAGTATAGATAGCTAACAAAGCAAAATCCAACTCCATTTCACTTCATATTATATAATAAGATACACATAAAATGAAAAATAGACCCCCTAATATCCACAAGGGTAAAAAAAAATAAAGCAAATGTAAGGATATACTAGGAAATGAAAATTAAAACAAGGTAATGATGTTGACACAGGACGAGATATAATGTCTTCAAAACAATAGTTTAAAAAAGACCCTTTATAGTGCTCAGGACCATAATCCATAATGAAAACATACCAACACCTTTCATAGAAGCTACCAGACAGGCAAGGAGAAGTACATAAAATACAGTAATAAGATGAGATACTAACACACCTCTCTCACCAAGATGAATTGAGTTGGCACCAAATTAATAAGGATGTAAAAGACCTAAACAGCATAATCAATATGGTAAATATCAATAGTGATATTTATCTAACTATGAACTCCAGCTCTAATGAATGTCTTTTCAGTACATAGAACATTCACAAAAGCTGACCATATGTTAAAAAAAAAAGCTATGAAATATGAATGACACAACCAGCATTATCTAACCATAACCTAATACACATTAAAATTTCTAAAGCTGCAATTGACAACAACAGAACACTTCCTTTGAATTAGAAATCGTAAAGAAATGCTAGTAAACAACTATTGGTAAAAAAATTAAATTGGGAAACACCTAGGAAAAATAATATAGATGACAGATATAGGAGAATCTATGGGACATTGCTAAATCAATGCCTAGAAATAATTTACAGCAATCAATAGTTCTACAATTAAAAAAATAAGGGAAAATGATTAAAGGAAAAGTTCAGGGGCGCCTGGGTGGCTCAGTCGGTTAAGTGTCCGACTTCAGCTCAGGTCACGATCTCACGGTCCGGGAGTTCGAGCCCCGCGTGGGGCTCTGGGCTGATGGCCCAGAGCCTGGAGCCTGCTTCCCGTTCTGTGTCTCCCTCTCTCTCTGCCCCTCCCCCGTTCATGCTCTGTCTCTCTCTGTCCCAAAAATAAATAAACGTTGAAAAAAAAAAATTTAAAAAAAAAAAAAAAAAAGAAAAGTTCAATTTATAAAGTATCAGTAAAGGAAAGTAAAGAAGAAAGTATAAATTAAAACTAATGATTTGAAACACAGAGCTAATTAAAATAAAATTGTTTTATGGAAAAAAATATTTAATCAGTCAAAACCCCTGCCAACTTAATTAAAAACTTTAGGGGAAGATATGAAGACACCAAAAAATAGAATCCGTGACAAAGGAGAAATAGCCATCAGAAAGTAAACACCTTAAAAATGACATTAAAAAACTCTGCATATAAATTTGAAAGCCTTTAAAACTTTCAAGAAAATATGCTTTACCCAAATAATACCTGAGTAATATTAGAATGTCTCAACAGAACTTACAGAGAAGAACAAGAAAGATGTAAAAAATTACCAGACCCCCCCCACCCCCCAAAATACAGGAAATCCATAAGACAGGAGGCTTCCCAGGGCATTTTAATGATTTACAACAGATCAGGTAATTCCATTGTGACTTAAACTATTCTAGAGTATAGAAAAAGAAGTAGAAAACAAATCCTGAAAGTCACCGTAGAGCAAAAGAAAACTTAATGGCAAATATTCTAAAAAGAAAATTTAGTGAGAGGAATATTGTTTGATTTTGTGTTTCCTTTTCTCTCTCCCTCCTTTTTCCTTTTTTTTCTGTGAAGATTAAAATGTTTTCACTTCTTGGATTTTACAGTCAATCTCGCAACGAAGATCATTGCAGTATGTCTTTGGGCACATGTTCATCTTCTGAGGACATAAACCTAGAAATAATCAGTCATGTGCATTTTAAAACTTGATGGAAACCACAGATTTGATTTATAAAAAAAACTGTTCAAAAATAACTATAGCCACTAAGACATGTAAATGCAACATGTGCGTGCATGTTCTTCCACATTCTTCAACAGTGGCTATCTCCATGTTCTTTCGTTGTGTGTATTTGTCAGATAAAAGATGTATCTTTTGATACATTAATGCATATTTCTCTGATTTTTAGGAATAATGAACACCATCATATATTTTTTGGGTCAAGTCTCAGCATGGTTCTAAGAAAAGGAAGAATATTCATAGAGGAGCTGCAGGGGTCTGGAAAATATATACAGGCAGAAATTCACAAGTATGCTTTCAAATAGACCTTGAAACTCCTGGTCTGAGGGGACAGAATTTAAGTTTGGATAAGGGACAGTTTGTTGATATGAGAGCATGCTCCCTGTGGCTCAGGATTTAATATCCTGGCAGGGGTACCTGGAGCTCATCCTAATACATTCTTGGGTTTCTTCCTGAGCACTTGGAAAAGAATGTTGGCCCACATTAAATGAAATGGAGATGTCATGTCTCCCTTGGTACGATGCTGAGGAAGTGATCAAAAGGCTCTGAGGGAGAGCTCCATGTTAGATTGAATATGTAAGACCCAGGAACATAAGCAGATTATCTGTGTCTTTTGGAAGATTCCAAGATATTTCCCTCACTAAAGTCTTAAGATGTACTAGTCAGAGGACTCCAGCATTATCCATGAACTCAGTAGTATCTGTGCTAAGACAAGACTGAGAACAGGACATGCTCTTATAGAATTAGGTCTTCTAGTGTCATCACAGAATTCTGGAATAGCAGAAGCTGTGACAGCCCTTCAGTCCTCAGAGTAAAGTGGACATAGCTACCATCATAGCTGTAATGGGTAAGGACAAGGCTGGAGTGGAGGGAGGCTGACTTAAAAGAATCTATGATGATAGCTAATACTGATTGGAATTCCTGGGTTTTAGATAAATGTCTAGGTTAAGAGAGGCAGCTAGAAAGAATATTGTTTATAATAAAGTGATCGACAGTGGGTGGGAAGGAGCACCTGGGTGGCTCAGTCGGTTAAGTGTCCAACTTGATTTTGGCTCAGGTCATGATCTCTTGGTATATGAAATTGAGTGCAGTGTCAGACTCTGTGTTGAGTGTGGAGCCTGCTTGGGATTCTCTGCCTCCCTCTGCCCCTCTCCTTGCACATATGTGCTCGCTTGCTCTTTCTCTCTAAGTAAATAAATAAACTTAAAAAAAAAAAAAAAAGAGTGCATGGAAAAACAGCCTGACTTCTGGCAACAATTGCCAAAATTTGGCCTCTCTTGTTTTGGGTCCTGTTACTCCATTGCTCTCAGAGAACCCGGTTCTGTACCAGCATCTCGCCTTGTCAACCATGACCTGCACAGGGAAGACGTTACTGAACTTCTTAGTGTTGGTATTTTCCTTCTCGCCTATATATTGCTTGTACTTCAGTAAGCAGTATATCCTGTGGGCACTCTAATGAAACAAGGTCATCTGGTGAATTTTCTGGCTTTCCACCAAATTCACTCTAATATTACTCCTTAAGCCTCCTATAATACTCTCTCTCACTGTCTACCAAAGTGGAATTTTTACCTTGTTCATTGGGGACTATTGCTCTTTCCACGCTTTCAGATCCATCCAGAAGCATATTAGCACCATTTTCCAGGGTATTTGATAAGGTCTTTACATCTGTAGTCTGAAAGAATGTCCCCATCCTGATAAATGTTCCCTTATGTAACATGATCCCTTGATCCACCATCCCCAGAAACCTTCTGATGGCACAGGTTAGCTCTGTCTTGCAGCTCCTCCTAGATAGTCCCTTTCCTTCCTTAGCAGGCCTCGCACTACCCCAGGTGGATTCTAGTATGATTTGATTGTGTCCTGGCCTGGTAAAAAGGAGGGGAGGTGTAGTCAGATCCCAGGGTCACGTGTTGTTTACAGGGGTGAGACATATGCACTGTATTCAGGGAAGGGTGATGTGCCAGATATTAAGGAGAAGATGGCCACATCTACAGGCTCAGAGGATTCAGGGGAATTGGAAATTCAAGATTTTATTTTTTTTAATACAATTTTTTTTATAATTATTTTTTTAATATGAAATTTATGGTCAAATTGGTTTCCATACAACACCCAGTGCTCATCCCAACAGGTGCCCTCCTCAATGCCCATCACACACTTTCCCCTCCCTCCCACCCCCCATCAACCCTCAGATTGTTCTCAGTTTTTAAGAGTCTCTTATGGTTTGCCTCCTTCCCTCTCTGTAACTTTTTCCCCCCCTTCCCCTCCCCCATGGTCTACTGTTAAGTTTCTCAGGATCCACATAAGAGTAAAAACATATGGTATCTGTCTTTCTCTGTATGACTTATTTCACTTAGCATAACACTCTCCAATTCCATCCATGTTGCTACAAAAGGCCATATTTCATTCTTTCTCATTTCCAAGTAATATTCCATTGTATATACAAACCACAACTTCTTTATCCATTCATCAATTGATGGACATTTAGACTGTTAGGAAGGGCTGAGAGGCGGTGCGTGCTACAGGGACTGGCGGGAGGGAGCTGGGGCAGAAATTCAAGATTCTATATGGCCTCATCCCCATTACTTAGCCTCATTCCTCCTAAGCAGAACCTGACCTTGGTATAACAGATCTAACTAGATTGAAATTTTTTACGTTCTTTGGAGTTCTTCTAGACGAGTAAATAAGTCCAGAATTTGGGCCTCAGCTTCCTCTTCCCTTGGCTGCAGACGATGAGCATCTTTTTATTTGCTACCACTATGGAGTTTAACTGCCAATTAATCATTACAAGCTTTTATCTTTTCAAAAGCATCAATGACAAAGGCTATCCAGTTCCAATGTTCTTTTAATTACAATCCCTCCCTTGTTAATCAAAGACCTGATATATTACCTTCATTAGTTAATTTCTTTCCATTGGTATACTATTCTACTTTACCATCAGTGGAAGTTCTACACTGCATTTCCAAATTCGAGGGATGTCTACTCTTTTCCTATAACAAGCAATGAAGTCCTCCTTGCCAGGTGGCTGGCAGCTTTATCAGCTGCAGAAACTCATCTTAACATCTGCTCTCTCAGACAATTCTTGGCTCCAAACTTAAAGACTTACCTTCCTTGAAAGGAGATTGATACAGAGATTGATATATAGGAGATTTTAGAGATAATATTAGCATCCTTTAGGTTTGCCCTCAATTGGGAGTAAGGAGGTGAGTCTTCATGTGCCTGTAATTTCTATCGTTAGATGCAAGTTGCTGGTCCAAAGAAGGGTTGGCACATTGAGAGAAAGTCCTATCACCCACCAAGGACAATTTCTCCAGATGGCTGACAGCTCCAGAGGACTTTCAGCTGACAGTAGTTACAACTAGAGAAATAAGTTGTTTGGTCCTGAAGGGGAATCTTAGTCTAGAATACCGTGTCATCAAGCCAGTTACTACTGTAGTTAACTAAAGAATAATCCTACTGGTGAACTCTGAAAGTCAGTGTAGAATACATGTTTGAGAATTATCCTACCTGAGGGGCAAGGTAGCCGTGTATTTAAAGAACAACTCCTATTAGTCATTGCAGTGGCGGGGGGTATTCTGGCACAGACTGGGAAGGAGAGTCAAAGTGAGAATTCTCTGGCCTGTCAGCATGTGTGTGTTGAGAGTAAAATCTGGCTGCCAGAAAATACTTCTGAAGTTGGAAATCTACAGTGTGTAAGTCTATAGATTTGAAACTTGTAATGTGTGCAAATTATAAGGTATAGGAAAAAAGGCATATAACCTTGTATGGGATGGAGAACTTACACTATAATAAAATGAGGGATAAAGTAAAAAAACTATTTCTTCTTTATCTCCTTAGAGAATATCTTCTTGAGAATAGGTGGAAAAAGAATTCCTATAATAGCATAGACCTTAAAAAACACATTATGACCATACATATTCCAATTGTACAAATATATAGAAGTACATATGTACATATATATGCCAATGTATTTAATAGATTCCAATCTAAGGAAAAAATCTCATGTGTTATATATACATATTTATTTACTTATTGATTCTTGGCCATGATTGTCCATGAGAATGTACATTATTCTGGCTGTGGCTCTGGTTCAAGAAAGGAGGAGCTAGGGGCACCTGGGTGGCTCAGTCAGTTGAGCATTTGACTCTTGGTTTTGGCTTGGGTCATGATTTCACAGTTGGTGGTTTCGAGTCCCACATTTGGCTCTGCACTGACAATGTGGAGCTTGTTTGGGATTCTCTCTCTCTCCCTCTCTCTGCCCCACCCCTGCCTGTGCATGCTCTTGCTCTCTCTCAAAATAAATAAACTTTAAAAAAAAATAAAGGAGGAGCTATGCCAGATCTATGAAGATCAAGGGGAACACACTTCAAGGTACTCTTTAAAATGTTAACGCATACTGAGAAAAATCAAGGATGACCCAAAATATCCCCTTTAACTTTTTGACGTTTCTTCCACTGGGAATTCCCTACTTATCTCAAAACAAGTATTTGATAAACACTAAATTACTACAGCAGTCAAAAATAACTCTTTTTCTTGGGGGCACCTAAGCATCTCCGTTAAGTCTCTGACTCTTGATTTTTACTCACGTCATGATCTCACAGTTTGTGAGTTCAAGCCCAGCATCAGGCTCTGCGCTGACCATGTGGAGCTTGCTTGGGATTCTCTCTCTCCCTCTTTCTCTTTCCTCCCCTGCTTGTGAGTGTGCACCTGCTTTGTCTCTCTCAAATAAAAAAAAATATTTTTTTTCTGGATTACTTTTTATTATTCTAGCCTTACCGTGATTATATTTTATTATAATTTTAATGCAGTCTAAAATTTCCTTTTAACCATCTCCATTATCCACTATATTTTACATCTGTTTGGGGAGAAATAAGATATTAAAAACTGTTGCTGTATTGTGGACATGGAAGGAGAATGACATTTTCTTTTGAAACAGAATTAGTGTATTGTTGGGGGAAGAAAAAATTATAGATCATGAAGTTATAAAATATAAAGCATGTGAGTATAACATAAATTGGAGAAATTTTAGACACAGGTTTAAATTCTAAACCTTGTACATAATAAAGTAACATGTGTTTGGCATTAACTGGGATGGTTTTGTAGAGTATGTCTGCTTGTTTTATTTTAGATTTTATTTTGTGGGAGTTGTTTGTTATGGATTCTGTAAGAAGCAGACAAAAGTCTTAGGACTGCAAGTAGAAATGGTGAGGCATTCCATGTGGAGAGAAAGGCTTTTATATTTCTAGGAACAATGTGTGTTGGAGTGGATTCAAAATTATTTCTTATTTGACTGGTAAATCCTCTTTTACACATCAAAAGGCAGTAAATGTTTACCACACATTCATCTAATGGACATAGTCCTTCATTAAGTGAAGGAACAAAAATGAACGTACTGGTGTTCCTAGGCAGTGGCAAGGGGTATAAAGGGAGCAGCAGCCTGAGGCACAGCTGGGCATGGTTATGTGTTCAACGATCGTGGATAAGTGAGCTAAAGAAAGATGTGACTCAAACATAAGAAAATGCCAACCATTTTCCAGTATCATGAGTGACCACTTCCACAGGTGGGATAGATAGGTGGGGAAGGGACATGACCCTCTTCTGTATAGAATAAGCACTTGAACAATTTAATTTATTAAGAAAAGGGAAGGGTGATGCCAGAAAGCAAGAAAAAACCTTGCAGTATTCAGGTATCACACTTTCTGATTATATATGTGTAAGTTGTGTAAAACGTTTTGATACATTTTATTGATTTGGGTTTATTAGATTTGCAAGTCTTTCTTAACAAGCAAACAAGGAAGTAAATTGTTCATCATTGTCTCTAGAGAATCAGTTACCTTTGGGATAAACAAAATAAGTTATTTTTTCTCCTGGGGGGTTGGGTGGGGTGAGGCGGGTGGATATAGACACATCAATACATATGTGTTTCTAACAATATATAATTAATATAATATATAATAATATGATTTTTCTTACTGGTCATAGATTCACAGTTCAGTAGACCCACATATGCGGAGAGTTTAAAATAGTTTCCTTTTTTGCCTCTGACCACTTTGATACTTGTTATCTCACGTAGATCAGCCATGCAATGTACAAGCAGAACAGTTTGCAAGTATCAAAGGAAAGCTGTCACTGCTTGTTGTGTTCTAAATCATGTGTGACAGAATTATTTTATTGTTCTCCAAAATCTGGAATTGGTCTCTCTCTACCTAGGAAATTCTTGCTTGTAAATTGGCTTCTTTTTCACATTCTTGCTCACTGCAGCCATGATGTCTGTCACGGAGAGACAGGCAGATGCGCCTCTGAAGGGAATAATATTATCAACCTCTCACTTGGTAATATCTTATTCAACTTCTTTAGCTAATTAATTCTTTCATTTGCTACTTTCTTTTACAAATATATATGACTTGTAACTTTGAGATAATCTTATTTTGTAGAGGAATTCAGAGTTGGCAATATGTATTAAATAGTCACAACACTGAAGAAGTTCTGAACAACTACTGTTTGGGATAATTCAGCTTCTTAGTCATGGTGTTCTATTTATTGATCATGTTTACCCCCAGTTTATAATATATTTCCTTTTCTATAAAAGAGTGTTTTTCTTTCGAGTGATGACTGAAATCTTACAGATACAGATTTTCAATTTTATCTAAATAATTGTATTATAGGAGTCAATGAAATTTATGTAAAGCCTATCTCTAAGACTAGGATTCTCTCCTGTGATTGATTCAATTTCCCTATGGAGTTTTAATACCCAAAAGTGATTTTTTTTTTTTTTTGCAATTAAGATTTAAATGCCAAGTCTCGTAAATCTTGGCATATAGTGAAAGACTATTTAACTGATTACTATCCCATCAAAACACTGTCATATTCTGACTTTGCAAGTCTTAACAGAAGGACTTCGGTTGAATGAAGAGACTTTATAAGTCCAGTGCTCCAGTGGATAATATATCAAGAACAGATAAAGAACAATTGGATGTGATTGAATTGCCGGTGCTACAACTTAGAAGTTTATTTCCTGTTCACAAACATATTCTACATTTTAAAATCTCTATCAATTTTTTATGAGTGACATTTTTTCTTCCCGTCTCGATTATATTCATTAGTCTATTGATCAATAAAATATCATTGTCCTGTACTGTGCAAAGCACTTTAAAAAGCATATTCACTGAAGTAAGGGCAATGCCTGAATATAGTTGACTCTTGAACAACATGAGTGTGAAATGCACAGGTCCACTTATATGGATTTTTTTGCTAACTACAACACAACATTGTAAATGTATTTTCTTTTTTTTATTATTTTCTTAGTGTTTTCTTTTCTCCAGCTTTATTGTAAGAATACAGTATATAATATACAAAATATGTGTTAATTGACTGTTATTGATAAGGCTTCTGGTTAATAGTAGGCTATTAGTAATTAAGTTTGGGGGCAGTCAAAAGTTCTAAGCAGAGTTTCAATTGTGTGGGAGGTCAGCAGCCCTAACCCCCACATTGTTTAAGGGTCCACTGTACTTCATAATTTATAGATGTGTATAATATAGGAGACATTCTATTAAGCAAAGAAGTATGTGTATAGTTATTTAATTTGAAGTAAATATAATATTATGGATCAAAGAATGCTACCCAAGTAAGTGGTTTTAACCTGAGGTTGGATAAAAATTAGGACTATTAAAGGGTGAGAGGAAATTTTGAAGGCGGAAACTGTTAAGGGCCTCTGGGAGCCAGACTAAGGAGGAAATTACAACAAAGGGCCTGTCTGAGTCTGTGTGTGAACCAACACAAGTTCTATACAAAATCCCACATTGTGCAGTTATGTGATAGACCAGCAGCATAGAAAGTAATTGATAACTGTAATTTAAACTGTGCCCCAAGTCTCAGAATAACCCATGAATGGTGCATGTGTAGGACAAACCCAGAAAACAATGCACAGGTTTTGATAACTGCTCTGATATTGAAAGTCACAGAAGGTGAAGATAGAAATGGCTATACAAACCTCACTGCACTGGGGAAAAAAAAAAAAAACTAACAAAAACAATACAACAATCCTAACAACAAGCAGTTTCTCCAGAGGATATGTAACAAAATTCAAGAGTCTGATATTAGATTATTCAAAGTGGACAGTTACAATCCAAAATCACCAGATAAAGATACAGGGACATCTAACAATTATTCAAAGGAAAATCCAATGAACAAATGCAAAGTCAGAGAAGAAGAAAGCACATTCTTGAAACAAATTGAAATATGGAAAAACTGAATATACATAAAATCACCAAAAATAGATTTTAGAACTGGAAAATATAACACTCCAAAAAAAAAAAAAAATCCCTGCTATGGGTAGATGAGATCGGTAGTAGAGTGAAGACAGCTGAGAGTCAGTGACATTTAAAGATAGAACAATAGAAATTGTTCAGTTTGAAGAACAGAAAGACAAAAACCTGATGGAAAAATATTGATGCCACTGAAAATCAGAAGTGGAAAAGAAAGATTGCTACAGAAAAAAAATACATATATAGGAATAAGTTTTGGAAATTTCACAAACTTGTTAAAAGACATAAGAGGATCAGCAAACCCCAAAGAGGATAAAATGAAAGAAAAGCACATCCAAAAATATTGTAATCAAGCTGCTGAAAACTAAAGATAAAAGAACATTTTGAAAGCCTCCAGAGGAAAATTGCATATTATGTGTTAGAATATAATAATTCAAATGTCTCTGAGTTCCTATTCAGAAACAAAGGAAACCAGAAGAGAGTAGAACAATATTTTTTTAAAGTGTCAGATGAAAAACACTGTCAACCCTTAATTCTGTGTAAGGCAAAACTACATTTTGAGAAATAAAGGTAAAATACATTGGTAGATATAGAAAAGCTTAGAACTTCTTAATGGCCAAATTGCTCTAAAAAAAAAAAATAGTAAGAATTTTTCAGTCAGAAGGAACATGATATGAATAGGAAATAATACTTCCAGAAGAAAGAAGAAGAGATCAATATCTGAATAAATATACTATTTTTCTCATTTAAAATTTTTAAGAATGTGTGTGACTATTGATCCTACACTGTTTACCTTTAGTAATGTCCTGGATATAAAATCTGATGTTGGCAACAGTTAGATTCTCTTTCTCCCTATCAGTCTGGTTAGAAATGTGTCAGAATTATTGATACTCTCAAAAAACTAGCTTTTCTTTTGTTTTTTCTCTCCTTTTTCGCTGTTACTTTGTTGACATTTGCTTTGTTCTCTTCTGTTTATTTTAAATTTTATTTGATATATATATTTGTTTTTTAATATAAGACTTCATTTTCATTAGATCTTTCTCTATATTTACATAAAGATTTAATGCTATATTTTCCCCAGAAACGACTGACTGCCCTAGGAGGATACCACAAAATTTTCTATTGTCTATTTTCATCCACTTCAAAATACATTATATTTTCTTTTTGATCTCTTCTTTGATCCATGAATTATTTTGAATTTTCATTTAGTTTATAAATATTTGGGTTGTTCCAGATATCTTTCCATTAATGACTTCTAGTTAATTGTGAAGAGGGAAGATATGTTTCAAATCTTTTTAATTTATTGAGATGTATTTTATGATCTATCAGACTGTGGTCTACCTCAGTAAAGGCAACATGTGTCCTAGAAATAAAAAAAAGTACTGCTCTTAGGGTGGAGAATTTGAAAAAAAAATCAGTAAGATCCAATCAATTGATATTGGTTTTCAAATCTATATTGCTGATTTTCTGTCTTTAAAAACTGTCAGATATATTGATTGTGTATCAAAATATCCTGTTAGAATTAAAGGTTTGTTTAGTTTTTCTTTTAATTCTGTTTTGATTTTATATGACATTCTTCAATTACTTTCTTTTAATACTTAGGATTGTTATGTTCTTCAAGAATTTATTCCCTTTTAGAAATGATCTTTACCTCAAGAAATATTTTTTTCCTGAAATCTATTTTACAATAATAGAGCAATTTCAGTGTGTTGATATTCAGATTAGTGTTAACATAATATATCTTTTTCTATCATTTGTATATAACTACTCTATGTCTGTTTATTTAAAGTGGCTTACTTGTTGGCAATATATCATTTGGCCTTTTTTTTTTCAGTATCATAATCTTTTGCATTTAGTTTGGGAGTTTAGACTATGTTTAATATATTATTGAAATGATTGGGCTTTCATCTACTCTCTTGCTATTTTCTAATTTTTCTGCTTTATTCTTGTTATTTATTTTTACTGTGTTTTATAAATATGGCAGTCAACACCAGAATAGAAATGTAAAAAGATAAATAAAACTTAGTTATTCACCATAGGCAGTTCTACAAGGAAGATGTTTAATAGAATAAGTTTGAATAGGAAGGGAGGCAATTAAGCTGTCATACAATAGTGATTAGGTTAGTATTTAAATTTTTTATTAACAAAAACTTTATCCAAAGAGTCATTGGAATACAAGTGTTGAAAACATGAGCTTTACATTTTAATGGGACTCTTGGATTTCTGTTTGAAGAAAATGTTGCAGATGGTATCTACAATGTGAAGATATTTATATTTAATATTTAAGGAAGCGATCACATAAACAATTACTACTATTTGGCATAAACCAATAAAGAAAATAGAAAAAAAAATCAATGAAGCCAAAAGTCAATTGAAAAAATTAACAAAATTGACAAATCTGTATACTGATAAAGAAAAAATGGAGACAACACAAAGGATAAATATAAGAATTGAAAGAAACTACCTCACTACCAACCTTATGGAAATTGAAAATATTAAAAGGTTATTATTGACCATTTATGCCAACAAAATTAGATAAATGGCAGAATTTATAAAAAGACACAGATGACCAAAACTAACTTGAGAAGTAGAAAAATCAGAATAAACCTATAAACAGTAGAAATACTGAATTTAAAAAAAAAAAATCTAGGCTTAGAGGACTTCACTGTTGAATTCCATCCAATATTTAGGAAGAAATAATTCTACTGTTTAAAACCTTTCAGAAAATATACAGAGACTGTTTACCAATTTATTCTGTGAAACCAATATTACTCTGATATAAAAGTCAGATAAATATATTACAATGAAACTATACAGCAATGTTCCTCATGAATACAAACATAAAATTACTTAAAAAATATTACCAGATTTTAATAAAAATTAGAAAATATGGTAGGCATACATGTTTGTATTAACATCCAAAAATCAATATAGTAAACGATCTTGAATAAAGGGAGAAAATACCATCCCAATAGACAAAGTTTTGATAAATTCATATACTCATTTATGATAAAGCTCTCAATAAACTAAGAATAAAAAGGAACTTTTTGTTCTGACAAATGATATCTATGAAAAACAGCTAAATCACAGTCATGACAATGATGTCTTCTCTGTATAAGTGTCAGGGTAAAAGATTACAAAAGTCAGTTACACATCTCTGTATCAAAAGGAAAAGACAAATCAGAGTTAGAGATAACAATTACGAATCCATATATCTGTTAAAAGATTTATATCCAGAATATATTTCTATAATTATGCTTAATACTCCAGTGTCTTGATTACTGTAGCTTTGTAAGCTTTATGAGAATATTCTTGAGTCCTCGAACTTTACTCATCTTTTTAAAAATGGTTTTGCCTATCTTTGGTCCTTTGCCCTTTCACATCATCTTGTTAATTTCTACATAAGTCCTGCTAGAAATTTGATAGGTATTATACTAAATGTATAGTAAATTTAGAAGACAATTGTCATCTTGACTAGACAGGGTCTTCTAACTCACAAACATGGCAGGTCTCTCTCCCTTTTTTTTTTTTTTAATGTTTTGTTGTTTTCAAGCTACATATCTTGAGCTTCTTTTGTTCAATTTATTCCCAGGTATTTTATTTTTAGATGCTATTAAAAGCTATTTTCTTGATTTATCTTCAGATTATTAGTTGCTAATGTAGATATTTTTATAGGAATAGCTTAGAAGCACATGAAAAATGCTCAACACCATTAGTCGTTAGGAAAATGCAAATTAAAACTACAGTGAAATACCATTACACACCTAATGAAATGGCTGTCATCAAGAACTGGTGATACCAGGTATTGATGAAGAGATGGAGAAACAGATGGGAATGTACAACGGTTTAGCCACTCTGGAAAACACTTTGGCCTTTTCTGAGAAAGGTAAACATATTGTATAGTAACATACAATTTAAGAACTCTAAATATCTACTCAAGAGAAAGAAAATATTTGCCTACACATATTCTTGAACATGAATGCTTCCTGCTGTGCTATTGGTAATAGTCAAAACCAGGAAACAGTCTAAATGTCCATCAACTGATACAAAAACACAATGTAGTATACTTTTAAAAATGTTGAAACATGGATGAACTTCAAAGATACTTTAAGTAAAATATACCCTAAAACTACACAATGAGTAATTCTACTTAATGTGAAATTCTAGAGAAGGCAGATTTCCAAAAAACAAAAGTAGAGCATTTGCCTACGTATGGGAGTGGGCAGAGTGATTGACTGCAAATGGCAGAGTGAACTTTTTGGTGTGAAGGGAACCATCTATTACTAGATCGTGGTTATGGCACTATAAATTTACTAGATGGAGCACCAGAGTGGCTCAGTCCTTTAAGCATCCGACTTTGACCCAGGTCATTATCTCCTAGTCCTGGATTCAAGCCCTGCCTTGGGCTCTGCTGAGAGCTCAGACTCTGCAACCTGCTTCGGATTCTGTGTCCGCCTCTCTCTCTCTGCCCCTCCCCAGTCACCTCCCTGGCTTGCTCTCTCTGAAAAATAAATAAACATTAAAAACATTAGAATTATAAATTTAAGTATAAGAAATCATTGACATACCCATTTACAATGGGAGAATTTTATTGTTTGTAAAAGGTGTTAAAACCTATATTTTAACAATTTAAACATAATTTCTAATATTTCTTTGAATATATTCATATGCTTTGGCATTCTTGCTAAACTTCTCTGCAAGTTGAGCTACATAAAAGGCAGGGGATGTCAGACAAAAAAGCAGCAAACTACATGGAGCGGTTTGATTTTTCACAGACTGCTCTCCTGTATGGCGGCTGTTTTCCTGGCGATTCCTACACACGCATCATTTTGGAATTAGTTGCTGAACCGGGCAGAGTTTGTAATCAGATTTTGATCCCATTCCCGGGAATTTCTCCCTAAATTTTCGTCAGCTCTGCTGATTCATGACTGTGTCCTCTGCCACCTAGATCTAGCAAGATGGAGTTTTCACTTGCAAGATCTGATAGAAGCAAGAGCACCTGCAGACACACACACACAAATCACAGAATTAAAACTCTTACGTGTCCTAATCTGATTCACTTAAAAAGCTCTGCTGCCTGCATAAACACCTTCTTGTACTTTCAAGTAGGTCTTTTGGTTTGTTTTTAATACTTTATATGTTCTAGGAAATAGCTTTTTATTTTCTTCTAAGTTGATGAAGTTTGAGACCTACTACTATTGAAGGTATAAAATTGTTCCCATTGCATACCATGGAAACTCACAGGACCCAAGTATAACTGGGGATTGAGTGGAAATGTTTTGCTTGAAATTGTGCGAAAAGAACTTGGTGAGAAAGATGATGTTTCTCACACAAGTGTGGTTAAGAAATAGGGAAGTTTTAAAATCTTCAGTCATTAATAATGAAAAGCTAACTTCTCATTTATCTATATTTTGCATTCTTCGTTAAATAAACACTGGAGGTTTTGGATAGATTTTTGTGCTTTCATCGAAAGCAGTAAGAAGCTTATGCTAACTTGTCAAAAAGGAATTTTTTGGGAAGAAATTAGGAACACATGGAAGAAATGGGAAGGCTAATTAAAGTAGGTCTGAATATGAAAAGGCTCCAGAAAGACTCCAGAGGGCTAGGAAAGAGGAAGGAAGAAATTGTTCACCATTCAAGGTATAAACACTGGAAGAATGAATCACAGCTGCCTTGGCTTTTCCTTTAGTTAATCACTCAAGATTTGAATGTTAAAGGACTCAACTGGCCAAACTCAGATCATGTGCCCACCTCGGTTTTCCTGGGAATTGATTGGACAGGTTATATTTAGATTGCTTTCAATATTCTCAAATGTGCATCTATATTTATTTTTTCCAGTCTAGACACAGGTAGAAGAGGCACCCAAAAGGAAGTTGTGATTCTATAATGTGAGGGATACACAGTCTATACATTCAGTGATTTTTTTTTCTCCACCATTACAATGAACTTCTAAGCTCTATCTTGTTCAGCTTCCAACTCCCAATATGAGACAGTGCTTGACACATAGTGTATGTTTTTTAATTGACTTACCATCCTATTAAATTGAAATCCCTAAAATAGAATGAGAAAATTTTTATTCATTAATCTTAAAACTGATAAAATAATTCATGATATCCTTGCTTACAGTTTTATTATGATTAAACAATGTAAATAAGGAGTAAATTCTGCCATTATAGACTTCCTTCACTTAATTTTTAATGTTTTACTAAGAGAAAAAGTAACATTATAAATCGATTGGGAAAGCAGCAAATGAAGTCAGGCATGCCTGTAACAGATGGTAAAACAAACTCATCATTGTTATTTCATCATTCCTCTCAAAGTCATTATTGATTCTAACACTTGTATTTGCACCATGTTTCCCAAGATGGAAGAAAAAAAAAAACACTTTTTATATTACTCAAGGGGAGAGAGAAATGCCTTTGATGATCTTTACATTAATAAAGAATGGGGTTTGATTACTTAGAGTTACAGATCCTTGCTATTCACATAATATATCTGGAGACAGAATGAACCAGATCCTGGAACAGGGTATAGAAAAAACTAGGGCAGCACAGTGAAGGCAACAGGTAGAATTAGACAGGGGCGCCTAGGTGGCTCAGTCGGTTAAGCGTCCAACTCTCAATTTCAGCTCAGGTCGTGACCTCTCCGTCCATGAGATTGAGCCCCATATTGGGCTCTGTACTGACAGTGCAGAGCCTGCTTGGGATTCTCTGTCTCCCTCTGTCTCTGGCCTTCCCCTAATCATGCTCATTCTCTCTCTCAAAATGAATAAACAATTTTTTTTAAATAGGTAGAACCAGGGACACCTGGGTGGTTCAGTCAGTTAAGGGTCTGATTTCAGCTCCTGTCATGATCTCATGGTTACTGAGTTTGAGCCCCATGTTGGGGCTCAGCTCAGAGCCTGGAGCCTGTTATGAATTCTATGTCTACTTCTCTGTCCCCACTCATGCTGTCTCAGAAGTGAATACACATTAAAAAAAAAATAAATGAATAAGATAGGTAAAACTAGACAAATTTACCCCTCTTGCAAAAACAAGTAGGAAGTGTCTAGGAAAAGGTTCAGTTATGCTAACATTATTTAATATGGAGTAGTAGTGGATATTTCCTCTTGCTTTACTGAAATATTCCTTTGATAATAGAAAATACAATCCACTGAAAAATTCTAAAAACGAGGATTTGTAGTGTGTTAATGTCTTAAGTTGATAACTTGTTTCCGAAGACCTGTGCCATTTAAGCATTACCATAATCATATCAGTGGCATTTAAAAGCAGTCAGTTGCCTTTCTGAGTTCTGTTATTTCCTAATTCATTTTGTGCTTTTACACATCCTTCAGGTGATTCTTTGCCAACACGAATAAGAAATTCACGTGTTAGCCATGTTAACAGCAACTCACCTAAAATGAGTTTGCCTACTCTGGGCTGACAGTGTGAAATCCTCAGTAACAACTGTCAACTCCATGTGAATCATGTAAATGACACACTGACACATCATTATGGAATAGACTTTAAAACAACTCTTGAATGCTTCACAAACGTAATTTCTCTTATGAATTCAAAAGTACCCCCATGTCTGAGAATGTTGACATTATTCCTTAAAGCAGAAATGGGGAATGGGGGTCTGGGTGGCTCAGTCATTTAAGTGTCTGACTTCAGCTCAGGTCATGATCTCGCAGTTGGTGGTTTTGAGCCCTACATGGGGCTCTGGGCTCTGTGCTCTTTGCTGAGAGATCAGAGCCTGGAGCCTGTTTCTGATTCTGTCTTCCTCTCTCTCGCTCTCTGCCCCTCCCCCACTCACATTCTCTCTCTCTCTCTCTCTCTCTCTCTCTCTCTCTCTCTCAAAAACAAACATTAAAAAAATGAAAACAATACAAGAACAAATGTCGAAAAAATAACTTATGGCTCTTTTGAGACTCTGGGCCAGAATAGACACTGGGAGAATCAGGGGATGGAGAAGAAACAACTAGTGAGAAGATTTAAAATGATATAAGGAGAATTTCTTCATTTTTTTTGTAGGTGTATTGGTTTTTTTTTTTTAACATTTTTTATTTTATAGAAAAGTTTGAATCAACAGGTTATACTTTCTGTTCATTCTGATTTTATCTCACAAGTTTCTTTCCTTTTAGAAAGACAAAACTGAGGGGCTCCTGGGTGGCTCAGAGGGTTTGGGTCAGGTCATGATCTTGTGGTTTGTGAGTTTGAGCCCCACGTCAGGGTCCACACTGTCAGTCTGCTTGGCATTCTCTCTCTCCCCGTCTCTTTGACCACCACACTTGTGTGCTCTCTCTCTCAAAATAAATAAACAACAACAAAACAAAACTGATCAGAAATCCAAGTGGACAGGCAAGCAACATGATTCAATATATCCATTCAGAGCAAAATGAAAGGCATTGGTAAAACATAAAATTTTATCCTAAAAATATTAATTTTATTTTCTGAAATACAATTCACAAATCATAAGCATCCTGAGATTACACATAAATGACAATGCTTTCCATTTGTGAAAAAATTGGTATATCACTTTTTCTGAATTCCCTTTTTCTCACTTGCCATTTTACAATATTGTAAGTTAAGCAGGACATCATTAACCACAACTGCAGAAGAGGAAACCGCGATTCTGGAGAGTGAATTAACTTGATTATTGAACATAGTTACATATGAACAGATTCAGATATAGAATTCCTTCATTCTGTTGCTTGGCCCACAGTATTTTATTTTGCATTATACTTTCTGAGTAGAGGTTGTTTGATAATAGAGGAACTAGAAAGCTAAACTCATTTATATTTTATTTCCTTGCACTATAGAAAGCACACACAGGTAAAAGTACAGATCCACATCTGGTGGCCTACCTAACCCTTGAAGCTGGGGTTCAACATAGAAATGCACCACCAAATATGGCAATCTTACCTTTTCATGGAAAATATTGCTTTCTTTAGTTGGAACAGGTAATAGGCACTAAACAAATCAGAAGGTTAATGGTATTAAAATAATTATAGAAGTAAAAACAGAAGCAGGTCCTAATTGGATTCTACATGTTACATTAAATTTCAGATTCATAATGGAAAATAATTGTTGAGCTAAATATAAGAGCCTAACACTTTATTAAGTGTAGGCGGCAAAAAAGTCTGTGTTGCAGGATATTTCATTCTTTTATAATTCCTCAAGGTTCATGTTAGGGAATAACAAATTATCTATTAGTCTTTGATACTGTTATAATTTGGTAAGATGAATCTAGGGGCTTAATATTAAATTTTTCCATATATTTTTGGGAAATTATAAACGAGTTTTTCCCATGCAATGAAACGTTTTCTCTTCCATGATGAGCAATTTGATAGATGCTATGAACAACTGAATAATTCAGTAGTTTTGTGTAATAATTGAAGTAAAAAAAAAAAACAAACCATGTTGTTACCATGAAGTTGAACAAAACAGGTAGAGAACTTTAGAGCCTATCCAAGAAATTAACAGTATAATTTTTATGAATCCGTAAGTGTGGAATATAAAATGCAATATTTGTCTATTTACAAAAAGTTGTGTCCAGGAAATAGAACGTTAAATGAAACTCTTACCTTGGTATACCTTTGTATCCTTAGACAAATTACTTAAATTTGTAATTTGTAAGATTGTAACTTTTGGCAAATTAACTTTTCTGATTTTTCATTAGTAACAATAGGTAAACGTGTACAATTTTGTGGAGACTTAGAATTTATTAATGTAAAAATAGGTACTTCCACACAATCTGTGTCAAAGAGCACATCACTAAACTATTATTTCATAAAACATACATTTAAAGTCCTGAAATATTTAATATTTAGTAATCTCAGAATCAGTTATTAAGCACATGCCGTGTACCAGTTTAGTATAATTATATACACGTAAAACAAACAAACAAACAAAAAACTATGGGTTTAATTGTGCCCAGTGCTTACCTGATGAGACAGAAATGTTAGTTGTCTTGCATTTCATGGCTAGGAAAAAGAAGACCTGGGGTTTGAACTTGTGTGTGACTGACTTGAAAATTAAGGCACTTTTCATTACACTACATGAAATTTCTGAAATGATCTATTAAGTACCTGTCCTATGGAGTGCAATCATAACACACTAGGCATTCTATCCACACCAAGGCTGTTTTGTTGTCTCTTGAGCTAGCCTTATGAAATTCTTGAAGTTAAGCACTAGATTCTATTCATACTGAATCTTCATGTCTCATAAAGGGGCTGGGAAGGGACATGGTGAGTTTCCCATAAGAAATTGTTCAATGAGTGAATTGGTGTTGACTCTAAATGTGAAAGAAGCAGAGAAAGAATAAAGCAGATAGCCGGAGATTAAGGGAAAGTTGGGAAAATGTCTAGTGGAAATGCTTAAAATTGTGATGGCCAAATATATTCTAATAACAACATTGAGCGTTTTAATGTTGGTATGGTTATTTTAGTTTCCTAAGATTCAAACCTGTCCTTTATCTCTCCCACAAATCTTTTAAAAATTCTGTTGCACTCCTAAATTATTTGCATGGTATTCATTGTGGGGAGGATTTTAAAAAGGGAGTTCATTTCTGTTCATTTGCATAGCACAGAATGGAGCCAGAGGTGATTGAGATTATGTAAATTTTGTAAAAATTTGCAAAAAGTGTTAGGATGGCTTTGCATCTTTTAAGGATTTTCTTCATTCCTTTGGCTATCATCTGGGTTACTGGACGACTGCACAGTTCATTGAGGTTTCTTACAATTGGAGTGTTACAAATTAGATGCATTATGAAATTTCATACAAATTTTACTTTATGACAAAATGGATTTGTTTTACATCAGGATTTACTTTATTATGTGAAACTCAGAGGTTAGAGGGTATATACCATTCTTATTTAATTTATTTTTTTTTTTATGAAGAGCTTACACATTTTTCATTAGAGAAAGTAATCTCTTGGCAAATTATCTACTATCCTGGTGACTCTGTAGAGGTGACAGAATATTTCCTCTCCTGGCTGTCATAGGCATAGAGCCAATGATTCTAAATTCAAATATAACAACATCTGAAGCTTCAAAAAGCCATGTTATAATTTGAAGTGACGTTATTTTGCTTATTGAAGGGACTTTATTTTCGTAAAATTGAGATTTTAAAGTGACCTACAAACATATAAAGTGAAAATTTCTCCAAATTCCTCTAAAACATTATGAAATATAATTATATAACAAATAAAATATATATACAGTACCATACTACACAAAATATACAATGTTATAATAAATACAGTATAATGGATGGAATCACACAATGAGATAACGTGAAACATTTGCTTAGGTGAAAATGACCTCGTCCTTTTCCATTTACAGTTATGTACAGATTATTTTAATTTTTTTAATGTTTACTTTTGATAGAGACACAGTGAGAGTGAGGAAGGGGCAGAGAAAGAGGGAGACACAGAATCTGAAGCAGGCTCCAGGCTCTGTGCTATCTGTATAGAACCCATTGTGGGGTTCGAACTCACAGACTGTGAGATCGTGACCTGAACTGAAGTTGGACGCTTAACCAACTGAGCAACCCAGGTACCCTTAAGGTTATTATTTTTTTTAATGTAGGTGTGCTCAGGTTGCTTCTCTTCCCCTTTAATACTCTGCCCTTCTCTTAAGATAAAAATAAAAAATATTTTACTTCTTATACAAGGTTTTACCTAATCTGGTTTCTGTCTTTTCTTTGTACTCCTTGCTAATCAGCGTCTCCTTCCCTCTTGTCAAATCATTCATATTGACCATATTATAGCCACCCTATCTTTTAAGGATTGAATGAAGTTTTTTATCTCTACTCATTTTGCCAGATTGCCTGTTACTTGCCCAATACATTGTATTTGAGATCTTCTCCCTTAGGGAAATGTTGTTAATTATCCAGATTTTTACCTACCTCCCCAGATAATGTTCTCATGGTTTTCGTTAAAGTTTTTTTTTTTTCAGAATTATTTAAATAATTATTCCATCAATATGTGCCTCCAACTGTAATCTCTATGAAGGTAAATGCCATGACCAATTTGCTCTTCACTCTTTAATAAGACTGTTCCTGATATTTGTTGAACAGAAGAATCCTTAACAAATATTTGACCTGTCTAACTTAACCTAAAGAATCTTATATTTACAACTTTATTGAAATATTATCAATAACGGGATAATTGAAATGACAAAAAACACATGTGGCAAATAGTAACTAAATGTCTAGTTTTAACATTTAATATAACTTGCTTCCTAAACCCTGTGGAACAACCTTCTCCACGTTTTCAAAGATGAATACAATAAGTTTAAGAGAAATAAGTTATTAAACATAAAAATCAATATGTGTATTTTCTTTTAACTATATTTCAGTATCTTCTTTTAATGAACTTTATGTATCAGATAAAACTGGTGTTAGATAATTATTTTTCTTATTAAGGAGCAGTCAAAATAATGCTGCATGAATTCCCAGTCTAGGATAGAAAAGGCATCACTTCTTCGCTTAGCCATCTTGGGATGTTCACTCTTAAGTGCAGCCACCATGCAGTGAGGAAGTCCAGGTGATGTTTGTAGGGGTTCAGGTAAGAACCCTGCTGAGGTCTCCAATCACTCCCCGAATCAAATGCCAGATATGAGTGAGGAAGCCTTCGAGATAACTCAGGCTCTAGCTGCTGTGCTGTCTTATCACAAATGCGTAGAGAAGGTCTAAATAAGGACTACCTACCAGAGTCCATTTAGCCCGCAGAATTCTGATAACAAATAACTATAAATGATTATCATTTTTTATGCTACTAGGTTTTGGGATTCTTCACAGCAAATTAATCACAATTTTAAAAAAGACTAATGAAATAATCGACATTGCAATAGAAACTATCTAAACTGAGGTAAAAAGAAAAATAAAAGAACATTAATTACCTTAGGGGAAATACTAAATGTTGCAAAGGAAGTCCCAAGAAAAAAAAAGAAGAAATATTTGAAGAAATAGCAGTCAAACATTATGAATTTTATTTCAAATTATAAATTCAGAAATCCAAGAAGCTCCACAAATCTGAAACAGAGGGATCACACGATTAAAAATGTGACAAAGCACACTGCAAACTGCTAACAACACAGTGATAGATAAATTTTAAAAGAACCAAAGCAAAAGGAAACACCACACACAGAGAAACAGGAAAAAAAAAAAAACAAACAGTAGATATGTTATCAGATGCCTTTATATACACAAAGACCGTTTTTACAACAGTGAAAAACAACAAAAGCCTGACAAAGTAAATCTTCACTGAAACTATCTTCCACAAATGAGGTGAAATGAAAACCTTTCCAGACAAGCAAGAGCACAGAGAATTCATCACTAACAGATCTATACTTTAGGAAATATTTTTTTTTTAATTTTAATCCATTATAGTTAACATACAGTGTTATATTAGTTTTAGGTGTAAAACATAGTGATTCAACACTTGTATACATTACTCAGTCAGTATTCATCATGATAAGTATATTCCTTAATACCCATCACCTATTTCAGGCATTTCTCCACCCACCTCTGGTAACCATCAGTTTGTTCTCTATAGTTAAGAGTCTGGTTTTTCGGTCTCTCTTTTCCTTTCCTCATTTGTTTTATTTCTTAAATTCCACATATGAGTGAAATCATATGGTATTTGTCTTTCTGTGACTGACTGAATTAATATCATACTCCTTAGTTCCATCCACATCATTGCAAATAACAAGATGTCATTCCCTTTTTATGCCTGAATAATATTCCTGTGTGTATGTGTGTGTGTGTACTTGGCACACGCACCACTTCTTTATCCTTTCGCCTATCAGTGGACACTTGGGCTGTTTCCATAGTTTACCTATTGTAAATAATGCTGCAATAAACGTAATGGTGCATGTAACCCTTTGAATTGGTGTTTTGTATTTTTTGTGTAAATACCCAATAGTACAATTACTGGATTGTAAGATAGTTCCATTTTTAATGTTTGAGGAACCTCCATACTGTTTTCTACAGTAGAAGCACCAGTTTGCATTCCCACCAACAGTGCAGGAGTGTTCTTTTTTCTCCACATCCTCACCAACACTTGTTTCTTGTGTTGTTGATTTTAGCCACTCTGACAGGTGGGAGGTGATATCTCATTATGGTTTTGATTTGCACTTTCCTGGTGATGAGTGATTTTGAGCATGTTTTTATGTGTCTATTGACCATCTGTATATCTTCTTTGGAGAAATCTTTTCATATCTCCTGCCCATTTTACTTGGATCATTTTGTTTTTGAGTGTTGCATTGTAGAAGTTTTTTATATATTTTGGATAATGATCCTTTATCAGATATGTCATTTGCAAATACCTTCTCCCATTCAGTAGCTTGTCTTTTAGTTTCGTTCATCCTTTCCTCCACTGTGCAGAAGTGCTTTTATTTTTTTATTTTGATATCAGAATAGTTTATCTTTGTATATTATATTTTCTTTGCCTCAGGAAAAATATCTAGAAAAATGTTGCTACAGCTAATGTCAGAGACATTATTGCCTCTGCTCTCTTCTAGGATTTTTATGGTTTCAGGTATCACATTAGGTCTTTAATCCATTTTGAATTTATTTTTGTTTATGGTTTAAGAAAGTGGTCCAGTTTCACACTTTTGCATGTAGCTGTCTAGTTTTTCCAACACTATTTTTTCAGGAGATTTTTCCCCATTGCATATTCTTGCTTCCTTTGTCAAAGATTAATTGATCATTTAATAGTGGGCTTATGTCTGGGTTTTCTGTTTTGTTCTATTGATCTATGTGTCTATTTTTATACCAGTACCATACTGTTTTGATTACTACAGTCTTGTAATATAACTTGAAATCTGGACTGGTGATACTTCCAGCTTTGCTTTGCCTTTTCAAAGATGCTTTGGCTGTTGTGGTTCCATGCAAATTTTAGGATTGTTTGTTCTATTTATGTGAAAAATGCTGTTGATGTTTTGATAGGAATTTCATTAAATGTGTCAATTGCTTTGTTTAGTATAGACATTTTAACAGTATTCTTCAAATCCACTGGCATGGGATGTCTTTCTGTTCGTGTCATCCTCAATGTCTTTCAGCAATGTTTTATAATAGTACAAGTCTTTTACCTCCTTGTTGAAGTTTATTCCTTGGTATATTTTGGTGCAGTTGTAAAGGGATTGTTTTCTTAATTTCCTCTTCTGCTGCTTCATTATCAATATACAGAAAGGCAACCGATTTCTGCACATTGGTTTAGAATCCTGCACTTTACTGAATTTATTTATCAGTTCTAATAGTTTCTTTTTTTTTTTTTTTTGGTGGAGTCTTCATCTTTTCTCTATATAGTGTCATGTAAACTGCAAATGGTGGAAGTCTTACTTTTTCCTACCAATTTGGATGTCTTTTATTTCTTTTTGCTGTCTGATTGCTCTGACAGGTATGAGAAATTTAACTTCTTCAGAAAAAAGGAAAATGATGACAGATGGAAATTTTAATATAAGCAAAAGAATAAAGTGTCGGGAATAGTAAATGTGTGTTAAATGTAAAATACATTTTTTATTTTAAAATCTTTTAAAAATAATTGACATGTAGAAGGGATACATATGGCAGCAAAACCACAAGATGGTGAGAAGAGAAAAATTCAGTGTACTGGTTTAAAGTTCTTAGAAAACAGATGATATATCATTATTTTAAGATACACTATGGTAAATTAAAGATTTATTTCACAAGGCATAGAATAACCACTAAATATATATAGCAAAGTATATAGCACATGAGACTAATGCTCAATTAAGCATCCAGAAAGTAGAAAAAGAAGAGAAAGGAAACAAAAATGGGGCAAGTAGAAAACAAAGGACATGATGGTATATTAAGACAAAACTGTATCCGCAATTCTAATAAAAGTATATTTGGTAATACCCCAATTATAAGGCACCAACTATCAGATCGGATAGATATATAAGAAGTAATATACTGTTTACGAGAAACCCATTTAAATATAAAGAAGTTTAGGAAAAGTAGAAGAATGGAAGACTTCTATGAACATTGTAACCCACATGGGGCGCCTGGGTGGCACAGTCGGTTAAGCGTCCGACTTCAGCCAGGTCACGATCTCGCGGTCCGGGAGTTCGAGCCCCGCGTCAGGCTCTGGGCTGATGGCTCAGAGCCTGGAGCCTGTTTCCGATTCTGTGTCTCCCTCTCTCTCTGCCCCTCCCCCGTTCATGCTCTGTCTCTCTCTGTCCCAAAAATAAATAAATGTTGGAAAAAATAAAATAAAAAAAAAAGAAAATTGTAACCCACATTTTGAGTGGCTATATTAATGTAAGGCAAAGTAGACTTTAGTTAAGAAATATTATTAGGGATAAAATGGTCAATTTATCAAGAGGCATAGTGGTTCCTAAATATGGATTCACCTGATAACTGGTTCAAAATATGTCAAGTGAGAGGTGATTGACTAAAGAGAAACTTACAGATTTAAGTGATAACATTATAAAATAAGTATTAAATTTAGTGGCCTAAGCATCTAATTCAGGAAACTAGAACAAACAGAAAAGCATATAAAATCCCATGTAATAGAATGAAATAAATTGAACAGAAATCAAGAAAATAGAAAATAAACAATAGAGAAAAATCAATGATATCAAAACTGGTTTTCAAAAAAAAAAAAAACAAAAAAAAAAAAACTGGGGCGCCTGGGTGGCTCAGTCGGTTGGGCGTCTGACTTCAGCTCAGGTCAGAGCCTGGAACCTGCTTCGGATTCTGTGTCTCTCTCTCTCTCTCCTCATGCTCTGTATCTCTTTCTCTTTCTAAAGAAGAAATAGACATTAAAACAAACAAAAACAAAATTAAAACCCCAATAAACCTGTAACCAGATGGATGAATACACACAAAAAGAGAAAAAGGAGAGAGATGCCAATACAAATCCTATGAATATTTTAAAAATGAGATATTTCAAGCTTATACCAATAACTTTGACATTTTTATATGCCTTGAGAGACCTGTACTACCAAAGCTCATTCATGAAGAAATAGATAATCTAAATAGCTCTACATTTGGATGATCATACTTCTCTCAGATTTTCCCACAATATATATTTCTAATAATAAACCCTTATGCACTCACAGTGGATTGGAAATAACTGAATCTCTTTGTAGTAGAAGGTTTTTCACATAAATCCCTACTCTCTGATATATTATTTCTTAGTTCATACTTGTTCATTCTTGACGAGTAAATCTATACTTAATACAAACTATTTTTTACATCTCAATTCATTTCCTATCCTAACATTTTCTATAGTGAAGATTTAAAATAACTTTATTAGTATGATACCATATTTCCTTAAATTAGAAACTATATCTTGAAATTTCAAGCTATAAATACTTGTTTTAAGTGATATCTTTTAAGTGGTACAGGTCTAATTAGTATATAAGGCAGATGGTTATTTGGCAGTACACCAAAGTTATAATTTAAGTAAAGACTGTTTGAAAATCCTAGTTTGATCCTTTTCTGCTTTCTGTGGCATATGCTTCTTCTGATGGAAGATCAGAATATGTGATGAAGTGAATGATAAATAAGGACATATGGTATAGATCTGTCCATTTTTAATGAAGTCCAAGAGTTTAATAATTGTGTTTAAATGCTTCAATGAATCCCAAACTTAGTAATGGGTTCTAGCATTTAATTATTTTTGTCTTTTCATAATTATGAAGTTATTTTAGTAACTGATCTCTTCAGTCGCTTTCCAATAAAACTGCTGTGTACATTCTGGAATATGTTGAAATATATTATTGTCACTATTCTACTCTGTCAACTATTCTATCGTTCCATCAACATGATGATGTTAGTTTTTGTTCTGGTAGTTAAAAGTCGATGAGGTATCATTTCTTCAGACCACAAGTTTACATTTTATTCAATTCACTAGAAAATTTTCATCTGGTTAGATAGCCGTCTTAAGTTGAGGTAACATCAAAAGATCCAGTAGTCCCTAAACAGCAGTGACTACTGTACCTGCTATAAATTTTTCTAGTCTTCCATATATATAGCCTATAAGCAGACAACATACCCAAATGGTTTTGTTCATGCTTTTTATTTTTAGTTTTGAGTATATTTGATGCACAGTGTTACATTAGTTTTAGGTGCACAACAGAGTGATTCAACTTCTCTGTGTAATGCTACGCTATGCTCACCACAAGTGTAGCTGCCATCTGCCACCGTACAAGCCCATTAGTTAATTACTTAACACAGACAAGCTCAGCATGGTGTCTGTCATCTGTGTCAAAGAACCAGAGGGACTAGATAGTTGGCATAATGAGCCAGTGGTCTGTTCTGCCATCCGGAAGCCAATTCCAGACAAGTAGTTTTATAAGGGAGGGGAGACTGAAATTTCCATGTCTCACTAGCTCTAGAAAGGTAGATGAGAAACTTCCTCCCACAAAATAGAGAGGTAGATGGAAGATGTGACCGCCTCTTGGAAGACTGCCTCTCTTGACACGTTCCTGGAGAATCAGAGGTCACCTGCTAAGTAAGTCTTGGGTGAGACTGCAGATAAGCTTCACCTGTTTCACTTGTATGGCAATGTACAAGGTCACCACCATACCATGGCTGACCATTCAACCACGTGTCTATGAGCAATATTTTCTGTTTTTGTATGCAATTGACAATAGATTTCAGAATTTTATTTTTGTTTCACATCTTTTCTGCATTCCAGGTTATTTTATCCCCATTGACACCACCACCACCACCACCTTCATCATCATCATTGTCACTACAGAAACCTTTAGCATTCACTGCCTTCTAGACACTGATGTAAATACCATGAAATCACAACAGTTCTCAATGAATGGTAGTGCTAATATTCTCAGTCTACAGATGAGAGATGTTTAGTAAGTCATGAAACCTGAATGCAAATATACGGTCTGTCTTTTGGGGAAAATATTTTTATCAGACATCTCAATTTCCATTTAGTCTTTAGCTCTATCTCCAGATGAATTGGCTTTAAAACATACAGCTTTGTATTCTTTGGGTAAATCCCTAGCTGTGCAATTGCTGGATCATAGGATAGTTCTATTTTTAACTTCTCTAGAAACCTCCATACTGTTTTCCAGAATGGCTAAACCAGTTTGCATTCCCACCAAGAATGTAGATCCCCACATCCTAACCAACACGTGTTATTTCTTTTGTTGTTGAGTTTAGCCATTCTGACAAGTGTGAGGTGATATCTCATCATAGTTTTGATTTGTGTTTCCCTGATGATGAGTGATATTGATCTCTGTTGTTAACTAGCCATGTAAACTAGTTGATGATGGCAGAGATCATTTTCATTTTATCTCTGCTTTAGAAAAACAAAGTATACAGAGGTCATCTTGACGGGCATTCAATTCACTCTGTAAATCAGTGTGTGCTATATAGTTTTCTCACTATGTTCGAGACCAACAGAAGCCTTACAAACTAACCTTCATTATTTTGCTTCTCTTAATATTGTTTTTGATTAATTGTACTGAGCCTTTATAATATCGACCTATTTTAAAAGCTCTTCTTAAAAGAATTCTGAAGCTCTTTGCTATAATTACAAATACTGTTAAGAATATTGTTAAATATATTATTTTATCTTTACATAAACATACGAGATAAATTCTGATTTTCACTGAAGATGTTTTGTCCCTTTGTGAGTAGCTAATTTGTTTCTCCGTTGGGAAAGTGTGAATAATTTAATTCAGGCTTTCCAAATTCCTGTTTGAGGAAAGTCTGTCCTTGTTATGTTTCTTAGGTGTTTTAGGGTTAAAAAGTCTCTTTCTAGGATTCAAAAATCCCTTTCACTAATAAGTATGTCAGCTTAACCAAGAAGTAGAGTTAATATGTCACTTTTTCTCTAGGGTTTTTCCAATCTTCACTATGAAATTTGAACTTCCTAGAGAAGAGTATAACGTGTATTAAAAAGAAAATGTTTACTTGATGAAGTATCTTATTTTCTCAGCATATCAACCAAAAATCGATTGTGAAACTGATTTCATTGACCATACTTTTCATCACCCTAACTGCTAAATAGTAGATAGCCTAGGTTATGGCCCCATATTAGGAAATGGGTAAGACTACATAGTAATCCTGGTTTCCTATTTTTATTGCTCTTTGCTCTGAATTTGTTAAATAATAATTTCAACTGCAATTTACTTTTATGGGCTGTATGTAAATGTCATACAATTTTCAAGTTAGTTGATAATACAGTAAATATTGAACTGATAATCTTGTTCTAATTATAGAATTATTCCTATTTATTACCACCTCTAGTCACCTAAAACTTATGGCACCACAATAATGGTATAGATTAGGTTTTTTTTTTAATTTTTTTTTAACGTTTATTTACTTTTGAGACAGAGAGAGACAGAGCATGAATGGGGGAGGGTCAGAGAGAGAGAGGGAGACACAGAATCTGAAACAGGCTCCAGGCTCTGAGCTGTCAGCACAGAGCCCGACCCGGGGCTCGAACTCACGAACTGTGAGGTCATGACCTGAGCCGAAGTCGGACGCTTAACCGACTGAGCCACCCAGGCGCCCCAGTTTTTTGTTTTTTGTTTTTTTTTTTTAATTTTTTTTCAACGTTTTTATTTATTTGTGGGACAGAGAGAGACAGAGCATGAACGGGGGAGGGGCAGAGAGAGAGGGAGACACAGAATCGGAAACAGGCTCCAGGCTCTGAGCCATCAGCCCAGAGCCTCACGCTGGGCTCGAACCCACGGACCACGAGATCGTGACCTGGATGAAGTCGGACGCTTAACCGACTGCGCCACCCAGGCGCCCCCGTTTTTTTTTTTTTTTTTAAGTGCAGTTTTATTATCTGGAATATTATAGAATTTGGTTAAATTTTTAGACTTGGCATAAACTGTACCATTTGAGCCTAGTATAGAAAAAGTATTTCTTTCTAAATTATTTTTTATATTATAATAAGATTGTGAAACAAGCATGCATTATTAGGCCAATTGAAATCCCTTAAACATTTTCAACTCATACCACAAGTTCACAAAATCTGCCTCAGGCACTAAAAAACTTAAAAGCCAGTCTGATAGTGTTTCTTACAAATATTCTTTGAATTTTATGACTTGTCTCCCACATGAGGCGTAATAGTTTCAATGTTCTAATTAGTACTTGTGTATATTGCTATTACTTTGTCTCTTTAATCACATTATTAAGACTGTTATGGAGATTCCTTATAGAATCACACTTTATAATAGTGTTTCTAATTTGAATATGTCCTTTTTTATGTTGTCTGATTCTGAAACATCATAAACTCTTTTTATGGGTCCTTTGATAGTAGTCACTTTCCTGCTTTATGCTTGATTAGAACATACAGTACTAAGTAATAAAGAAATTTCCTGAAGCTTTAGAGTTTTAGCATCAAGAAAAAAAAATGAACTTCCTCTCCCTTGTGATTTTATGCTGGGACAAGGAAAGGTATTTTTAAACCAATACCATTTTTGAATGCTTTGTTGGTATATATACAAGCAATTCTGTTGTTGCATGTGATTATTTTTTTAACTGTCTAAGCCTTGATATCCTTAGGATTCCCCTCTGTAAATCAATATTTTGTTAGCTAACATGTATTATTAAAAAGAAAAATCCTTGGGGCACCTGGGTGGCCCAGTCAGTTAAGCATCTGACTTTGGTTCAGGTCATGATTTCAAAATTCATGAGTTTGAACCCTGCATCAGGCTCTGTGTTGACAGCTCGGAGCCTAGAGCCTGCTTCAAATTCTGTGTCTGCCTGCCCCTCTCTCTCTCTCTCTCTCTCTCTGCCCCTGCTCGCTCGGTCACACTCTCTCTCTCTCAAAAATAAATATTAAAAAGAAATCTTTGATTTTTTATATATTGATAAATGATATAGTAAGAAGAGGGAAAGCATGATGATGCCTCTCTAAAACCTCTTGAAATGGGACTGGAAGATCATTGACTAGAATAGTCTGTGCCTTTATTTCTATCATTTTCCTTGAAAAGAAAAATGGAGAATTAGAATTGGAAACAATTTTGCAAAAACTTTATTAGATGTCTTAGCCTACATGTATTTAAGAATAGTTTCACAAAATACTTTGCCAATATAGGGAGTTTTAGTCTTAGTTTTAAACTTTCAAATGTTTTGTCAATCACTTGGAAAATATCTTATATGCCATGACATAGACTTACTGTAATCAGTTAAGAAATATTTTAAAGGCTTATGTGTATTTTCTACTAGTTCAGTTTTGACTCTCCAGAACAGAAATTCATTACCATTTGCTTAAATTCTTTCTCTGCTTGAACCTTCCAAATCCCTCATATTAAAATAATTTCAACCATAGCTGTGTGCCTCCCATTAATCCAGAGACACATCTGAGAATTGCATCACCATTATAGTCAAAATAGATATGCAAATTGATTTTGCTAACCATAAAAAGCTTCTAGAATTGTTTAGTTTTGTTTATCATTGTTTTCTTGCACTGCTTTGGAATAGAGTTTGGTATAGGGTTACCAGATTTAGCAAATACAAATATAGGACACTGGTTAAATTTGCATTTCAGATAAACAACAGGTAATATTTTAGTTATGTCCCATGAGTATTTGGGACACACGTATACTAAAATGTGTATGTGTTGTATATCTGAAATTGAGATTTAACTAGATGTCTGTTCAACTCTACGTACAGACAGACACAGAACAACTCTTTACTAATTATGTTCTAAAGATGGAAACGTATGAGAATAGAGAGAAAGCTGATGTATAAGTGCCTTCTAGTTTGCCAAGATAGTTGGATGATCCTTGTCACGCTATTTCCATTTAGCATATGTAATTTAGAATATAGTCAAAAGTCCCTTTAACTTTAAATTTTAAAACTTAAAATATGACTGGAAATCTCAGGCAACAACTTTCATTGCATCTACTGAAAGATCAGAGAATGACAGTTCTGGCCAATGTCAAAAATGCTTCTGCATCTCAACTGAAGAAATGCTGAGCTTTAGTTGAGCAAGTGGAGGGAAGTTATACAAGTGGTTGAACAATGAGAGAGGTGAGGGCCACCAGACAGCACACAGCTGGAGGGCAATTAAACATAGCCCATCACCAGAAAGCAACTTGGAAAGAAGAGCCAACCAGTTAGCCTCCAGGCTCTGAGAAACAGGCTCCAGGCTCTGAGCCATCAGCCCAGAGCCTGACGCGGGGCTCGAACTCACCGTGAGATCGTGACCTGGCTGAAGTCGGACGCTTAACCGACTGTGCCACCCAGGCGCCCCAAGACTCCTTATTTTAATGATTATATTGTATATTCCACCTGTAGAATTTAAATTGCTATATTTGTATATTATATAATGTAAAAATACATAAAATATATATATGATAAAATTTTATTTATAACTTTATTTTCTTCCCTTTGTAGTTTCAGGGAAAATTTACTTAGATCAAGGGTATTTTCCCAAGTATTCTTAGATTAGATGCACAAATGAAATATGCTCTGAGTTCTTATGCATATTTTAATAGCTACTTTAATGATGACATGCAAATAATATCATGACGACTTATAAGGTTTTAGAGATTTCTGACTCTTTGTTTCATTAGGTGGTACACGCTACTCTATGCTTGTTTCGTTTCCGGTGATGGAGAAAGAACATAAAAGTTTAATGCAAATTACCTTTTTAATAAGTTTTTGTTTCTGCCTAAGAGGTTGTGGGAAAATCCCTTTACATTTAGATTTCAGGAATCGTGAAAAGTTGCATTGTAACAACTTTTAAAATTTTCTTTGTTGAATGGGAGTATGTATTGCTATAGAAAGTTCTATTAGTAAGATTTATGTGCCCAAGCTAGCAAAGTAAATTCTATTTGATGTCTAATACAACATGATATTCAGAACAAATGTTCAATAAGAAACTGAGTTTCACCTGAGAAGGCCAGCTGGTCACTGAGAATAATCCACACATGGGGAATGGGAGGAACTCACCATTATCCATGGAGGTTTCACCATTGTTCCCTAGGTTGGAAACTTGTGACTGAGGAAAGTATTTTTGTTATTAACCCAAAGTTGACCATGTCCCAGATACTGCTTCAGTTTGGAAAGTTCATAAAGTGTAAAGTATATAAAACATAAATGTATTCATAAGTGGTAGAATGAATGGGAACACAAGATGTTGAAATTAGCAAAGCTGTCATATTCTTCTTCCTGTTGCCAAACTACACTTAAATCCGTAGTGTCTAGAGGTCAGATAGTGAGCACTCTCTTATTTAGGAATAAAAATATTATTGAAGTTCTACCATGTGCCGTGTACTATCCCAGGTGTTGGAAATACATCATTAAACAAGATAGGTATGATTCATGCCATCAGTAAGCTTATATTCTAGTGGGAAAGACAGATATTTTACAAACAACAGAGGTAAATGTCAAATCACTGGGACAAAGAGGCTAACAGTTTTCAGAAAACATAAAATGTGGAGACATAAGATAATTTGGAGTCAAAAGGAAGTGTGTCCTGGGAAGATGTTGTCCTAGCTAAGTTCTGAAAATGGTTCATCAGGTGAGGAGGTTAGAAGAAACACAATGAAGATCAGGACTGGTTGTATGCTGACTCCAAGGTAGGAAAGAGTTTGATTTTCAGGTCACTGAATAAAAGTTCATATGCCTGGAGGATAGAAAGCATGAGAGCTAATGGTGAAAAATGAGATAGAAATACAGAAAGGCGGCAGATCATGCAGGGTCTTCTAGGCAATAGGAGTTTTATTCTGAAGGGAATTAAAAGTTGCTGAGCCTTTTTAAGGTAGTAAATAATCTGACTTTTATTTAAAAGAAGGAAAATGCTCTCAGTGCTGGATGGAGGGCAGAGGCAAATGTAAATGAAAAGACCAGTAGTGGAAGAGAAAGGAGCCTCTGCAAGTTGGAGTGGGGTTGTATCAGTGGAGATGAGAAATGAAAAAAATTTAGATATATTTGGAGATAGAAGTCACAGAATTTGGTAATGGTTTAAATATGAGAACAAAATAAAGAATAAAGTAGTTAGTTGGTAATGAGTTTGAGCAAGCAGATGGATGGAACACTCATTTAAAAATACAGAGAATGTAGAAGATAAAGACAGATGATACTGAGATTTTAATTTTGGAGAAGCTGAAGTACAAATGTGAGTAAGATCTAAGTATAGAAATGTTAGCCGAAATTTGATTAGTTAGGTAGATGATAGAGAGATAGATAGATAGGTAAATAGATAGATAGATATAGATAGCGAGCTGACCTAGCACTACAATTTCAGAACCACTGACATAAAATGATATTTACACCCATGGAGATAGACAAGATTTTCTCTTGAGGCCATGGAAAGTGGAAAATAAAAAGAATTTAGCACTGATTCTGAGGAAATTCTAATACTTAAAAGGTGATAAACAGACAAGACAAGGAAGGAACAGCCTTATGAGACATATGAGAAAAATAAGAAAAAAATGTTGACAAAGCATGCTTACAGGAGATTAAGAAGAAACCTGTTGCACTATATGCTAACTAATTTGGATGTAAATTTAAAAAAATAATAAAATTAATAAAGAAATACGCATGAATAAAAAAAGGAAGAAACCTAACAAGTTGCTTGAGCTTAACTAAATAATCTTTCATGATCTGAACAATTGCTAAAACCAGTAGAGACTGAGTCAATAGGTGAATTGAGTAATGGGAGATGTAATGAAGATTATTCAAGGGGACAGCTTGTTCAAGAAGCAATGGTAAAAACAGAGAAAACAAAGCAACTGAAATGAGATTGGAGGCCAAGGGTCTGTTCTTTTTCAGAGGGAGGGAGATTAGGGCTGTTTTGAATATTAAAATTATCCAGTAGGGAAAGACAGTTTTTGAAACCCAATAAAGAATGAAGATGAGGATATTGGGAATGGATGAGGTTCCAGTATATATGAGGGTGTTGATAGTTGAAAAGAGTCGACTCTTTATTCCCTATAACTTGAGTGACAATTATTCTGGAAAAAAAGATACCAGTGTTGATTGTTTTTGGTGTAGAGAAGATGGGAAGTCTGAATCTTACAGCTATTGTTGGTGTTTTTTTTTTTTTCTCACCAGATTATGAAGGTAGCTGAGGTTTGGGGGAGGGAGGCAGACAATGCGTACTTGGTTCAGATGACGTTAGAAAACAGAATGAAATATTTGATGTAGTGAGTAGGGGAGGAAGCTTACAAGAGAATTTCATCACGTTTCAGGAGTATGTTGAATGCCTATCTGAGGTTGGTAAACATGAATGTATAATAATTCTAAAATTTCATGCTTTCTGTTTCATCAGGCAGAGAGGAGACTCTTTGGCTTAATCTGAGACTAGATTATTACAGGCAGATGACAGATGTGTGATATGTAGAGAAATCAAGGGACTCAAAGCTATATGTAAGGTATGATTAAAATATCTGTATTTGGATGCTACTTTTATTGCACTGAATAATGGACAAATGTCAGTGACTTCATACTTTTTCATTAAACAGTCTAACATAAACAGCCAGAGTTGATACAAGAATTCTGTAGTGATAGGGACCAAGATTTTCTTGGCCTTTGCTATGCAAACCTCAATACTGGCTTCCATACTGTGTTCTACTCCCATTGCACCTACCTTCTAACCAGAAGGAAGAGGAGAAAAACGAGAGGACACCTGCCACTTTCTAACTAATGGCTTGAATCAGGATTTGAGCTCAGGACTTCTGTCTGTATCCCATTGAACAGAATGTATTTATATGGGTACATGTAGCTGCAAGAGAGCCTAGAATATGTAATCTTTGTGACTGTTCCTGTACCTAATTGTAGTTGTTACTTGAGAAGAGGAGGGAAGCTAGCAGTCTCTGCCACAGGCAGCATGGAGTGGATGCTGAGAAAACAGAAGGGGAGGAAAGCTACTTAACAGCTTCTTCATGCATTTGTCTCGCTTTTCTTTAGAGAAAGATAATCAAAACAATACGGATTTCAAGTATAAGTGTTTTGCAGCAAAGTGTTAACTCACTTGGGTTTGGGATGCTTAACCCCTGCCTACTCCAAAGAAAGGAATCATTAGTTAGAAATGGCATTTATTATGGAATGAACAGGAGTTTGAGAAATTCAAAATACATGTCATATTTGATATATTTGATGAGTTTTTTAAATCATGGAAGCAGAGTTTTGTTTTTTCCTGGATATGTATTTATGTACCTTGACCTTATTTTGTTTACACTTTAACAATAAAACTGTGGATTAGTCCATAATAGGACTAAGTTATTAGAACATGATCTAGCCTCAAAGGTTAATGAAAATATAATTAGTATTGCTTGTGCTACATGTAGATGAAAAGAGTCATAAATCCTATTAATCCTTCTTAGTTCACAAATTATTGACCTGATGGGCAGTAATCTCTTAGCTTTATTATGTCAATTTACCCAACATATTTGAAAACTATCTTGAGCTTACAATTCTTTCCCATTATTTCAGTGATTTAAAGAAACAAAAAGTATTTTTAGTGAAAAACAAAGAATAACAGAAATCTTAATAAATTATACATAGGTCTATAATAAACATGTATTTATGTACATGTACATAACATAAGCAAAATATTTGGATGCAAAACATTTGGATATAAACCATTTGGACTTAAGCTAAGAAGTACAAGAATATATCTGAATTTCTGAAACTAATAGTAAATCAAAATATCTTAGGAGTTGATACACACAATAATTATGGTTTTTATTTAGTTACATTGGAAGAGTCTATATTCATATTACTCAGATTTGAAACTTTCTTCAGCCTACGCCAGTCAGGTGAACAGCTACTACTATATAGATTACATGTTGTAGTGAAATTAATACAAACTTGGGGTAAAGGTTTATATTCTAGGACCTTCCACTACCAGCTACGTAACATTGGTTGAGTTTTAAAAATCTCGATAATTTTCAATTTCTCATTTGTAAAATTGGATTGATAACCAGGACCACACATTTTTGTTACCGAGACTGATTTATCATTATAACCAACCCTCAATAAATACTAACTGAATCTGAATCTGTTGAATGAGCACTGACCTGTATTTCCAGAATACCCACTTAATCTTTAGAGTAGAGCTCTTGTCTTGCTACTCCTGATACTTCTCAGCGTTTATCATGATGTGTTTTTCAGTGCTATGTTAACTTGTGTGTTCTGTGCTTTAAATGCCCTTCAGCTATTTGTAAATGAATATGTATATAAAATGGTTAGCTCTCTTCAGATTCATTTTTATCCTTTATCCCTCAAAGAAACATTTACTTAACTTCATTTGTCATTAGGTCTTACGATGGAAACTTTGCCCTGTCATTTAATTAAGAGACAAAGCATAACATTCAGTAGTTGAATCTTTTCATAGTAATGAAAGCAAATCTTATACTTTTAAAAGACATTGAGCTACACTATAGACCATGATAATACTTATGATGAAAACTGAAACTAAAAAGATGGATGAACACTAATATAGTCTGTAATTTTATTATGCCTTAAGCATAGGCTTTTATTAGCTTTAATTGAGGGATGAATTAATCCAGAATCTTTCAGTTGTAAATAATAGAGATCTAACTCAGTCTTGCTTAAGTTGAAGAAGGAATTGTTATTGTCAAATAACTGGCAAGTTCACAAAAATGTCATTACCGATAAATGGCAAATACTAGATGAGCACTATTTTTGCGGTGCTGGGGGGCATTCTCTTACATACAGTCTTTCATCCGCTGCTCAGCCACAAGAAAGAAAAAAAATGGGCCTTGGACCTGGTGCATTCCCAGGTCAAGAGATAAAGAGCCCACAGAGCTTATCACCTTGTGTGGAAAACTCTTTCCTTATCTCAGGCTCAATGAGTCGTCTTTGGTCTTTGCTGAACCCATGTGTATCGTGTGGCACCTGGTTAACACCAGTGCGATATGTGGCTTCTGCACATAGACCAATTGCCCCATGTTGACCACAGAGAGAGACCTTCTGGCCATCCTTCTGGGGTGATCACCTGCCATTGGAGCTGATTTTGCTCTGTCTTCTCAGTAGTGTTTTTCTATCCATTGCTTGACTGTGTTATTTTCCTTGATGACTTTGATACCAAGATGCAGTCGCCACAGGGGCTAGATTCCTTCCTTGGGATTGTTAACTGGTACACAGCACTCTGCTTGACTCTTCGTTTAAGACAGAGACCATCTGAGAATGGTTAATGCATTTTGTTTGCCTCTTCTAGTGCACAGTTCTAAGACTTCCTTGGTTGTTTGAATTCCTGCTCTTTTTCCTGGAGCTGTAACCCTGATCAATACCAGAGTTCCTTTAGGCCTGGTTTCTGCCCAGCTTGGGATGCATCCTCCTTCCTACAGTCACTGTCATCCTGGACTAGGTTGGACCAGGATGCCCATGTGAAATTCAAAGTATTTCCTGACAGAAAGTGCAAATCATTTTTCATATCTTGTGTCATGTACTTGTTAAGATACCATACTGCCTCGTAATCGATCTCCTGGCTCTTGGTAGATGCTACTTACCTTCTTGCTATCTAGATGAAATTTTCTGTCCTAGAAATGGGCTTTCTTGTTGACAAACGTTCCAATCCGTATACTTTCTTAGCAAAGGTACAAAATCATCCAGTGTATTGCAAGTCTGGCCATTTGGAAATATATGGCATACCTGTGGAAACGCATATCACTGTTTCTGAAATCCAAAATAGTGCTCATTTATGGAGCAGGTCACAAAAAAATTTTTTTTGTTCCTATTAGACTGATTATGAGACTTTTTTTTAAAGAAGGAAAGGCCTGTCTTTGTTAAAAAAAACAAAAGAAAAAAACAAAACAAAAAAAACCCCACCTTTGTGAAGAGTAACTGGGATAGAAAACCAGATCTCAAGGGGCCCTGGTACTGTCCTGCATGAATTCAAGGGTAGATTTATTCTGCTGCATCACAGAAAAGGGAGAGAGATGGAAAAATAGGACTTGGAGCTACAAGATAGTGCAATGAATGCCGCAAATGACCTAAACTCCTTCCTCATAACATCCTAATCTTCAATAAATTCCAAAACTCATTAGATATTTCATGTGAATAGATATTTTTCTCAAAACCACTGAAGGGGATATCTGCAAATCCAGGTTAATGTGGAAAAGAACTGATCCAGGAAATGAGAATTCAGAACAAGAAACTAGCCAGTCATGAGGAAAGAGCTGTCATAAAGTCACAGTATCTGGACCCTCACAAGTTGTGAATTTGGTAACTGAGTCATTTTTCACAATTTCCGTGTGGCCAGGGAGCCCCAGCTAACTCTGAATTACATGTAGGGGGATAGCTCACTTATAGATATCAGATATGTTTAGAAAGGGTCATCCTACCTCTGAAAAAATATATGATGTACTGTTTTCAATGATTTGTAAATAATTTAGTATATATATCTTACAATAGATCCTTCAATGTTGATAATAGATACATGCATACATCCCGCTACACAAAGAAAAGTAAACTGTCTTTGTTTACACAGAATAGGCAAGTAACTGTGTGGTCAGACATCATTTCAGAAAGGATGGGAAAAGTCCCGAAAGACCAAAAAACACTACCCTCCAAATGGAACACATGAAACTCTTGAATAAACTGTGTGATGTTTACTATGTGCCAGGTGTCTTAAACCACTGTAAAAAAGGTTTAAACTCATTTAATTTTAGTAACAATCCGTATCAACTATTACCTGTCAGAGGAGGAAAGTAAGGCAAAAGAGCTGAAAATCTGGTTGAAGTGTCCCAGCTAGTAAGTGACAAAGGCAGGATTTAAACCCAGGCCACCTGGCTCCTGAGCTTTTGCTCTTAAACATCAGGTATAAGGCTTTGGAGAAGCAAATGATGAGTTACTGTGACATAGTAACGATTATGTGAAGTTGTTCTTGCTGAGAGAGAATGGAGGTGCCCCAGAAGGAAACAAAAAAGCAAAAAGTGTGGTAGCACCTTAAAACTTTTTATCCTTCTCTGTGAATCTTTTATCTCTGTACAGAGAGATCCTATCAGAAACAAGAATATATTTCTTGTTTCAAGGAACATTGCTAGAAATAGTCACAAACTTTACTATTTAAAAAACTGGTTAAGAAATGAAGACACAGGATTTTTTTTTTAAGTTTATTCATTTTTTTCAGAAAGAGTGAAAGCATGAGTGGGAGAGGGGCCAGGGAGAGAATCCCAAGCAGGCCCCGAGCTGCCAGCGCAGAGCCAGAGGCAGAACTCGAACCCACGGCTAAGCCACTCAGGTGCCCCAAGACCTAGGATAATTTGGAAAGAGAAGAACAAAATAGATGCACAGAAGCACTCTAAGGAAAGGGAGTTAATGACAGCAATTTTGACAAAATAGGATCACTATTTTTAAATAGTACAAGCTATTTCTTTAAGTGTTTTGAATTTATATACCACATTAAAACATTTTGCCATAATCTACAGTCTGCTGTTCTACTCTGTCTCTGATTCACTTGGGCAGTAAACAGTTGCTCCTTTGTTTATGTTTATTTTAAGTTACTCTCTGATAACCTTTGCTAATTGGAGAAGTTATTTTAATAGTTGTTAGTAAAATAAACTCAACTATTCATGGAGAGTAACCAGTGAAACTAATTGACAACCTTTCTGTCACAGTTGATTTCAAACATCTCTGTAATGAATCTTTTGAATAATTAAATGAGTAAATTCTTAGTAAAATAAAAGTAACTGCATTTATAAGACAAATTTTAGGTAATTCAGTAGAGATATGACCAGGAAGAGGCAGTAAGAGAATTACTGAATAAACTGTTAACATAACAAATCTAGAAAAGCAATTAAAAACAACAAAAAATATAAATAGAAATAAATATTATTTTGGTTTATTCCTTCTTGTTGGCATGCTTACAGTTCTAAATATTTAGCTAGAAAATAAAAATATGTTATGCAAATGAATGAAATTCATGAAACTGGAAGATGGAAATATGAAAGAGGAGAGATATTTAATGAATATGAAATGAGGAAATAAAATTTTAATGTGTCTGGATTTTATACATATGCGCACACACACAATATTTTGTACTTGTACGTAGGAGAAACTAAATATTCTTATACTATTTTAATAATTAATAATTTATATACTTGTTACTAAATAAGAAAGGATAGGAAAACAGTGAAAAGCAATTAGATATCATAATTGAGATCTTTATTGGTATAGACTATTATAGTTTCACACAATGGCAACACTTAACTGTAGAACACAGTATAGGTAATAACCTTCCACAGTAAGACCCAACTAGGTCATGTGGATAATTTCCAAATACCAAGGCTAAGGGCCAATTCGATCTTTTTTTTTTTTTTTTTTTTTTTTTTTACTGTTACAGAAAATAGTTGACTCTTGGTACCTCTCTTTCATAATCACTCAGGTGTTATTCTATTAATAATCAAAATCATTGTTAGAGATATGTTAGGGTCCTAACTTGATGACTCTAATACTCTGTGGTAGACCAAAATTAGCAGCCTTTCTCACTTGTCAAATATGATGGTATATTTTGAAATAAACTTTCCTTCAATTTACCTGTTATCTATTTTTTTCATTTTAATTAAAATTTGTCATTTTTTAAAAAAGTTTACTTATTTTGAGAGGTAGAGAGACAGAGTGAGTGGGGGAAAGGCAGAAAGAGAGAGAGAGAGAGAGAGAGAGAGAGAGAGAGAGAGAAATCCCCAAAATCTCTGTCAGCACAGAGCCCAATGGGAGGACTGAACCCATGAAACCATGAGATTATGACCTGAGCTGAAACCAAGAGTCGGATGCTTAACCAACTGAACCACCCAGGCACCCCTGTAATTTTTAAAAATGAATTATTAAGCTACCTCTCTTTTACACTAATTTTAATTGATTTTTTTTGCCATTGGTTACAACAGTACTCCCAACTACTGTGTAACTCTTTCCTTCAATGTTTGAGTTATCATAGACCTTGACTGATCTTAACTTTAACCTAGAACAAACACTAAACCAAAATAATATAAATTGTTAATTAAAACAATATAAAAGTAAGGTATTGAAAAATATATAATCTAAAATATGTTAGGAAAAATAAAAATTGGAGACACACACAAAAAGGAAATATTATAATCATGAATCTATATTTTACCATTATATTAAATGATATGGACAAAACAATCCAATTAAAAGGCAGAGACTAACAGAATGAATTTAAAGAAAATCAATACCTAACTATGCTTTCTATAAGAAACATGTTAAATAAAAAATTACAAACATTTTGAAAATAAATTGATGTAAAAAGATATACCATGTTTATGCATAAGAAGCCTAAAATTGCTATGTTAATGGGAGTGACATATGTTCACGAAGAAGATTAATAAGAGAATAAGGGATATTTGTGATGATAAATCCATTCATCAGGAAAACACAGCAATTGTATATGTACATGTGACTAATCACAGAACTTTACTGCACTTGCAAAAATAAAAAGGAAAAACAATACCGTAATCATTGTTAGAGATTATAAACCCATCTGTCAGTAAATTATTAGAACAAATCGAAAAAGCCACAAACCGTAGATGATTGAAAAACACTGTCAACTACATTGATCTACAGAACAATCAACCATTTCAGAATAATCCTGATTTTTAAATGAACATGATTGACCATATGCTGAGATATAAAACAAATCTGGTTACATTTAAAGGGTGCATATCATTCAGAGTATAGTGAGAGGACAGTCTTAAATTAGAAATGCATGTTTAGATATCTTTTTATGTTTAAATAGGAATATAGGAATGATAGAAATTTGGGGGATTTGGGACGCCTGCATGCCTCAGTTGGTTGAGCGTCCAACTCTTGATTTCGGTTCAGGTCATGATCCTAGGGTCCTGGGATTAAGCCCCAAGGCAGGATCTGCACTGACAGCACAGTGCCTGCTTGGGATTCTCTCTCTTCCTCTCTTTCTGCCCCTCCCTGTCTTGATCCTGCACATGTGCATGTGTGCTCTCTCTTTCAAATAAATATTAAAAAAAATAATTGGAGGATTTGAAAACTATAGCTCAAGAACATTCTATATATCAATAACATCTCTGAAGCAATATTTACATTGATAAACATGAGTTTTACATATTATGTCCAACCATCGTAATTAGATAGTTGAAGATTAATTATGACTGACTCAAAGTTACAAAATGTTTTAAGATTATACTACTAGATCTTTTATCATGTCTTTAACCCTCTGTTAAAACAATATATAGATCCAGAAAGCAATATTAAATGTGTACTTATTTTACATTATAAAATTATAAGCAACACTGAAAATAATACATTTCTCAATTTGTTCATACATCTTACCAATGGAGAGAATAACTTGATTGACAACGGCTAATGCTAGAATCTGCAGAAATTACATTGAGGAATGTTAGCACATGTCTCATTTTAGTTACACAGATATTTATGCTTCTCTGTTCTTGTTTTCATATTTTTTATTGGAATGATTTTTTGGTTATGTATTTCACAGACTTTCTTTTTTGATTAAAAAATCCAATGCTCTAAAAAAAAAAAAACAGCAATGTTATTCTTTCAAAAGTGAAAGAGCAGATAGATACGTTAGGTGTTTGTAAACTTTTATCACAATATTAATAGCAAACAACTGTTTAAAACAATATACCTATAGATAATGCAGACTCAATTTTAATTTATGTCAAAAACTAAAATTTACTGCCTAGTTCCAGATCTTGTTCTGCATCATACATCTTAGGTAAATGCAAATCAAACCTAATTGTCTTAACAGTGTTTAGTTGCCATTTTTATTGTGTGTCTAGGAATGATTGTCAGATCAAATATTTTATATGTTACATGTCTTACATTTCATGTTTTAAATTCTCTTTCCTATTTCACTTAAAAGTGTAAAATTAGTAATATCTCAAGGACTCTAAGAATTTGAACCACCCATCGGGAAGTAGGAATGTTGCCTATAGATTGTTCAATGTGACCCATGCAAAGAACTTTTGACATTTTTTTTGCCATATAAATTATTCATTTCCATTCATCATTCTCAGTTACTTGAAACATGTTAAATATATTGGCAAAGGCATGTAATTGCATGTATGACATTTTCCTAAAGCTCATTTTTGTTCTTCCTTTTTCCTCCTGCCCTCCCACCCTTGTTCCCTTCCTTCCTAGTCTGTTTCCATCAATAGGTTGTTTCAAATCGGTGTCTCCAAATGTTTTGTCTTTTTGAAGTAGTATTGTCTACATAAATCTGATTTTTATTTAATACTACCAGTGCATGTTTAAGCCCTTAGTTTTGTTATATACCTATGGAAGAGAAAGTACATATCAGTTAAAATAATTATTTTATTTTTCATATCTTCCCAATAGAAAATATTTCCATATACTTTACATTCACAATGATTGGTATTATAACTGGAGGTCGTTGTTAAATAAATTCTAGATTCCCTGTGATTTGTTCACATAATCCCTTATCAGACTACAGATATTTTTTTAATTTTTATTTATTTTATTTTGAGAGAGAGCAAGAGAGTGTGAGTGTGAGTGAGCAGGAGAGAGAGAGAGAGAGAGAGAGAGAGAGAGAGAGAGAGAGAGAATATCCCAAGCAGGCTCCACGCTGTCAGCATGGAGCCCCACATGGGGCTTGATCTGGGAAACCGTGAGATCATGACCTGAGCTGAAGTTGAGTTGGACACTAAATTGAGCCACCCAGGCACCCCCAGACTACATATTTTTATAGCAATATGGATTATAACATGAGAATCAAGTCAAACTTAAGTAAACTACCTGTTGATTGAGGTAAGGAAAGAGCTATGTCTTTTAGACAGAGCTCATAAATGAGTAGTAAGCTAATTCCTCTTTTCCAGGGAAAATAGGTTCAGTGTTTTCCTCCAGAATTAGTCATTGTTGAGCACCTGATCTGAGAGGTGTGTCTAAGAATAGTTAAGTATTCTCTTGCTCTTTAGTGCTCTCATGGAAAAATTGAAATTATGTTTGACTTTTTCCAGAAAAGTGTGACAGTGTTTAGATTTAGGCCCTTTGTTAGTTGAAATTGGTTTTATAAATTGATATGTGTTTTGCAATTTAGCTACTTACATGTGTATTGAGATGAACTATCTCTATTCTCATACCATATTGCAGTAACCTGGCAACTGGTTATAAAAGTAAATGTTTCAGTATACGTTTAATAAAATATATATATGCTGAAAATTATAAAATTTAGGAATAGAAATTAATACCTAGATAAAGGGAGAAAGCTGCATTCATGGGTTGGAAGTCTACCATGGAAAATATGACCCTTTTCCCCCTATTGGTCAATAGGTTTAAAGCAATTCCTATTGAAATGCTAGCAAGGTTTTATGTATAGATAAACAAAGTTTATTGTATTATTTATATGGAACAACTCCAATTTTAACAATTGAGGAATCTTATAAAATTATGCAACTGATTTAAGTACTAATTAAGTTATAAAGACCCCAAATAAGGTCTACAAATGCTAATGTTCTTCATGTCTTCTTACAATATTACATGGGCTCTATTTTGTCTGCTATAGTTATCAAATTCTGTTTATAGCATAAAATGGATACATTTTCTATGTTATCATATTTTGCTTTTTTATATACAACATGGGGATAACTTTATCTGATAGTTATTTTAGTAAGTCATCAACAGAAGTCACTTGTGTGAGAGTTTTATGGAATGTCCAATTTTATGCAATGAATTTAGGTAGCATGTGAAAAACTTTCCTAGAATTACAGACGGGTGAGTGGGGCCTGGGTGTCTCACTTGGTTAAGCTCCCAACCCTAGATTTTGGCTTATGTCATGATCTCACGGTTTGTGAGATCAAGTCCCATATCTCTCAGCATGAAACCTGCTTAGAATTCTCTCTATTCTTCTCTCTCTCTCTGTCCCTCCCCCTCCAAAAAATAAATAAACCTTAAAAAAAAAAAGACATGTGAGTAAACCATTGGAGATATTTATGTTCTACATTTATGTCAAGTTAAAATTAATACATATATTGTATATTCTAAAGAGAAGTACATTTAAAAAATTCATAGTATAACACTTGTTAAGTGAAATAATCATACAGAGAAAGACAGATACCATATGTTTTCACTCTTATGTGGATCCTGAGAAACTTAACAGAAACCCATGGGGGAAGGGAAGGGGGGAAAAAAACGTTAGAGAAGGAGGGAGCCAAACCATAAGAGACTCTTAAAAACTGAGAATAAACCGAGGGTTGATGGAGGGTGGGAGGGAGGGGAGAGTGGTGATGGGTATTGAGGAGGGCACCTGTTGGGATGAGCACTGGGTGTTGTATGGAAGCCAATTTGACAATAAATTTCATATTAAAAAAATTACAAATTAAAAAAATTTAAAAAAATCCATAGGAAAAGGTTGTAATTAAAAATTGTATTTTGTGTGAGTTTAAAAGCAAAAGAAACCTGGTATCTATAAAAACAAATGAACTGGAATGGAGTCCATATTTCATGTCATGAAGCACATATAATAAAAATTGCCAGCACTTGGAATACTACACAGATGTATCACAATGATTAAATTAGTCGATGTTTGTCAATTATTTAAAATAGTGCCTTGCACATGTAAGTACTAATTATGTTGATTAAGATAAATGTAGTAAAAATAAGCTGAGAAGTCAATAAAAGTGGGTTCAGATCATGACTTCACCACTTAGTTGTGTGCCTTTGAAAAAGGTGCTTGAGCACTCTCCACTTAAGCATCTGTAGATTGAGAATAATACCTAACCATTTGGGGGGAATAAATGATAAAATGTTTTAAATACTTAGCACCACATTAGGTACATTAAAACAATTTTTTTAACATTTATTTGTTGTTGAGAGACAGAGACAGAGCATGAGCATGGGATGGGCAGAGAGAGAGGGAGACACAGAGTCTGAAACAGGCTCCAGGCCCTGAGCTATTAGTACAGAGCCCGACACAGGGCTCAAACTCACAAACCGCGAGATCATGACCTGAGCTGAAGTCGGATGTTTTACCAGCTGAGCCACCCAGGTGCCCCAGCACCATGTTAGGTACATAATAAATGTTTGATAACCTTCAGATGTTAGGTTAATTAACATTTTGCATTACCATCACATATGCATACATATATATTTCATATATATATATGTGTATATGTATGTTAATATGTATAAAATACATGAGTATACATATATACAAATATGTGTATATACATATATGTTCACACAATATATGTGCACGTGTGTTATACATAAATATATTGCACATGTGCATGCACATGGGTACATATGCATAATTACATGTGTATATACATACACACATATATGTGCATATATTATATATGAACTATGTGTGTGTATATATAATATATATACATATTATATATACATATATATGTACATATTATATGTATGTACATATATGTACATATTATGTACAAATATGTACATATTATATATATATATACACACACACACACGCACATATATATATTTTTCACCATTCAGTGTTAGGTTCTTTAGTTATACACCTCAATTGAGTTAATGTGTCCACAGGTGGGATTAAGCTTAAGTAATGACTTTCATAATTTACAAGGGACCTAAAGCTAAGTGACTACAAAATGAGAGAACATAGCTACAGAACTTTTTCCAGAATGATTTTAGTAGAAAGAGCATGGGCTAAGAAGTCTTGAAACAGGAGTTCTTTATCTTAGACTACCTAAGTATTGGCTCTTTCATAAGTCACTTCATCTTTCTGGATCTCCGCTTCAGCATCTGAAAAAATGTGTGGAGGTTGATACCACTTTTGTTTCCTGACAGGATTGTGGAGATGATTAAATAAGATAATTAACATATGCCTGTGAATTTCAAATGTCATGAAGCACAGTATCGTGAGCCATGCTGAGTAGTTATGAACAAACCTAATTGCCACCCTATCAAATGCCTAAATGTCTTTGATAGCAAGTGCAGTTAGGTGTGCATCTGGTGGCCAGATGAGGCATGAACAACATTACAAGTATTGAGTACAAAGTATTAAAACATTTTTTTTTTTGGTTTTAAAAATCACAAAGATCAGAAACAGTATAACTGGTAAAGCCTGTTGGTAAAATGCATTGCAGGCCAAATATAGTAATTTGTACGGGGGAAAAAATAGTCACTAAGATGAAAAGTCAGGTCCCTCTAGTAGTGATGTGTGAAAGGTCCTCTAGTTTAGCCAATGATTACTGAAAAACAAAGGAATCTGATGATACTATAATTGATTAGAGAACAGGTATTAACAGTGTCGATGGGAAACAGTTATATGTTTGACATGATGCTTCAGTGTAACTCCCTACCCCCTACTCCCACTCATAATCAGAAGATAACCTTGAAAATCAGGATCAGGAGTGCCTGGGTGGCTCTGCTGCTTAGACCTCTGACTCCTGATTTTGGCTCAGGTCATGATCTCATGGTTCATGAGTTCTAGCCCCACATAGGGCTGTGTGCTGACAGAGCAAGACCTGCTAGGGATTCTCTATCTCCCTCACTCTCTGCCCCTCCCCAGCCTCAAAACCAGATAAATAAACAAAAAATTAAAAAAAATAAAATCAGGATTAAAGGGTAATATAAAATTTCCGGCGAATAAATCAACTGCATACATTTATGTAGTACTGCCTGACAGAATGTCTTCCCATTGCCTATCACAACACTATTTTTCCTGTTTAATTATAAAACCAAAAAAAGATAAATTTCAACTTTTAGAAGAAAAAGATGTCACTTAAACTTCTCTTTAATGTGCTTGGTTTCAAGAATACAGAAATACAGAAACACTCAAATGATAGCCATATACATTTTATTGAAAATAATAAAATTGACATTATTCCATTTTAAATAAACTCTTTGAATTTTCCAACAGGCACTTACATTAATCTGAAAAAGGACTGTAAAGGGACAGGCCATCATCATTACATTAAGCTAGTATTTACGATAAAATAGGCCTCTGAAATTTCAAAGATGTGCCTTAAAATCTATAATAGGTAGTCAAAAAAAAAAACTGAGAAAAATCTGTGGTTACATGGATTCAGGTGAGTTAAAATTGCTTTTCCTGTTCAGAGAGAGGTCATTTCAAATTGCCCAACCGTGAATAATGTAAATTCTAAACAAGGAATTTCCCTGAGTTAGAACACAAAACTTTAAAAATTCATTAAATGTTAAATAATATTTCTAAATGTATTTTAAATCACATTACTACATATTTGAACTATAAAAACTATAACTGCCACTACCAAAATGCAAATAACAGAAAAGTGGAAAATCAAAATCAGAAGTAGAGGGGAAAAAAGGCATCCATATTCCCCATTCCACCCACTTTCAAGTCATTATCACTGCTAGCATCTTTGAGAAATGGTTACTCTCATCTAGTGATTATAGGGTAAATGGTATCCTTTGGACACACAATGTATCTTAAGATCCAGCTCTGACATTGTTTGAAAATAACATCAGATAATTTGTGTGCATCATGAAATAAAAAAATTTATAAGAATCAAAATCTGTATATACCAGATCTCAAATGTTAACATTAGTATTCAGATTTGAGAAATAAGATTTACCTCTAATGAATATTTTGAAGGATTTCAACTCATACCTATAAATATTTAGATTTTTATTTGTTTATGAGAGTACAATCCAGTATAGCACAAAAAATGACTTATTTCTGATATATTTATTTGTTAGACTTGGGTGATACTATACCCTACATGAATTAATCAATATTGTGATGCCCTATTGTCACAAAATGTACTGGTAACTCACAAGCAACCAAAAATATGACAAACTCAGAATGAGCATACAAAATGCAAAACTTCCAACTATATGCACTTACCATCTGCCTAGTTTTCTAAAAACTTTGCCCCAGAGAAAATTGCCAGAAGTCATTTTAGAAAAGTACGTATATGTCAATTACAGCTATTAAGAAAGCTTGGAAGTGGAGCTTACAGTTTATAGGCTATGCTGATACCCAGCTTGAATAGTAAAAAGTGTATTAAATGGGGCAGGGATAGTTTGGGATGAGTTCCTGTTTACACATTATTCTCTAAGGACTTCTGAAGCTATCAGCTTTCTTTTTGTTTTAAGTCTGTCCAATGTGTACTTTTGATATAAGGGGAAAGATTGATTGAACCCCTCGTCCATATTTATTTTACTAGCTAAGAAGCCTAGGGGAAACCTGAAGATTTATATATCACTAATTCTTTAGGCCAAATTCATTCATTCATTCAAACATTCAGTCAGTTGATTTTGAAAACCTATGCACTATGCCCACATTTTCAATGGCCTAGTTATTTTGACAAACACTTTCAGTTATGTTATTTATTTATTTTCAATTAGGAAACAGCTGTCATTTCATAAACTTCAAAAAATTATTTTTTTTATTTCTGTGAGGAAGCATGGGACTGTTTTATTTTATTTTATTTTTTATCTTCCAGGTTTATTCTGTTTAGCTTAAGTCATCAGAGACCATGTTACCTTGGCATTTTTATCAGGCCTTTTCTAAATGTGTTGACATTGTTATCCCTGATCATTTTTATTAGAATAGAGACTTCTATTTTGGAATGCTTTAAATGTCTACCACCATGTAACAGAGATTTCACCCAGTATTTTTGAGCATAGATAAATGAGCATTCTAGAACCAACTTTTCTGCTAAAGGGTAGCCTTTTCTAGAATAATTGTTCCACAGCACAAATGGATTAATTCTTACTCAAATAGTCAACTAACCTAAGCGTTGTTTTCTTAACTATATTTTCCCTTATGAACTGAAATAAAATGTAGACAAATAAAATACGAAAATTTAACCCACATAGTATTTCATACTGAAGATGTGTCTAATAACACATGGCTTATGTAGCAAGCTCTGCCCATGGTATCTCTGTTTAGGATTATATCATCCCAAAGATCATCTCTCTCTCTTTCTAGAATTTTCAGAAAAACAACAAGCCCAATTTCTAAAAGATTAAATTCAAGGATGTAATAACTGACTTTGGTCCATTTGTAGTATTCCCACTAACGAGGCAGTAGAAACAAGGAGATGATATTATATAATAAACAGGACATCAATTCATGCTATGAGAAGCTACAACTAAATACTTAAGTGAAATGAAACTTTGGATCTAATTTCTCTTTTTGACAGCTTAAAATGTAAGATCTTTTTGATACATGGAAGATTCTTTTTGACGGATCTAAGATTCTCTTGTTCATGTTGATAGCTTGGCTGGTGTTCTTAAGCTTCAGCCACTCAAGGACAGAGAACAAGTAGAGCTGATTGGTTAGAAACTTCCTCCAACATGATGTCTTTGTTTTATTGAAACTAAAAGAACCCAAGTTTTCAATTATCCGCTCTTAACGTGAAAACACTTAGCTCATTTTTTTCATGAGTTATATTCACATATTGGGGAATATTTAAATATGTAATTGTTGGTAGACAGTTGTCCATGGGTCTCATGCATTTCCATTCATCTTATGAAGCAAAGTATTAACTGCACTTTGTTACAGACTAAGTTTTTAAAGATATTTACATAGTGGACATCTTTGGATGATAGAGATAGTGTCTCCCTCCAAAGAAAAAGCCAAGCATACTTAGAGTCCAGTGTTAGAAATATGTTGCCTCCCTTTGGGCTAAAGTCATGCATGTACAGCCCATTAAAAAGATTTGTGTTTCTTAAACAATTTCCTGTCCTTCAGTGCAGCTCACAGTGTGTCCAGATATCCGTGTGGTCTATCTGTGTTACTCTTGTGGAACTGGGGAGAAAGAATAAATGACAGTAATAAGCTGATCTCATGTTACTTTCTCGGAGTCATGTCTCCTTTTACCCAGGATATTCATGCCTTATGCCAGCCTCCAAGAAACTGAGGCAGGCTAATTTGAAAGTAAGGTGATATAGGTAGGAAGCTTGTAAATAGGGGAAGATATGAAGCTCTTCACAGTTCTTGACATCTCTGGGTCAGAAACTCAGGTTGATGCCAGACTAAAAAGATATATGTGATCTCATAATTGCCTTTGAGAAGCTTGATCTATAAATTACTACAATTCAAGTTATGCGGCAAGTGAAATGTGGATGGATTTGTGGGTTGCAGAAGGAGGTTTTATTTCTCCTGGGTGAAGGGAAGATATGCATTGGGCAGGTACCATGTGTTACATGTATAATGCTCATCTTGTATAGAATGCATTTACATTCTCCTTTAAAAAATATTCTTCTTCGTGGAATTACTTATCAAGGATGGATCTTGAATTTTTCCAAATTCTAGGTTGAAGTTTGTCAAGATATTTTTTCCTAACACAATTGTGATAATTATATCATGATATAAGAATATAAGAATGTAGGATTTATTCAAATATGGCAGCATCCTTACCTTTATAAGCCTCATTTCATCATGGTTTACTACTCTACTTTTAATATGCATGTTCTCTTTGTGAATATTTTTTTACATAAACATATGTAATGAGAGTGTATACCTTTTTTCATTTAAAATTTCAAAGTTTTAGTATTGATTATTTTTACTTAATAAAGATTTGAAATGTTTTTATTTTCACTGTATGTGACTTGTAGCTAGTTTAATATCATTGAATTTATCCAATTTTTAAATTTTTAATTTTAAATTCAGAATTCCCCACTGAAAACATACGTGCTTGGTGCTTGTCACCAGAGAGAGATCGAGAATGGGTTGGTCTCCAAACCTTTTTATATTTTTTACCCTGGAAATTTAAGTTTGCTTAACTGTTCCAGAGTCACTTTTGCCAACTATTTCCATAGGAAACTGTACAGTTCATACAGGTTTTTAAATGCTTATTTATGTAAAGTTTAGAAAACGTAACTCATTGCTCTTATGTTTCCTTATCTATGGATAATTTCCCTTAAGTGTTTTTGTGTATTTGTGACCTCTTTCCAGAACTTTTCTTTCCTTAATTAGGTTAGCCATTGGCTTCTCTGTTTTACTATGTCTTTGAAATGAGTACTTATAACCTATTTATTCCAGTATCTTCAATGCATTGTTTTCCCCTTTATAATATCGCTTCTTTTTTTCCCATTTTGTTTATATATTTTTTCTAACTAGTCAACCTGGATTATTATTTAACTTTATATTTCATATTAGTGTAAGCTTGAATGCTCTGCGTGTTTCTCTGAGTTCTGGTCTGCATATGGTCAGGTATACAATGGAACATAGTTGTCACATTAAAACATGTTACTTAAAAAAATTAACTAAAGGACCATTATAAGAGTGTGGGATGGGGAAAATGTATTTATCATTGTGTATTGTCAAGATATACACAATTTATATTTTGTAATTTCAAAATTCACATTAGTTTTAGTTAACAGTTGCACCATTAAATGTATTCATTCTTATCAGTTCTTTTTTTTTTTTTTTAATTTTTTTTTTCAACGTCTATTTATTTTTGGGACAGAGAGAGACAGAGCATGAACGGGGGAGGGGCAGAGAGAGAGGGAGACACAGAATTGGAAACAGGCTCCAGGCTCTGAGCCATCTGAGCCAGGTTCGAGCCTGACGTGGGGCTCGAACTCACGGACTGAGAGATCGTGACCTGGCTGAAGTCGGACGCGTAACCGACTGCGCCACCCAGGCGCCCCATTCTTATCAGTTCTTGAGCTTTTCACAATCACGTTTTCATTCCTTGATGTTTGTTTTCTACTGGATTTCTCTATAATGGCTCATAAGATTAATACTCCCCATGTCTTTGCATGTTTATTGCTGTTGAATTTGAGTGAAAGGAACAAAACTTTGATTGCTTTTTCTTTCCTTGAGAATTCTATATGTATTAGTGTGCCACAAGATGAAACTTTTGCTCATGGAAGTGACTATGTTTTTGCCTGTATGCAAAAACAAAATATCCTCCCATTTGAATTCCAGAAATATTGCTAGGATCTGAATCAATATTTATTATTTTTATCTAATTTATCCTGACATACAATGTGGCCTTCACTATTTTAAATATTTATTTTTTTTTTAATTTTTTGGCAAACCTTTTTAATTATACAATTTGTCTTTTTTTTTTATTTCAAGTTTTTCTGCAGGATTGAAAATTTGTGGTTTATTTGCTTATGCTATTGTTTTCCTTCCAATCTTTGAAATTACTTTTATTTGCACATTTTGTCATTTAAAAATTTTTTTAAATGTTTATTTTAGTTTTTTGAGAGAGAGGGAGGGGCAGACAGAGAGGGAGACACAAAATCTAAAGCAGGCTCCAGCATCTGAGCTGCAGCACATAGCCCGATTTGGGACTCTAACTCACAAATAGATCATGACCTGAGCTAAAGTTGGATGATTAACTAACAGACACCCAGGCACCCCTGTCATTTCTGTCCTCTAAATCTCTTAACAAGCGTATCACAATCTCTTCTCTATTTTGTTTTTTTTTTTTTTCACTTATTTCCTGGATGCTTTTAACGCTTTGATGTGAATTTCCATGTTCCATTTTTTTCCATTGAGTTCTGCTAATTCTTCGAGTTCCTGCATTCTGCTTTGTCATATTTTCATAGGAATTATCACATTTTTTTTTCAACGTTTATTTATTTTTGGGACAGAGAGAGACAGAGCATGAATGGGGGAGGGGCAGAGAGAGAGGGAGACACAGAATCGGAAACAGGCTCCAGGCTCTGAGCCATCAGCCCAGAGCCTGACGCGGGGCTCGAACTCCCGGACCGTGAGATCGTGACCTGGCTGAAGTCGGACGCTTAACCGACTGCGCCACTCAGGCACCCCAGGAATTATCACATTTTTGATGGCGTATCTTTTTGTTTTATTTTGATAATCCATGGATTAAAACTGGTCATAAATCTCCCTCTGTAATTTTTTTCTTTCTGATGAAGTTTTTTTTGTAATTATTTCTATTGTGGTTCTTTCCTTAGCACCAGCCTCCTTTTCCTTTTTTCCATGTAGTATCTTTGTAATGGTACTATATTGGTTCCTTTGTAAAAAATATATATTTTTTTCAATCATTGAAAAGTGTAGATTTCTCCAGGTATTTGGAGTAGTGTGTATTTGGTTTGCTCCACTGGTGGTGGTAGGATGAAATAGGACTCTACTCCAAATTAACTGAGATTTTTTTTTTTAATGATAGATGATTTTGTACATGTTTTTATAGTTATTTTTTCTTCCCTAGCCAATGGAGATAGAGAATATGTTTTCTTATTTAGGCATTTTCATTTCTTTTGTTGCAACAGAGACAGACTGCTTCCTGCAACCATGGCTTGTTGATGATATTCTTTGCTCAGCCCTATGTGACAGATTTTACTTTGGTGGCCCTGGTGAACCATACAGTCTATTGTACATGCTCTTCTGTAGTACCCTCCTCTTGAATCTGGCTGACATCACTTTCCCCAGAGCAATGAGACAGAAGTCACAATGTGAGAGTTTCAACGTCAAGCCTTGAGAAGGTCTGGCAGCTTCCATATTTGAACTATTGGAATCTGGCCCCCATGTCAGTGTTCTCGCTACCCTGAGACCATCTTCTGTTGGAATCTCAAACAGCCACATGAAGAGGCCCAATTAAATCAAGGCCACTGCAATGTCAATTGTCAGCCGTAAGAATGAAGACACTTTGGACCTTTCAAGCATCTCATCTGATACCACCTAAAACAAAATAATTCAGTTTACCCACATAACCATGAGGTATAATTAAGTGTTGTTTATTTGAGCCACTGTATTCCAGAGTGGTTTGTTACATTGTAATAGAGAACTGAAATGACCAGTTAGTTGAAGGACACTGCTACAGTCACTCTTTTGTTGCTGTTAGAAGCTTTTGGACCTCAGCATTAGAATTTATTTGAGAAGGTGTAATTTTTGTGTTCTATCGCTACAATTATTAGTCTCTTTCATTGCTTTATTTCTCTTTTGGTGGTATTTTCTTGCCGATTCTGTCTGCATGGAATCTTCCTATACCTACTGTACCTCTGTTGAGTTTAGCTCTTGCATCAACTTGAGAGAACAGGAAAACTTTGAAGAAAGTAAAGTTGTGTTGTTACTACTGTTTTCCTTGTTTCTTTTAGATGTTTTTCAAGAGAAAGATGAAATAGATCCCTAATGGTAACATGTCCAAACCATAAATGAAAGTCTATCAACAGTGCTCTTCGGAGGTTCATTAAGCATTCTAGATTTTATATTAGAAGACATTTGTTACTTTTGTTGCCACTTTGTTTTTTTAATTCCAGTATAGTTAACACACAGTGCCGTATTACTTTTCAGGTGTGCATTACAGTGATTCAATAATTCTATGTATTATTCAGTGCTCACCATGACGGATGTACTCTTCATCCCCTCAACCTATTTCACCCATCCCCCCACCAACCCTTGTGTAACCATCAGTTTATTCTTTATAGTTGAGAGTCCGCTCCTTTTGGTTTCTCTCTCTCTTTTTTTTTTTTTTGTCTTGCCTATTAAATTCCACATATGAGTGAAATGATACAGTATTTGTCTTTCTCTGACATCTTTAACTTAGTGCTATATCCTCTAGATACATCCATGTTATTGAAAATGGCAAGATCGAATTTGCCACCCATTGGTTGATGGACACTTGGGCTGCTTCCATAATTTGGCTATTATAATGCTGCAATAAACAAAAGAGTGTATATATTTTTTCAAATCAGTGGCTTTGTATTTTTTGGGTAAATACCTGGGACTGGAACTGCATCATATGGTCATTCTATTTTTAATTTTTTGCGGAACCTGCATACTGTTTTCCACAATTGCTGCAACAGTATGCATTTCCACCAATAATGCATGAGGGTTCCTTTTCCTCCACATCCTTGCCAACACTTTTTGTTTCTTGTGTTTTTTATTTGTCATTCTTACAGGTCTAAGGTGATATCTTATTGGTTTTGATTTGTATTTCACTGATGAGTGATATTGAGCATCCTCTACTGTGTCTGTTGGCCATCTGTATTTCTTTCTTGAAAAAATGTCTATTCATATTTTATACCCATTTTAATTTGGATCACGTGTGTGTGCATGTGCGTGTGTGTGTTGAGTTGTGTCAGTTTATATATTTTGGATACCAACACTTTATCAGATATGCCATTTGTGAATATCTTCCTATTAAGTAAATGGTCTTTAATTTTGTTGGTTTTCTTTGCTGTGCTGAAGCTTTTTAATTTAATGCAGCCTCAATAGTTTCTTTTTGCTTTTGTTTCCTTTGCCTCAGGAGACATCACTAGAAAAATGTTGCTATGGCCAGTGTCACAGTATCTACTGCCTATGTCCTGTTCTAGGATTTTCATGGTTCCAGATCTCACATTAAGGCGTTTAATCCATGTTGAGTTTATTTTTGTCTATGATGTATGTGAGAAAGTGGTCTAGATTTATCTTTTGAAAATAGTTGCCCAGTTTCCCAGTGGCATTTGTTGATGAGATTGTCTCTTTCCCATGTGTATTCTTGCCTCCTTTGTCAAAGATTAATTGACCATATAATCATGGGTTATTTCTAGCCACTTTGTTCTGTTGATCTGTATGCCCATTTTTGTGCCAGTATCATACTGTTTTGATTGCTCTTATTATGTAGTGTATCTTGAAATCTGAGATTGTGATACTTCCCATTTTGTTCTTTTCAAGTTTGCTTTGGCTACTTAGGGCCTTTTGTGGTTCCTTGTACATTTCAGAAATTTTTAGTTCTGTGATAAATGCTGTTGGCATTTTGATAGAGATTGCATTACATAGGTAGAGTGTTTTGGGTAATATAGACATTTTAATAATAATCTTTAAATCAATGATCATGGGATATCTTTCCATTTGTGTCATCTTTAGTTTCTTTCACCAGTGTTTTATAGTTTTCTAAGTACAGGTCTTTCACCTCCTTGGTTAAGTTTATGTCTAAGTATTTCATTTTTTTTTACAGTTGTAAATGGGGAGTATTCTCATTCTGTTAATTATAATGTATAGAAATGCAAGATCTCTGTACATTGATTTTGTACTCTGAGACCTTAGTGAATTTATTTATCAGTTCTAGTAGCTTATTGGTGGAGTCTTTAGGGTTTTCTTTGTATAGGATCATGTCACTGCAAATAGTGAAAAGTTTTACTTCTTCCTTAGCAATTTGTATACCTATTTCTTGTCTGATTACTATGGCTAGGACTTCCAGTGATGTACTGAATAAAAGTGGTAAGAGTGGACATCCTTGTTTTGTTCCTGATCTTAGGGAGAAAACTCTATTTTCCACCATTGGGTGTAATGTTGGCTGTGTTTTTTTTTTTTCATAAATGGTCTTTATTATGTTGAGATATGTTCCCTCTAAACCTGCTTTGTTGAGGGTTTGTAATCATAGATGGTTTTCTGCATCTATTGAAATGATTGTTTGGCTTTAATCTTTCTATTATTGATATATCACATTGATTGGTTTGTGAACGTTGAACCACGCTTGCATCCGAGGAATAAATCCCAATTGATAATAGTGAATAATTTTAATGTATTGTTTGATTAGATGTGCTAATATTTTGTTGAGGATTTTGCATCTATGTTCATGTAGTTCTTTTGTTGTTGTTGTTTGTTTTTATCAGGCTTTATTATCCAGACAATGCTGGGCTCATAGTTGAATTTGGAAGCATTTTTTTTTGTTGTTGGGGGGGGAGTGTGGGGGAAATAGTTGGAGAACAGGTAAATATTCTTCTTTAAATGTTGGGTAGAATTCACCTGTGAAGGCATATGGTCCTGGACTTTTGTTTTTGTTGGGATTTTTTTGATTACTGATTAAATTTCATTGCTGGTAATCAGTCTGTTCAAATTTTCTCTCTTTTTTTTTTTTTCTGCTTCTATTTTGGGAGGTTATATTTTTCTGAGAATTTATCCATTTCTTCCAATGACTGTCTAATTTGTTGGCATACACTTGTTTGTAATTCATGGTGTCAATTATTTCTCCTCTCTCATTTCTGTTTTGTTTGAATCCTCTTTTTTTTTATTATGAATCTCATTAAAGGTTTATCAATTTTCTGGATCTTTCAAAGAACCAACTCCTGGTTTCATTCATCTGTTCCATTGTTTTGTTTGTTTTATTTTGTCTTTTGGTTTTTATTTCATGTATTTCTGCTCTATTCTTTATTATTTCCTTCTTACTGTTAGTTTGGGTTTTTATTTGTTTTTTTGTTTTTTGTTTTTTTCCTAGCTCCTTTAGATGTAAGGTTAGGTTGTTTGATATTTTTCTTGATTCCTTTGACAGGGTGGTTTTGCTCTAAATTTTCTTCACAGAACAGCTTTTACTGCATCCCAAAGTTTTTGGACCATTGTGTTTCCATTTTCTTTTGTCTCCATCTATTTTTTTTTTATTTCTTTGATATCTTTTTGATTTCATCTTTGGTTGGCCCATTCATTGTTTAGTAGCAAGTTATTTTACCACCATATATTGTTTTTAGATTTCTTTCTTGCAGTTGATTTCTATTTTCATAGAGTTGTGTTCACAGAAAATACATGGTGGGGCGCCTGGGTGGTTCAGTTGGTTGAATGTCTGATTCTTGATTTTGGCTCAGGTCATGATACCAGGCTTGTGGAATCGAGCAACACACTGGGCTCTGCTTAAGATTCTCTATCTCTTTCCCTCTGCCCTTCTCCCTGATTTACAAGTTCGTTTTCTCTCTCTCTCTCTCAAAAAAACAAACAAAAAAGCATGGCATAATATTTATCTTTTTGAAACCTGTTTTTGTGGCCTACAGTGTGATAAATTCTGGAGAATGTTCAATGTACCCATGAAAACAATATGTATTCTGGTGGTTTAGGATGCAATGTATCTGTTAGATCCATGTAATCCAATATGCCATTCAAAGTCATGATTTCGTTGCAGATTTTCTGTTTGGATGATCTATCCATTGATCTAACTGAGGTGTTAAATTTCCCTACCATTGTATTACTGTCGGTTACTTTAATTTGTTATGAGTGTTTTATGTATTTGGGTGTTTACATGTTAGGGGCATAAATATTTATAATTGTTGTATCTTCTTGTTGGATTGTACCCTTCGTGATTACACATTTTTCTTCTTTGTCTCTTGTTGCAGTTTGTTTTTTTAGTCTATTTTGTCTGATATAAGTATTGCTACTCTGGCCTTATTTTCACTACCATTTGCATTATAAATGATTTCCCATTTTGTATCCTCATGTGTCTTTAGATCTGAAATTAGTTTCCTATAGGCAGCATATAGATGAATCTTGCTCTTTTTATCGATTTCATCACCCTGTGTCTTTTGATTGGAGTGTTTAGTCCATTTACCTTCAAAGTAATAATTGATAGACATGTACTTACCGCTGTTTCTTACTTGTTTTATTGTTGTCTTTGTAGTTCTCCTCAGTTCTTTTCCTCTCTTGCTCTTTTCTCTCATAGGTTGCTACCTTTCTTTAGTGATATTCTTGTATTATTTCTCTTTATTTTTTGCATATCTATCACCATTTTCTGATTTGTGGTTTCCAGCCAGTTTATAAATAACATCATATGCATATAGCAATCTATATCAAGCTGATGGTCACTTAAGTTTCAACCCATCTTAAAAGTACTAAATTTTTATTCCTCTCCCATCACGTTTTAGGTGTATGGTGACATATTTTACATCCTTTTATTTTGTGAATCCCTTGACTGATTTTTACAGATATACTTAATTTTACTGCTTTTGTGCTTCTTACTTTTCTTACTTCTGCTTATGGTCTTTCCTTTTTACTAAAAGAATCTCTTTAACATATCTTGTAGGGTTGGTTTAGTGTAATGAACTCCTTTTACTTTTGTCTAGAAAACTTTTTATCTTTCCCTCTGTTGCAGGATTTTTTACATCAGTATCTGGAATTTGTTGTCTCACCACTTCGAAGAATGAAGAGATGGACATAAAATGAGAAATAGGCAAAAGTTTATTAGAGTATAAGATCGGAAAGGAAACGTAGTATGAAAGCTCTCTTTACAAAGAGGGGGCATTCAAAAGTGGATGCCCATGACAATAGGCAGGGATCTATGTTTTATAAGGTTTTGGTCAGCCCTCCTTTCCCTTCCCTCTTTTTTCTTCTCTGGTGTTACCCTTATTGGCTTAATAGCTGTAGGTGCTGGGTTGTCCATTCCTGATTGGTTCAATTCCACTGTGTGAGGGTGGTCTATGGCCAAATCAGTCCTTGTGGGTCATACGTTTTATGGTCATCTACTTATTTGTAGTTAGGTCTTTTGTTAAATTCCTCAGGGGAACCTGAGGGGAAGTAGGTGATGTCTGTTACATTCTTAAGAGGAACCTTACACCTGAGGGGCTTTGCTGTGGTCAGATGCTCCCAGCATTTATTCCAAGATATGTGTTTTTCCCCACCCAGGGACCTCAGGTCCTAATCTTTCCCTCTCTGACTACTGAATCCTCTCTTTTCCTATAATAACTCTATTCTGAATGATAGAATTGCTGAATAGTGTATTCTTGGTGGCAGGGTTTTGTTTTTGTTTTCTTGGAGCACTTTGTCTCATGCCACTGCCTTTCTTGCCTGCAAAGTTTGGCTCATAGCCTTATGGGGTTTCCCTAGTATGTAACTGGATGTTGGTTTTTTGTTTGTTTTCTTTTGTTTTTTCTTGATGCTTGAAAATTCTCTCTTTATCACTAGTTTTTGCCATTTTAATTAATATCTGTCTTGGTGTGGACCATCTTGGGGTGATATTTTGGGGGACTCTCTGTGTCTCCTGAATCTGAACTTCTGTTTCCTTCCCGAATTGGAGAAGTTTTCCACTACTATTTCTTCAAATAAATTTTCTGCCCCCTTTTCTCTCTTCTCCTTCTAATATCCCTATAATGCAAATGTTATTACACTTGATGGTTTCACTGAGTTCCCTAAGGCTTTTTTCATTTGTTAGTATTATTATTTTTTTCTCTCCTGCTTAGCTTGATTGCTTTCCATTACTCTATCCTCTAGGTTGCTGATGCGTTCTGCTTCCTCCAGTCTACTACTTATTTGTTCCAGTGTATTTTAAATTGTATTTATTGTGTTCTTCGTCTCTGATTGGTTCTTTTTTATATTTTCTGTCTTTTTGTTGAGAGTCTCACTGAGGCCTTCCATACTTTTCTCAAGTCCAGTGAGTTTCTTTATGATCATTACTTTATATTCTCTCTCAGGCATATTGTATATCTTCATTACATTTAGCTCTCTTTCTGTGATTTTGTCCTGTTCTTTCATTTAGGATCTATTCCTCCGTCCCCTTATTTTGTCTAACTCTCTGTGTCTCTTCCTGTGTGAAGGAAGTCAGCTAGGTCTCTTTCCCTTGAAAGTAGGGGCCTTAGGAAAAAGAGGTTCTGTAGTGCCCTCCAGTGCAATGTCCCCTGTCTACTGGATCCTGGTGTTGCTGGGTGTCTCATATGTGTGTGGCATGCACCTTATTGTTGTGGCTGACTTGTGCTTGGCTTCTGTCCAGTCATCTGAAATGGCTCCCTTTGCCTGTTGTGGGCAGGTTTGGTCACTATGTTGTTAGTGAGCCATCTGGGGCTACCTTGGACTTGAAGTGAGTCAGACCAGGCATTTGCCAGAGATGCAGTAGCACCAAACTGCAGCACCCTTTCCCTGTGTCGTCCCCTGAGAAACTTTGGTTGGTAGGTAGGGCCTATATTAGAGCAGATGTCTAGCCCTAGCTCACTGCTGGGGCTTCCATCCAACTGGTGTGTGTGATTATCTTCCCCTCTCTCTGGTGCAGGACACTCTTTGGAGTGGTGCTGGCCCCTGTTGGAGCTGCTTGCATACTGCCAGGCTTGTGGCACAACTTTGGATGGACTCAGGCCAAATATGTACTTGAGGGAGCAGGTCCCCAAAAGAACAGGGGTGGGGCATACAGTGTCAGCAAAGTCTATGCTGGTCCACTGTGGGAGAAGACCTGCATCTGTCTGTGAAAACTACTTCATATACCGGCTGGATTGGAGGGGTAGGAAACTGCAGAAAGGCATGGCAGTGGTATTCACAGTGCTAGCATTGTCCTTGCTTTTCTGCTTTGGGAGAGAGGCCTGCAGCCACTTGGGAAAACTTTGTTCAGGCCAGATGGAGGGAGTAGATCTGCTGAAGCATGCAGGGGCAATGTGTGCTATTAGCAAGTTGGGTGGAGAGTTGGGGTGGTGCTGTTTTCTGCAGTCGTCCATGTTTTTAGGCTGGGGGGTTGGGAAAGAAAATGGTGCCTGTTAGATCTTTTGTTCTTAGAGAAGTTTCCCAGAGATCTCTGCCCATTCAGCACAAACTCTGAGGTAGGTAAATAAATCTCTTTCCATGTTTTTCAAACTGTTGCTTCTATGCTGTATCTCCTCAGGGTTGTTTGTTCTGATGTCCCTTTAAGAGTGGAGATTCAATTTTCCTCCTCCCTGCTCTCCCAGAGATGAGTTGACTGGTTTTTAACATTCTAGTGTTAAGCTCCACTGATTGTAAGAAGTAGCAAAGTTAGCCCCCTCTTATTTACAAAGGCAAATGTTATGGAGATTAGTCTTCTCAGTGTAGGTCCCCTGTGCCTGGGGTGGTTGGGGTAGAGTCTGCTCCTCACCTCTCTTTGTGCCTGCCATGTCTTTCTCCCCTCATGGACAGTCCCATGTGTTCCTTTGGCTCTCGACCACATCTGCTTTCCTTCCTACCCTCTTCAATGGGGCTTCTTCTCTACATTTAGCTGTGGAAAGCTGGTTTTTCCAGTCTTTGGGTCATTTTCTGGAGTATTTACACTGATGTGAGTGTTATCTAGTTTTATCCGTATTAGGTGGTGAGCTTAGGGTCCTCCTTCTCTGCCATCTTTCCCAGAAGTTCTGTTGTTTTGTTTTTCTTCTTTATTTTTTTTTTTAATTTTTTTCAACGTTTTTTATTTATTTTTTGGGACAGAGAGAGACAGAGCATGAACGGGGGAGGGGCAGAGAGAGAGGGAGACACAGAATCGGAAACAGGCTCCAGGCTCCGAGCCATCAGCCCAGAGCCCGGCGCAGGGCTCGAACCCACGTACTGAGAGATCGTGACCTGGCTGAAGTCGGACGCCCAACCGACTGCGCCACCCAGGCGCCCCTTGTTTTTCTTCTTTAAAAAAAATAAGTTTCGCAGCTTATTCCAAGCTCATTAGCTCAAATCCAAAACAAATTGAGATTTCATGTATACTTGCAATTTGAGATTTTGAGATCTTAGCTCATTGAAATGTCAGAAATCTCCTGAGCCAGTGGGTCAGTTTTGTTCAACTTTCTTTCCTCAGTGATAGAAATTTCTTCTCCGTTCTCCTTAAAATTATACTTCATTTTATGCAATAACCCTAAGGACATAGGAGGGTCACAATAATATTTACAGCTAGGTAGTGAATCACTGGTTTGTTTTTTGTTGTTTGTTTTTTTTTTTAGTTGCCTGTTCCGAATTAAAAGTGAGTCTCAGGTGTGTCCCTGTACTTATTTCTATGTCAATCAAAAAGAAGTTCTGAAAGTCTTAAAAAATAGTCCAACTGCCTTCATAGAAATTTCTAAACAAAGCTATAAACCAATACCAACGTTGGTATTAACCAACATTAAGTAATGATGTAAGAAGACAGCTGAAGAGGAGACTTAGATGGGTCCCAGTTTCTAGAGGGCAAGCTAGAGGAAAATGCTAAGATAACACTCCATCTCTACCAACTATCAAAAGAGAAGATAAAACACTTATTAAGATTGTAATTCCTCCCATTATTATTATAACAGTCTAAAGAATTATAGCAGGTGTATTAGCCTGACATATTACCCTTTAAAAACTGCTGAGGTCTTTTGTCTTATCAGTGTTATGAATAATAATAAATTATATAACCATGATCAGTAGCATTATAGAAGTTTCTTTAACACCAAATATTTAGAGTTTTGAGATATTTAGGGTAAAGAAAGGTAATTAAACTGATTCATTTATCAAAGTGCTTTATTTGCTCACAAAATCAATTGGGCTGGTAGAACAGGCACAGCATTCACAGCTAAGATAGCAGACGTGGAGAATAAGGTGCAGGAAACCACATGTCTAATAAAAGGAGATTCCTCATTCCCAACACTGAGACTTATGCATAATCCATTTTTAGTATGTGTTCATAACATCGATAAGAAAATAATACACAAGTATTCACAATCCGTAATTTTTTTGGCACAGGGCCCTAGAGGCAGATATATTTAGAGACAGCAACTATATTCATAAAAAGAATAAATCACAAAGGTAAAAGATGAACATGCAAACATGCAACCAGTTTGTACCAATAACATATGTTTTCCTGTCACATTATTTTCATTCACTTTTGCAAGCTGTATAATTTGATTGAAATATGTTTAAAAGTAGAAATGTATGCTAGAAATCCCACTATACATCTTTTTAATTATAAATCTGTTCCTTATATAGCAATACTCAGTGTACCCCAATTGTATCTTGTTGCTTGCCTGACCGAGCACAGACCTTATAGAATTTAATAAAACAAGCATTTGACCTGTTTGTTGCCATTCTGTAGACTATAAAGGATGCAATGCTTTCTGGTCTAAAGCCATAGAGATAGACTAGACAACTCTGTAACAGTACAATATTTTTGATTTCCTTCTTCCGGGACAATGAGTCCAGGCTGAAGAGAAATATGCACTTAGAGTAATAAGTAGTAACTAAGTACATAACCATGGTATATTTTAAAATCTATAAAAGCACATTAAACACTATGAATGGAGTGAAATAAAAGTTTTTCAAATGCCAATTAGAGAACCGAAGGAAAGAGCAGAGAAAGAGAAAATTCTGCCAAGCTGAGAGCATGTTTCCTCCAAGACTGAATATCTGCAGTTACATAGGGAAATGGAATGGAATAGTTCTCTTCCCAGTCTTCATGTTTAAGAACAAATAAATCAAATTGGATTTTCATGATCAAATCACAGATGTATCCAAATTCCCAAAGATGTTAAGAAATATAATGAAAGTGATGGAAAGAGTACATGCGATATACACTCACTAGTCAATTCTTTTGAGTTTAGAACACTTGAAGACAGACACAATTTTAATTTTATTAGTGTAAATAAGACAGATTTCTTCATTTCCCTGGTGACATTTATGCTTGATAGAAAGGGGGAAAAAAGTGTTTTTAACAAATCCCAAACCCTTTACCTCACCCCAGCTGTGAGATGACTAGGGAACCAGAAATGCAGATATTTGTTTGTACACACTAGCATAATTGTGTGCTAGCTTTATTTGTATTCATTCCTGTAATAGTACAGTCCTAATGTATTTTACTTGATAAATTTTTATGCAGATCTTACAGCACATTTTTTGACCACATGTTGGAACATTTGTGCACAAAAAATTCCCATCTTTATGTTTGAAATTTATGGGAACACAATTAAAATGAGAGGGGTCCAAAGGTATCAAGATAATTACATTTTTCTAATCTTACTAAACAAGATAAATTACCTGCAGGCCCTCTTATAAAAGATGAAATCTTCATAATAAGTGAATTAATCAAGCAGCAGCTTGCTACTGCACTTGCATTTATAACAGAAATGATTCAAAGACTTATTTTATGGGGAAATTAATGGAAACAGGCTTTTCATTCTTCTGCACCAATTGAAAACCTCAGCAACCAGCTGCCCACTTGTCAAGAAAACAGAAAGAAGCTGGAAACAAAGATAAATAAAAACACCTTTTTCCTGGCACTTTTGAAGAGAAAAAGGAGCTCTCATTTACAGCAGCCATCTGTTTGTTATTTAATATGGGTGAATTACATGCTGTAATGAGTTTGTTTCTGCATCACTCAGTGCAATGGAACACAAGTTCACTCTCATAATGTGCAGCAGTTTTTAAAAGCTAATCATTTAATTGGACACAATCGTCAATGACAAATGGAGATGTAAAAACTTCAGCCAGCTGTAGAGTGAATATGTAATCATTGTGAAATCATATTATTTTACACGCTTGAAGACTTCTTAATAGTATCTGATGTTGGTCATCACTGCAGACCGAAGAATTGAAGGAACATGGTGAAAAACAGCCTTTCAAAATGGCTTTATGTAATTGGCCCGTGTTAATGTTGGTGTTAGAACCACCATTTGACTTTGGTACCTATGGTCTCTCTAAAGTGTTTATTACTGTCCTAATTTCAGTTTTGATTTTCATGTATTTTTCGAATATTCCATGGTTTAGTAGGCAAGAATTATTGTTTAAGAGCAGCTTGGGTATTTATATTTTTGAATTTGTTTCATTAGAGGCATCCACTGATTTGTTGCTTTTGCATGTGACCTCACATACAGATAGACATAGACCTGGGAGGTTGTGCGCCTGCCGATTTTTTTTTTTTTTTAAATCACACAAAAGCTCTACTTCAGCAAACCAAACCTGAGTGCCTACACCTGCATGCATTACAGTCAGAATTTACCCAATGCTGCCATAGTCTTTAATAGAAGAATAAAAATCTCCATTACAAAGAATTTTCCCTTTGGATATTCCACAAAGACACTATGCTTATTAGCAAATTTCTGCAATGACAGTCATCTTCCAATTGCTAGGCATCACAAAGAAATAGAAACAAAATATCAAATCAAGACATTGAGTAGACTATTTTTGTACTTAATTATGCAATTTGCAGATGCTTTAGATGTTGTGTTATTGGGGGAGACACTATAACAATATATATTTTCATCTTTCTTGTCCTTCTAATAATGTGAGACTTAGTGGAAAGTTCTCCTAACTGGAAAATGTATTGGGTATATCAATCTGTTTGGATTAAAAATCTATGGGGCTGTCTCTATACTCCATTTAATCTTACACCTTTAAAACATTTCAGAAAGGGAAATAAGAGAAAACCCTCATTTCAGAAATCTCCTATCCTATCTCCTCTACAAAACTATTTAAACCATTATCGTTAAATTCCAATAAAACACAAGAGTTGACGTCTTATAGAGCAACGCCTATCTCAAAACATTATGCTTCATTTGGCATTTAATATTTTTTGGCTCTAGATATGCTTTTATTTCTAAAATCAAAATTGTTTTCCAGGTGTGCTAGCCCATAAAGAATGAATGCATCAATTTTGTTGGTTTCTCTTTATAGTCTGGTAGGAGCCAGCCTTTTAACATACTGCCCTTTAACATAGTCACCCTTTAATAAATAGTGTTCAACCAAACTTGCAATTTGTTAAAGAGAAAGCAAGCAAACTTTGAACTATCTTGAAGAATAAACGAATGAAAAGGGGGAGGGGCATGTTTTAATGTTTCCCTTAAGTGTCACATTATTGTTTATATATAGAAAATCTTGACATTGAAAATGAAATAAAATACTAAATATGTAAGTCCACAACCAGAAAAAATTGCATTAACAAAAAGAAAGAAATACAGATGTTTAAGGACAGAACACAAAAGCAACTTGAACATACTAGAATAATCATTCAGGAAATAAGATAAAGACTTGTAAATTAAGAAAACAACCCAAATATGCAATGCAAGTGTGATATGAAAGAAACACTGTCATGTTGTTTCTAATGAATGATTAACGGATAGGAAAGGGAAGATAGGAAATCTGAATAAATTAAGAAATGGAGTATGGAAAAAAAATTCAACTCTAAACATAAATTCCAACAAGTGCAATAAGCTGAATAATTATTCTTTGGTGAACTTCATCTAATTACAATATTTAAGTTGCACTCATTTGAAAAAACCTATTCTGATATAAAGAAATGATGGCATGCCAGAGAGAACCTCCTTTGAGCAGTAGACCCATGGACTTGGAAGGTTGTGATATATTTAAATGCAAATTACCATAGGAGACAATGCCTTGTTTCTCACTTTGCCTCGATTTATTCTCAGAAGTAGTACTTAACAATGGAGATCAGAGAAGAATCTCAAGGCAAATAGTAGTTTAAAAAGAAGAAATGTGAGTTGATTCCCAAGTACCCTTCCAAGGAATAGAGAAAGTAGTGTTCCAGGATTTATGGTCTAGAAAGGTCCATGTAATCACCATCGTCTCAAAACTGAAAAACTTTCAATAGCACCTCATTGCCGTGAAATCTCCTTGAATTCACAGAGACCTTCCATAATAAAATAGTTTAAATCTCAAATTGCATGTCGACTGCTGTTTACAGAAATACTTCAGCTAAACTGTAACGGGAAGACGTTATAATCATTTATGATTCTAAGCTGTTAACGCAAGATTGTCTCTCTTTTCCAAAATATTGGGCTCTGTTACTCCAAAGCTGTGTTTATATATCATCTCTTCTGTTGGGATCTTCTCCATGGTCTCAGTTCACAGTGATGTTTTCCTAAGCTAAATTTCTCAAGGACTTGTCTGCACCATTTATGTGGAGTTACTGTATTGTTTATGAGCATGTTTTATTCTGATTATTCTCTTCATATTATAAATGTTAAATACACATTTGATTAGGTGGTCATGGAACCTTTTTGGAGGACAAAGTTAAATACTGTTTGCATGATACCTGAAGTGCACCCAGCCACTGATACTAAGAGTGGCCATTAGGGTTCAAGCAATGGTCATCTCAAATATCAATTTTTTCTAAAGCTCATGGGCCTTTTCAGAGTCACTCTCCCTATTATGCCCCATAATGTGTTGTTAAACATAACAGTACTTATCTTGTTATAATACAGTTCTTTAACTATTTTAGCTCAAGAGTTTGTCTTATCCATTTTTGAGTCTTTAATATCTTGCCATAAATTCTGGAGTGATTTAGAAGAAACTATAGATATTTACTAGTATCTGTAATGCAGACTAAATTATCATGACTTCCTTCCACTATTTCTGAACAACTCTGGAAAAAAAAAAACAGCACCACCAATCATACATTTTTCCAGCTTATCTCACAGAGAAATAAAATGCATTCATACAGAGATTATTATAAGTTTGGAAACAAGAATTTTATTGTAACTAATTATATGTGTGAATATCCTCTTTTTTATTAGGTATTAGATTATTTATATTCTAGTATTTAATATTGAAGAAAACTACTGATTTTGTAGCCTGCTGTTTAGTTTCCATGTGTTTGTAGTCTTTCCAGATTTTGTCTTGTGGTTGACTTCTAGTTTCGTAGCTTTATGGTCAGAAAAGATACATGGTATGAATTTAATCTTCTTGAATTTGTTGAGACTTATTGGGTGATCTATTCTGGAAGAAGAATGGTACTGAGTTTTAAATCTTGGGTAAGTTAAATGACACAGAAGGAAGTTAAAATAAGTAATAATTTTGGAAACATAATTCTATCCCAAGCTATGATCAGAGGAAAGTTCTCTACAGATGGGAGCCTCTCAGATTTATTTTCCCTTCCATAAGCATGCCTTCCTAAGGTATCACATGAACAGTGGCTTTCATAAGGATGTAGTAGCCCTCATCATTGTGAAGGTGATGAATTAAATAATTACAAGGGTTTCAAAATGCACAGTTTGTTTAAGAGAGAAAGAAGTGATTAGATTAAGAATATTTTCTGTGTGTTTACTCTTTAGACCTCTGTATGAAATATAAGATACCATCTGTGTAAAAACCCTACTTTCACTTACTTATGTATTTTATTCAACACAAGTCAATGTGTAATATTATTACTGAATATTTTCATTGAAAAAAAGTGTTTTCATCCAATTGCCAAAGTGAAAACATTCAGTTTAATCTTAATCTATATTTTATATGGCTATACCAAACACAAAAAATATTTCCAATAGAGGTACAGTTTTTTTCACCTGTCCCATTCATTACATTATAAATGAAGTTCCAACAATTGCATACCATTTAGCATCTTTAATTGTTTCACATTTATGAAGAATTTTACATCTGTCAGTCAGTAGGCTGAAGATCCATGGAAAGTACAGTAATTGACCATAGTTCTCACCTAAATTCAAGGAACTCCAGGGTAATAAGGATATTGTTCAGAAGGTAAATTATTTCCTTTAACCAAGGAATTATAAAAGCATTTATCATAATGTCCAGATATTTTTCTTACTGATATTGTAACTCATCCATTTAACTGTCATAGAAACCCCTGCACCTGTGCTCCTAATTTAAGTGAATAGGAAATAACCGGTGAATGCAATATCTGAGTTAAAACAAAAGAGAAAGTGAGACTAAGCATGATGTATTTGCTGCAGACAACAAATCTTAAATAATTTTAGAGCTATTCTGTTTAACTGGCATAATATATGCTTTTTTAAATGCAATTTTTCAGGTGATTTTTTTCTGTTTCTACATTGTTCTAATTGCTGGAAAGGTTTGTCCAATCTGGTTAACAAGTATAAAAAAGGGCTATTACTACCACTTTAATGAAATTTCTGGGTTTTTTTGTTTTTGTTTGTTTGTTTTTTAGAAAATGACAGAACATATGGGTAAATTACTATATATAAATTTTCTTTTTATCTCCTCTCTAGTCCTTTCTAATTATTTCCTTCCAAGATTCAGGATTTATATTGACAATTACCTTATTTCTCACACTTCTATGACAAATAAAACAACACATAAGAAAAGCAAACGTCTCTATTTCTATTTTATAATAAGTTTAATTTTCCTTTTCTATTACCAATTAATGATCCTTTTTTTTTTTTCAAATTATGCCTTGAAAGAGTGATTTGTATGTTGAGAGAATTTTGCCAGTTGCCAAGTGAGAGAGATTTAAATTCTCCAAAACTGGAAATTATAAATGAGAAGATATGTCACTTATAGAAGGATTTTTACAAGTAAAATTTATACAAATTGAAACCGAATAGATTAATGTGAGGGGATGAGATCCAAACTCTGGCATTTGAAGGATGTGACCTTGAGCAAGTCATTTTCATTTGTAAAACGGTGGCAATACACTATTGCAGACTTAATGTGAGTGGTAAACAACATAACATGTATAAAGCAAATATTTTTAAACACTTAATAGTCTGTTGCCTAAAAGTTTGGAATGAGTACAGTTAGTGGCTTAGAGCATAAACTTAGACTTGCAGATGTTATACCCTACTGAATTTTTATGAGTATCAAATAAATACACTAGCATTTATAAACTGCACATCATATATGTTAAGAGTCCCATCCATCTCCATCAAAAGGTGAAAATAAAGGCAATAAAACATTTATTTTTTTAATATTGATATTAAAAGATATAGTTTTTTCAAGTTGCATTTTTAACATGCGTTTTATTATTTCCTCATTTCTTGTTTAGATTTTAAATGCCAAAAAGCAAAATCTAGACTCTGAATTACTTCTCTAGAAGGCAAAGTTACAAAAAAACCAGTCTTTTTGTTATTGTTTATTTTTGAGAGAGAGGGAGAGAGACAGAGAGTGCAAGTGGGGAAGGGGCATAGAGGAGGGAGACACAGAATCCAAAACAGGCTGTCAGTGCACAGCCTGACACAGGGCTTGAACCCATGAACTGCGATATCATGACCTGAGCCAAAGTCAGATGCTTAACCACTCACTGAGTCACCAAGGTGCCCCACAAAAACTCAGTCTTATTTCAATAATTTCCCTGGGAATTGTCAGGACATTTATCTGGAACATGGTAGAAACCCACACTATTATTTGAAATGAATGGATAAATCTCTTTAATTGTGTTAACATTAGTAGTTAAAATTTATTTCTTCTATTTAGTCATTAATGAATGAGTATGAATTGTGTATCTTTTACATGCTTCGATTAGAAGGTAGCAATGTATAGATGGATGGCTTAGTCCCTTTCCGAAGTAACATAATGTATAATGATGAGACAGAAACACACACACACACACACACACAATGTGGAAACATGTACTAATAGAGATACTGTATGAAAGAGTATCTAAATACAGAGGATGGAGGATTAGTGGTTGTGGAAACTTCTGTGGCACTGCGTTGATTTGTTACTGAAAAGAAGGAAAAAAAAGTAGTTATCTAAGTAGAGAAAACTTTTAGGGAGGAGGGACTTCCAGGAATAAGAAGTAGCATGTTCATATGCAATGACTTTGGAGAGAGGGTGACTAAGTCGTTCAGTGTAGCTAGTTTATTAGTAGTGGTACAAATTTTAAAGTGCTTTATACGGGGAGCCTGGGTGGCTCAGTCAGTTAAGCCTCCAACTCTTGGTTTTGGCTCAGGTCATGATCTAACAGTTTGTGAGATCAAGCCCTTCATGGGGCTCTGCACTGACAGTGCAGATCCTGCTTGGCATCCTCTCCTTCTCCCTCTCCTGCTCACATTCTCTGTCAAAATAAATAAATAGTTAAAAAATAAAGTGCTTTATAAGCTATATAATGGCCACTATTTTTTCTTAATACTGCAAGTGAATGGAGAACGCCTTAGGCTGTTTGGGCTGCTGTAACAAATACCCTATACTGAGCAGCTTATAAACATTTATCAAAGTCCTAGAAACTAGGAAGTCCAGTATCTTGGGACCAGCAGATTCTCTGTCTGGTAAGGGCATGCTTCCTCATAGATGGTACCTTCCCACTGAGTTCTCATGTTGTGGATAAGGCAGAGACCTCTCCAGGATTCCTTTTATAAAGGCACTACTCTCACTCGTGAGGTCTCTGCCTTCATGATATAATCATATCCCAAAGACCCTGCCTCTTATTACCATCATTTCCAGGTTTAACATTTCAATGAATGAATTTGGTGGGAACACAGACATTCAGGCCATAGCAGGGAGCTAGTGCAAGCTTGTAAGTAAAGGAGTGAATTTTTTTTTATATTGGTGCAATAATTGCACAATGCATGTGGGTAGAATAAACTTTAATAAATACTCTTGGGGCGCCTGGGTGGCTCAGTCGGTTGAGCGTTGGGCTTGGCTCAGGTCATGATCTCACAGATTGTGGGTTCGAGCTCTGCACTGGGCTCTGTGCTGACGGCTTAGAGCCTGGAGCCTGCTTCAAATTTTGTGTCTCTCTCTCTGCTCCTCCCACGCTCATGCTCTCTCTCTCCTTCAAAAATAAATAAAAACCTTAAAAAAATTTTAAGGGGCGCCTGGGTGGCGCAGTCGGTTGAGCGTCCGACTTCAGCCAGGTCACGATCTCGCGGTCCGTGAGTTCGAGCCCCGCTTCAGGCTCTGGGCTGATGGCTCAGAGCCCGGAGCCTGTTTCCGATTCTGTGTCTCCCTCTCTCTCTGCCCCTCGCCCATTCATGCTCTGTCTCTCTCTGTCCCAAAAATAAATAAACGTTGAAAAAAAATTAAAAAAAAATTTTAATATTCTTATTAGTAATTATGAAAGCCTTGTAGAAATTAATCCAAGAAGAAGATATATAACACAAAGCAAGTAACTGGACATGACATTCTTCTGTTTATTATTAAAATAAACACTCTCAATCACAATTCTTTTTTTTTTTAATGTTTATTTTTGAGAGTGAGCGAGCAAGCGCTAGCGGGGGAGGGGCAGAGAGGAAGATAAAGAATCTGAAGCAGGTTCCAGGCTCAGTGCTGTCAGCACAGAGCCTGATGCAGGGCCGGAACTCACAAACCACAAGATCATGACCTGAGCTGAAGTTGGTGCTTAACCAACTGAGCCACCCAGGCGCCCCAACAACATTCTTTTTGGTGGTCTGTCATCAAAATAGAATAGCCAATGGAAAACAAAGATATTATTTAAAATGTGTTGGTTGACATGAAGATTACCTTATGTTTTGTGTGATCAAAATTCTCCTCCCTAATCATAAAATGTATGATTTATTGTGTGTCAAAATCCTACATTACTATATAGCACATTAAGTTGTGTTGCAGAGAAGAAAATCACAAAAGAATGAGTCCCTTTACTCGCAAACAGGCAGAATAGATGTTATGAGATCTTACTTTATTTAACTGCTGTTTTTATTAAATACCAGAATTTCAATTAAATCAACTTCTTCATTATCTGTAGCAGCACATAAATATTTCTGAGAACGATGGCTTGGATGAGTACAAATGATAAGATTAGGCTGTGCCTCATCCTGAGAACTGCGTTTCCAAGGTTTGCTCCTTGATTAAGAATTTTAATGACCTCTCTTATTTTTGCCTGTCCATTTCTAAATATTTGTGACCCTATCTTGATCCTGGTAAAACTAATGAAACATGATACAAATGATACTTTGTGCTGGATTATTTGAAAGTGATGAAATGTTAATTGATAGCCAAAGCACATTAGTAGGCTTACAGTAGTGGTTTGAGGGTAACTGGAGATCTTCAACTGTCCATTTAGTGTCTTTTGAGATCTACCAATCAGTATGATCCTGTAGTTTACTGTTTAAGCCAGGACACTTGTGAAGTTAAAGGGGTGCGATTAATAATTAATGTGAGGACGGTAGATTTAAACTGAGACTGCTCTAAGCAAATGGGGATATACGGTCACCCTGCCAATAGCATTTGTTTCTATTCCTTTTAATATGTAAATATTAGCATAAATAAGGGATTTTGCTGAAGACAAATATGTCTGTGGCATTTTAATGCTTGACAAATTCCCATCTTTTCAGTTTTCTCCATCTCAATAATGATAAAAGTTGACCTCTACCTTAGAAATAAGTGTTCCCTTAAAAGGCCTCTGTTGAATATCAAAGTTTGTAGTTCTTCTTTGAAAAGACCTCTATTCTTTGTGCTATGAGTGCTGAAGCTCTTGGTGCTACCCCTCTTGCTAAAATAAATCCCTAAGAAGCAAATGTGAATACTTTTCTCCACTCGAAACTTGTTCTTTTTCAACATGAGTCACACATCCATCCTGGTTCCACCAAAGTCCTTGCTTAACTACCAATCAAAGCAACATGTCCGGGAATCCACGATAAACAGAAATCTTTGTTCTTGTAAAGAGAATCACCTTCAACTGGAGCACCCAATCCCTGAAAGCTGCCATAATCAGCAGCCATCTTCAGGTCCAATCCTACCTCCTAACCCATGAACTCTCTTCACTGTATCTAATCCTACTACATTTTGGGTATAATGTGGATAATTGTGTTTATGTAACTTAGTTTTGTTCTACAAAGGAAGGAGAGTGTATTCTGCAGATACACACTTTATTCCCTGTGGTCCTAGGTGAGGATACTGAGCCTCAGCTTTTCTATTATCCTTTGTTAGAACATGGAAACCTTCTCATGAAAGATAGCACAAGAGAGAGTTAGACTCTGTAGTTCCTTTAATAGTACAGTGCAACTACACAGAATGAATTAGACTTTTAAGAACTTACTAAAGTCTTAAGTTTTAAAGGATTTTCCATGAAAAAATTATTTTGAGTTTTAAACTTCAAGGACATCACCTATTTTTAATATAGTGCTATTATTTTCCAAAGCTATTACAACATCCTGAAGGAGTCCATTCTGTTTGCTCCAGACTCATTCAGATGACTTTTTTTTTGTCACAGTAAATGTTAATGCCAAAAACATACCCAAATTATGTACTTTTTCAGTGATGTTCTGAGTCATCCATTGACGCTTTAATTATATTCAGGTAGTAATTGGGGTAGATGTACTCTCTTTGTAAAATAATGAGGGATTTATATATATGACATTAAAAACTTTAGTCTTTCCTCATGGCTATGCTTCCGTGGATGTATATTTCATGCAGATTCTACTTCAGCATTCCTCATTTGAGTTTCAAAATCCTTGGCTTATTTTAACCACAACATGTTGGACTTCCTGGTCCATGAATTGGGCTCCCCATCTTTAAGCCCTCTCAAGCTTCTAACTCCAAGTATTCCCTAACGATTCCCACCATATACATTCCAGGAAGCCAATGACAATATCTGTGCCCAGACTTCTCTTGATCTTGGTTCTCCACTAAATCTGTATCTTTTTTTTTTTTTTTTTTTTAAACGTTGACTAATTTTTGAGACAGAGAGAGACAGAACATGAACAGGGGAGGGGCAGAGAGAGAGGGAGACGCAGAATCTGAAACAGGCTCCAGGCTCTGAGCTGTCAGCACAGAGCCCGATGCGGGGCTCGAACTCACGGACCGTGAGATCATGACCTGAGCCGAAGTCGGACGCTTAACCGACCGAGCCACCCAGGCGCCCCTAAATCTGTATCTTTTTGATGCCTATATTTTGATGTCGAGTACTGTACAAAGATTTGTTAAGAAAGGCAAAAATTTCCATTTACTCTTACTTATGGATAAAAGGTCTTTCTGAGTCACACACTTGTGATCTTTTTCTTAAAAATTCAAACCTCGGGGCGCCTGGGTGGCGTAGTCGGTTAAGCGTCCGACTTCAGCAAGGTCACGATCTCGCGGTCTGTGAGTTCGAGCCCCGCGTCGGGCTCTGGGCTGATGGCTCAGAGCCTGGACCCTGTTTCTGATTCTGTGTCTCCCTCTCTCTCTGCCCCTCCCCTGTTCATGCTCTGTCTCTCTCTGTCCCAAAAAAATAAATAAACGTTAAAAAAAATTAAAAAAAAAAATTCAAACCTCATCTGTTATCTTCATGGGTTTTATACTATCTTTTGTTAGATTAATAGAAGTATCATCTATGCTGCCTTTTCCCAATGTACACAAGTTCACTTTACAATCTAAAAATGCAGAGCTTATAGACATTCTATGGTCATTCAGGTTTTTTGTTTGTTTTTTTTTTTTTGCTTTTTTTTTTAAGTTTGGGTACATGTAGATGTGCATCCTTTAGAAGTGAGGAATATAGGATGCTTTATTAAATGATTGATTTATTTCATTTCTCAAGTTCCTTATTAATCAAAAAAGCTCAGCCCTTATACCTTTATTAAAATACACCACATTATTTTCCCATACTTCTCCTTTTTTGTCACCATACATTGTGATATGAGTATGGATTTCAAATTTGTCTCCACAGTTCTGCCTTTAGAGTAAAGTAATACATTTTATTTGTTAGAAGAAGAAAGTGCCTAAGATTTTTGACTGACTAATATAATTACTCTTGAGAGAAAAGCAAAACAGAAACCTAGTGTATTTTGATGTTTGCCAGTATACCTAAAATGCCAACATGGAAGGAGCTCAGAAGAAAAATGCTAGAATCTTTCAGATGTTAAAGGGAAGTAGGATAACAAAAAGCACAAGAAAGACAGCAAAATCAATAGATGTGCTGATCTATTCACTTTTATTACTGAACTTCGGGGTTTTGAGCTGAATTTCAGCTATTTCACATGTCCCTTGATATAATGAAGGGATGATATAGACTTCAGTAAGTTATGGGGTTTATCTCATACATGTGAGCGCCTCATAACTTATTAGTGCCTGAAGCTATAATGAGTTATGTTACAGTTCTCATACAGAGCCTCCAAAACTTGTAACTCACCAAAACCCTGGGCAATTTCATTTATTTAATGCCTTTTTAGTATTGGAGTTCTAATCCAGAATTTGTTAATTTTTTTTTCATAGTTACTGGGTAGTGTCCCCCGTGGTATGTTAAATTCGAAAGGTCATAAGTCCCTATATATTTTGCTGAAGTGAACAGTCTCTGCCACAACGTCTAAAGAATAACATTTGGGGGTGGCACACTAATACATCATGTCAAGCTGACATTTATATCATGAAGTTTACTGTTTTCTGGTGATATTGTTCATAATATAAGCCTTTGACTTGTTTGCAATCACAAGTTGGTAGGATATAGTGTTCTGTTAAGCATCTCTGGTGGTGGTTTGCAATGAATATGTGACTGCTCTACAAATTTTCAGAGATGTTTTGCCCTTTCATTTTGGTAGGAGTATAGAGAAGATGATAAAAGGCTCTATTCATCAAATGTTGTTTCTGTGGGAGTATCTTCAAATTTTCCTGGATTCTCTTTTCAGGTGGCCAGATGTGTATATATGTGGTTCATCATTCTGAACAATAGCCCTGTAGAAAATTGCATTTGTTGTAACTGATTCCAAAAACAAAGTTGTATTAACAGCGTTTTTTTGAACATAATAAAACAAGATTGCTTTTGGTTGAATTTGCCTCTTCACTGTATTATGGTTTTTAGTAAGCTTTGTCATAGAATGCAACAGATAAAAAATAATGGAGAATTTTTTTTAATGGAGAGGTTCATTAAATGCTAAAATGCATTTCTCCTGAAAAAGAATTATAGAATTATTTTATGAGAAACTGAAATCATTTAATGAATATGAGTGTCCTTGAAAGGATTCAACCCTTTATTACTTACAGTGCTATAATGAAAGTAACATTTTAAGACCAAAAACAATAAGTCCTGGGTTGAATATGGCTACTATTTATATTCCCGTCATTAATGGTTAACTGTGTGAAGGAACCTACATATGGGATTCTAGCTATAATATACATTGGAATGACTACCTGCTTGCCCACCCCCCCCCATGTATATTTAACAAATACAAACCAATAATACATGACACTAGAAAAAGTATGATTAAAAAAGTCTTTTTGCCTGGGAACAACATAACATAGTCTATTTCAAAGTCAAAAGTAATTATTATTGGATCTTCTTCTTTACTGGAATATCTATACAACTTCTCTCTATTCTTGGGAGTAATTGAGAAATGATGGCATTTATATCTTACTTTTTTTTAAAGCACTTACATTTGCTAATTCCAAAAGCAAAAGTCCATTAAAAAAAGACCTAATTAAAATAAAGTAGTTGAAATCCCTGGAGAAAACTAGTTTTTCCCCTAAGAGCTCAGCTGCAATCAGGAAAAGCAGATAAACATTCATGTCATAGAACTTGACAGACCTAAAATTGATTCTTTTAAAAGTTAAAGAATTTTTATAATGGGTAGTATATTTGTGAGTAAACTGAAAAAAATAATATATCATTTTCCTTAGAATAAATGTTTTCCCTCTCATCACAGTTTTGTTACTTTCAATTTATGTTTGTTTCTAAATTTTGGTCAATGTATATTAAGGAGTAATTCTTTGCATTATAAATGCAATATAAAACTAATTTAATGAGATGCTGACAAGCCCAAAAGAGAGATACAGGGAAACATTATAAAGGCAAATGAACAAAGACACTCTCCAGTAAATGCTAAGAACCCAACTGCAAGCGAAATGAGTTGTTTTCACAATGAAGTGGCAAGCTGTTTGATTTGTATTTTCTTGCCTCCGTTGTCTTCTTACCAGTGAAAGCAAACAAGAACCAACAGAGGCCTGCTGAATGCTAACTTGAGCCGATAATTTTATTTTGTTTCTTGATTTTAATAAAAAAATAAAATCGAGACAATTTTTGTTTTAGAAATGAAGTTAACATGGAGTATGCCTTCACCTCGAAGTGTTTCTGAGTACATCTTCAGTTATTTAAGTCATCTTTATAGTCTATGTAAGTTGTGAATGTAGGGAGAGACCATTGATATGAGGATAAACTAAGAGTGCTAGGCATAAATAATCTCTAGGGAGAAAAGAAGAGAAGTTAACAATATCAGTCTTAAAATATAATCTAGTCCTTAGATTATGTGAACAATTAAGCCTTATTTTCAAAGAGTATTTCACTCTAGTGCAGAATATTAGCTGAAGAAATTACACAAAAAGTACATACAACAACCTATAAATGTGAACAATTTATAAAAAAATGTTTAAAAGATTATAAAGCAAAGTTACTATAATTTTGGAATTTAAAATGGGTAAACCTGGAATATTAAAACTAGAAAAGAGGCCCAAAAAAGTTAAGGTAACTTGGTTGATTAATAGAATCCATTAACAGCAGCTATGAGATTAGATCTCTGTTACATTTGATTTTTTTGTATCTTATTACACTGTACACTAAAAAGCCTTTTTTCTCACACTGTTGTTCAACCAAAATATTTAATGTTTTGGTTTATAGCTTGCACATCACTAATTGATTTTTAATATGTAAGGGATACGTGTGTATAAAAAACCATCAAGGAATGTATTGAATAGTGTATCTACATTTGTTGCACTTCTCCAACCTTAAAGTAAGAATGATCATTGTACCAGTGTAGACTTAATTTTGTATTAATATTCTCATAGGTTTCCAAAACTAAGATTTTTTTTCTCCTGGGAGAAGTTTTCAAAACTACTATATGACTTTAGCTGGGGTACAGAGTAATTACTTGATGGATTTTCATCTCATTTCTTATAATCACCTGGTATTTCCATATAGTTTGTTTCTCTAGTAGTCTTATTTAGAAATGTTGATACTCCTCACAGAAAAGCAAAAAACATTTGGGAAAATACATCCATTCCTATACACATATCTTTGTTGCCGTGTCTTCACAACTGAACTGAGGAAGTAGTGATCTTCTCCCTCAACCACCCTGTTTCACCAAGAAGCTGCCCAGCTATTCCAAATAACTTAGATTTGTGGAGGATAATTAAATAGAGTGGTCTAGAAGAATGCTGGGACTTTTATGGCATTCCTTCTGGCTGATAGCAAAAATACCACAAATAAGAGAAATGTATTTACTTCAATATTGGATACTGGAAGCTTGAGACCAGGGTACCAGCCTGGGCAGGTGAAAGCTCTCTTTCAGTTTGGCAACGTCTCCTGGTAACCTCTCCTGGTGGAAAGGACAACTTAGCTCTTTGGGGTTTCTTTTATAAAAGCACTAATTCCATTCATGTGGGTGGAAGCTTATGACCTTAGTACCTCTGAATACCATCACATTGGCCACTAGGTTTCAACATATGAATTTGGGGACATGGGTTGAGGGGAACACAAACATTGAAGCTAAAGAATGGAGATCATCAAAAAACTTTTATTATGGTCTCTTCATCACATGTATGTCTATATATTTATGGAAAAAATAGTGGCACATACTTTTGTTTTTTAAATAGGCTTAATTTTTTAGAGCTCTTGTAAATTCGCAGCAAAATTAAGAGAAAGATAGAGATTTCCCATGTACCTTTTGTCCCCACACATACATAGCCTGCCTTATTATCAACATCCCCCAGCAAAGTGCTACATTTTTTATAACTGATGAACTTACATCGACACAGCCTGATCATCCAAAGTCCATAGTTTCCAATAGGGTTCACTTTTGGTGTCATACATTCTATGGGTTTGGACAAATGTATAACAACATGTATCAACCATTACATTGTCATGCAGAGTACTTTCATTGCCCTAAAAACTCTCTCCTTTTCCTATTCATTTCCTTCCCCTTTAAGTTCTGGCAACCACTAATCTTTTTATCTCCACAGTTTTGCCTTTTCTAGAATGTCAAATAGTTGAAATCATACAGTAAAAAGTAGCCTTTTCATACTGGCTTCTTTTGTTGAGTAATATTCATCTAAGTTTCCACCATGCCTTTTCATGGCTTGATATGTCATTTATTTTCAGTGTTGAGTAATATTTCATTTTCTGGAAATACCACTATTTGTCCATTTACCTACATCTTGGTTGCTTCGAAGTTTGGCCATTTATGAATAAAAGCATTACAGCTATATACAGGGGTGTGTGTGTGTGTGTGCGCGCACACGCACGTGAGAGAGAGAGAGAGAGAGAGAATATAAGTTTTGAACCTCTTTAGGGTAAATACAAGAAAGCATGATTGCTAGACTATGTGGTTAGAATGTTTAGTTTTGAAAGAAATCCTCAAACTGGCTTCCAAAATGGCTATACCATTTTGTATTCCTGCTCACAATGAGTGAGTTTCTATTACTCCACATCCTTGCCAACATTTAGTGTTTTTGGTGTTTCCGATTTTTGTCTTTTTATTAAGCGTATACTGCTATCTTGTTTAATTTCCATTTCCTCATTCACCTATGGTGTGTAGCATCTTCCTATATGCTTACTTTCTATCTGTATATTTTCTTTGATGAGGTGTCTGTTAAGGTGTTTTCTCCATTTTTATATCAGGTTGTTATAATTGAATTTTAAGAGTCTTTGTATATTTTGTATAATAGTCCTTTATCAAATATATCTCCTGCAAGCATTTTTTCCTTAGATTGTGGCATATTTTTATTCTCTTGACAATGTTTTTCACAGAGCAGAAATTTTTAATTTTAATTAAGTCCAGCTTACCAATATTTAATTTTATGGATCATGCTTCTGAGTCAAAAAGCCATTTGCAAACCCAAGGTCATCTAGATTTTCTCAGATGTTACCTTTTAGGAGTTTTATAGTTTTGTGTTTTATATTTATATTTGTGACCCATTTTGAGTTAATTTTTATGAAAAGTCTGTGCCTAGATTTATTTTGTAAACATTTGTTTCTTTTTTTTTCTTTTGAATATAAAACTGTTCCAGCACCATTTGTTGAAAACCTATCTTATCTTGATCATACTGCCTTTACTCCTTTGTCAAAAATAAGTTGACTGACCTTAAAACAATTTAATTCTGGGCTCTCTAATCTGTTTTATTGATCTATATGCTCTTCTTTCACCAATACTACACTATTGATTACTCTAGCTCTATAAGAAGTCATCAAATTGAGAAGTATTAGTCCTTTGACCGTGTTCTCCTTCAAAATTGTGTTGACTACACTGGGTCTTTTGCCTCTCTATGTACAGGTTAGATTTAGTTTGTTGGGAAGAACTGATATCCTGACAATACTGAGTCTTCCTATCTGTGAGCATGGGCTTTCCATTTATGTAATTATTCTTTGATTATTTCATCAGAGTATTGCAGTTTTCTTCATATAAATCTTGTACATATTTTGTGAAATTATATCCAATTCATTTTTGAGGTTGATAACGTAAATGATATTGTGTTTTTAGTTTCAAATCCTACTTGTTCATTTCTAGTATATAGAGATGCCATGGATTTTCGTATATTACCTTTGTATCTTGCAACCTTGCTGTAATCGCTAATTTGTTTTAGGAGTATTTTTCTTGTTCTTTCAGATTTTCTACATAAATGATCATGTCATTTGTGAACAAACAGTTTTGTCTTCTTTTCCAGTCTAAGTTTTTCATTTCCTTTTTTCTTGTCTTATGGTATTTTGCTAGAACTTCAAGTATAATATTGAAAAGTTGTGGTGAAAGAGGGAAATCCTTACTTTACTCTTGATTTTAGTAGGAAATCTTTGTTTCTCATCAAGTACAAATGGTCCCCAAATTACACTGGTGGCACTGACAAGTTTTTAACTTTACAGTGGTGTGAAAGACAATGCACATTCAGTAGAAACTGTACTTCAGATTTTGAATTTTGATCTTTTCCTTGACATCTTCAACTTATAGTATGTTTAATTGTTGATGGGTCTATTAGGATATAACACCATTGTAAGTCAAGGAGGATCTGCATGATCTGAGTGATTGTTTTTGTTTTTGTTTTGTAGATGTCTTTACCAAGTCAGGGATGCTCCTCCCTATTCTGCTAGACTGTTGATAGTTTCTACACATGAATAGGTGTTTATCAAATGCTTTTCTTGCATTTATGGTATGATCATGTGATTTTTCTCCTCTAGCCTATTGATGAGATAGATAATAGCAATTGAGTTTTTTGAAAGGTGAATCAGCTTTGCATACCTCACAGAAATCCCCCTTGGTTGGGTGGTGGTAGGTGTTTTCAAAAGCAGATAACAGCTCATACACATACTGTCCTGTTTGTGTGACAAGTAGAGAAAAAGCTATTGCTATATGTCTGTCAATAACTTGCATGTGTGCAAGAGCACACGGGGAAGGGGAAGGAGAGTGAAGAAAGGAAGATGGGAGAGAAACAGTTTGGAAATAAGATTCAAAAATCATTCTATGAAATAATACATATATACTTTGAATGCTTTTTTGGGAAAATGGTACCTATAATCAGGAATGTGGTCTTCACAGCCAAACTATCTAGTTTCAAATCTCATTTCAAACACTTACTCTCTGACCTTGGTCAGGCTCCTTTGCCACTTTTTAGGTCTTTGTTTTCTCATCTATAATAGGAAGTGTGATGAAAATTACAGTTTCTTCTTTCCAAGTTTGCTGTAACAAAATGGCTAGTATAGGGGAAGGACCTAAGAAAGCATGTGGCACTTAGTTACTCATGTTGATTTATCCTTGATTACAGATAAAGCAGTCAATAATATGGCATTCTGTTTGCTCAAGATATGTATGAATTTTGGATGTAATATGTATGACAAGTGGCAAAAGGCAACATACCTTGGTCAAGGCCTAAATTTTCTCATTGTGTCATTAAAATTAACTTCTGTAAGTCAAGGACTTCACATGTATCTTTCAGTCTGTTATTTTCACTCATATTTGCTTGACTTTTCCAAGGTATTTTCCAATCATATTTGATTTGGGGTCCATCTGAAAATCCTCACCTTTTGGAAAGGTTCTTTCAAAAAGAAACATGCTTATTGGTAAGTAAATTAATTTCCAAATATGTATAATAATCAATGTGTACCTGAAGGTACACACTGGTGTTTTAAAAGAGATTAATTACAGGGGCGCCTGGGTGGTGCAGTCGGTTAAGCGTTCGACTTCAGCCAGGTCACGATCTCGGGGTCCGGGAGTTCGAGCCCCGCATCAGGCTCTGGGCTGATGGCTCAGAGCCTGGAGCCTGTTTCACATTCTGTGTCTCCCTCTCTCTCTGCCCCTCCCCCGTTCATGCTCTGTCTCTCTCTGTCCCAAAAATAAATAAACGTTGAAAAAAAAATTAAAAAAAAAAGATATTAATTACAAACACTTTGAAGAGAACCTTTTTGTCACCTTTTAAATCGTAGAAATAAAGGTGTTTTATTAATATATCCACCCTAGCAATGAAGACTTTGTTGCAGATGCTTTTCTGTAAAACTCCCATATTTGTTAGGTTAATACTGAAGTGATGGCCTGGTGCAGCAGAATTTTGAGTCACATACCTTCTCACTGCAGTCCTCAAATGGTAAATGGGAAAATTAGCAGTGACTTTCTTTGAGAGGTGAGTCTTTGCATGAACGATTTTTTCAAAGCTTTGCAGACAACTATAAGTAATTTGTCATCAGACTGTTAAACCATTACTCTTTTGTTTGAGGGAAGGCCTGTACTCCGTTTCTTTCTATACCATATGTCTTTTTATCTAGTTTTTATGGTAGTTGTACTGTTAACTATGCATGGCGCCACATATAAGTGCTTATAATAAACCGTATATGCATATAGATCTCACAAAAGAATATCCTTACGTTATTCACGTCAGCGACTTTTAGATCATTTAAAAAGTACTTTTGATACAAGAGGCTGTTTTTTTGGTGTTTTCTTTATTCTCCTGATCAGAAGATAGAAAAATTACCCCAAACCCACCAGTCAGTATCTCAGAACTATTGAGACTCTCTAACACATTTAGTAACAGCTTTTGTTCCCCTATTTGGCACAAATGGGATGAGATATCTATGAACTGTCCCCGTTTTAAAAAGGACACTTTATACAATGCTATTTCATTATAATCCATAGTTTAATGCATCAGCAGGTTCTTTGATCTTTATTGTTTCCAGTATTTAAATTTAGCTCACTTTGCCGGGGCGGGGAGGGGGGGCATTTATTTTTCCTGGAAAAATATTTTGAGTCATAATTTACTCTAATCATAAGGAATGAGTAGAGTAGAAATTTGTTGTGTCTTGCTTTGCTGAAGTTTTTTCATTCTTGAGACTGGTATAAAGTGGTTCTTTGTGTTTTGAAGGTCAGGTGACAATTACACTAACTATAAACATTCATTCTATTTCACTGCTAAGTGATTTCTACTTTAAATTGCTTCTAAATCTTTTCTTACCCACCTTAAATCCAATATTTATTTTAACCTTGAGCTGCCTAAGACCTTTAATAGGAAGCTTCAAAGCATTTTAAAAATCGTATCCTTTTTAAATCTTTCTCATTTGAATGCAAGTGCCTTGAAAGCTCAAACAGTGTTGGTTGTTCTTATTGAAGTTTATAATGCTTTAGATATTCAAATCAGCTCTGTCTTCCATTTGTTATGCAAATCTTTAAACTTTATATACTGCATGGTTTGTCTACATTAATACAGCTTTCGCTAACAGGTCTTACCAGAGCAGACATATACTCTAAAGGTGCACATTTTTAGTGTCTTGAATTACCATAAAATCATAAAAATAGTGTGTATTGCTTTACTCTAATCAGACTCAGTTTTATGTGGTTGTTGAAAGCCCTTTTACATTCCATTCTGTGTCTGGAGGTCTGTGTATAAAACTGATTCAGAAAAAGCAAAGTGAAGACACCTGCTGGCTTATAGCACAAATACTAAAATATCTTAGAGCCTGCTGAAAGGAGAATTGGAACAATATGTCATTACTGAAGGCTCACTTGCAAGTTCTAATGTATTATAATGAAAACAGTATGACAAACCTAATGAGACAGTGAAGATTTGGGTAATTGTTCCTACAATGTATGGTAACTTTTCCAGCCTTTATTGGCAAACATAAAACCTAATGAGATTTTATTAATTTAAATGCAGTACATCTGCAAAACATTTCCTTCCTTGCATTCTCCTCTGATAGTCTTCCTTTCCTCATGGACTTGATCCTTTTAAGTTAATTGTTCTGTATAGTACACACTCCAAGCAAAACACTTGACGTAAATTTGAATCAAACTTTTTTTTTCCATTTATTTTTGTATACCTTGTCCTGAAGCGTAATATTACATGCAAGCTTGTGAATAGAATCGGTACAACATTGGATGTATAGCATAATAATTGAATTTATAATAAAAACTATTTTGCTAGACTCTTTTGAGTGTCCTTTAAAAGCTCTAGAAATGTCATTATTTTCTTAATTTGTGAAGGGAAGAAATCAATTTCCTGTTACTTGCAGCCATATGTTTTAAATTGTCAAAAGACAAGAAATGAATAGGCAGTACTGTTTTGCCCATGGACTGCCTCTTACTCAACTAGTCACTATTTGTTAATTTTTTAATATGAAATATGATGGAGAGGCTCAGTCTACTTCCACGAGGTCTCAATTTAAATTTTCTACATGTCTTTCCCTATGCAGCACAAATATGTTTCCGTTTAAAAATGAAAATGTTTTCATCACTGAGGATTTGAAAAATAGCACCGTTTTAGGCCTGAAAAAACATGAAGAGAATGCTAATTTGCTACTATTAACCTTTAATTCTTGTCTGTTTTGAGCTAATTCACTTTGCTCTTTTTCCAGCCAGAGTGCCATAAACACATGATAGGGGAAATCTTGAAATCTTGACTTTGCGATGTTATGTGAAAGAACATTTCTCGATGGAGGCACCGGTAACACATTGCCAGCTCAGGGTAGCGAAAGCAATAGAGCTGTCAGGAAGTTCAAAAATTATATTGTCTCTGCCAGAATAACTGGAAAGAGATCATATTCACTTTCCCCCTGAGTTTTGCAGGTCACTTTGGATTTACAGTACAGCATTTTATTACACTTTGAAAACTTTATAAAAAACTTTGTTGTCTAGTTCGTTATCAAAGGTTTTTCCATGCAAACAGATACAGCTGGAAAAAATACGTTTAACTATTTCCGTGTGGTTTTTCTAAGTTTTGATTATAAAGAAAATAATTTAAGCAGAGTGCTATTCTCCTTTATATCTTGGAGTTTAGCTGAATACGTATTTCATATTATAAATGGGATAGAGTTTGTAAAATATTTTGAAGACTGAAGTGGTAAATAATTTTATAATGACCTTTTGTGAAGGTTTGAGAAAAAAATATATTACACTAAATATCAAATATTTGGATAATGAGTTTAGAGCAACACGTTCTTAAATTTACCATATGTTCTATGACTATTGCTTATTTTTAATCTCTTCCAACCTGTGTGTATCGCTTGGGGGAAACATTTTCTGTAAGGAATTCCAAAACAACATCTACCATAGGAGAAAATGTAAACATATTGTACTCTCCCTCGTTGATTTTGTGAGAGGCTATTAGGACTTAATTAGTATACTGTTTAGTTAAGTATATGATTTTATTAATTCTACTTAGAGTATTTTGCTATATAACATGATCTGATGGTTTCCTTTATCCTATTATAATATTTCAGAGAGGTATATTTTTACTATAAAAGACAACAAAGAAAACTTCCGTTGAATGGCCTAAAATCTATGAATTCCTATTGCCAACATATTTTTATTAAAAATTTCTGGGACACTTGGATATCTCAGTTAAGCATCTTAGTTTTCAGGTCTTGATCTCAGGGTCATGAGTTTGAGGCTTGTGATGGGCTACATGCTGAGTGTGGAGCCTACTTTAAAAAAAGAAAAAAAAAATTCTGGTAGTATTACTGTTTAAGAATGAGATCTCTGAGTTATTACTCTGAACTTTGTTTTATAGTGCTATCTTGTGATGGTATTTGATTTACACTGCAAATATATTTTAAGCATATCCAGTACACATCATTGTCTCCCATTTAATCTTGGCTATACTTCTCAAAAAGCTTAGGGTGCAGTGAGAATGCGCATATAAAACGTGTAACCACAAAAGTGTGAAATCTGAAATAAAATATGCAGATTCCTATTGTTTAATTGCTTTATGACAAAAATTACTGGTCTTAATTCTGACTTTGTATTACCGATTTAGATAGATTTATGAGTGATTTTCCATCCAAATATTCAATGTAAATCTCACGCACGCGCACACACACACACACACACACTGAATACACTTCAGTTGGATCATTTGGTTCTTTAGTGATAACAGTTAAAGTGAGTCTGTGAAATAATCCCTGAGTTAATCATTTCCCCTAATTTATTTAATCAGAAACAGTAATCCTTCCACTACAAACTAAAATATAATGAATATATAATAAGAATTACCATTTTTTTTAGAATTGCCTTGTTTTCCCATTAGGATCTTTTCAGGAGCTCAGCCTCAACTGTCATATGTATATTTAATAATCTGCATTTTTGGTGCAAAGGGAAAATAAGCTTTTAGTCAGACTGATTTTGATACAAATCCCGTATGCCACTTACTAGCTGTGGAAATTTTGGCGAGTTCTTAAATTTGATCTCTGGTTTACCTATCTATAAAATGGAGATAGTTATGAACACTTTGGAGGATAATTGAGAACATTATATGAAATAATGTATAGGCCATGGTGACCGCAAACCATGGCACATAGTAGAGTCTAACTAAATGCTGCCCCCTTCTCTCATTTCAAACCTCTTTTGGATTATTTAATCACAACTTTAATTGTAGGTTAATACAACTTCATTTCCTTCTCTTTCTATGAACATAGAAATAGATACAGTGACCATGTGCCATTTCCTTACTAGTTTCATCAACCTGTCCTCTCTATAAACTGAATATAAAATGTATTAAATTTTACTTGGCCTGTTATGAAAAGAACACTCAAATTTAGTAAAACTCTTTTATTTTCATTCTTATTCTCCAGCTGTCATGCAGTTCTTGCTTTTGCTTTTCTTCCCAGAGACAAAGGTGCAATGCTAAAAAAAATATTTACAGTTGAGAAGCATTGTCTTTTCGGGGTTGGAGATTGGGGAGTGGCAATGAAGGGGGTTCCCAGTGAAAAAAATAAATGTCCTGTTAAGCTGCATTTTTAATGGGAATGGCGTGGTTACCATATTTCTCTAAAGAAAGAGAATTTCTACATTTTGGAAATTGATAAAAAAATTCTTTCTAAAGAATCTTAGATCATATTCATACAATACAAATTAGCTTAGTTTTCCCTGGGTACATATTTTAGGTTCACTTTTTGCTAATTTTTATGTCCTTGATAGCATAGTGGGTATTTTATGCTCAACAGAAATAACCTACTCTCCTTAATAATAACTGATCACATGGTTCAAAGAAGACTTCACAAAAAGTGTTGAGAGAGAACTGGATTTTTTGTCCATTTACTATGAGAAATCATTTCTAATTCATATGCCATTTTATAGTAGTTGAAAAATGTGATAAATTCATAGATTAAATACCACTCCAACTAAGAATAATCAATCAAAAATGACAGCTGATTGATTTCTTTTGTAAATGAGAATATACTTATTGTTTAATTGATTTCAATATGCTCAAAAGGTGATTTGAAAGTCATATATTCAAAAGAATATTGCTGCTGTTTTAGTGAAAATTTTAGAAGTTCAAATATGTGACTCATTGACTGACTTAAGATCTTTTTTCCCTGTCAAGACCAGGAAATTTATGACCTAGTCACTTATTTTGAATTCACTGTGAATGTAGATCATAGAAAAAGATTTAGACTTAAAAGAAGCCTCAGTTTTTAATTTTATCAATAGTTTCTTCCCAGTTGCTTCGGAGCTTGAATCAAACTATTTATTTTGAATGAACTGTAGCATGCCTCTTATATCATGAACAAAAATGATGATCTCCCTGGAGTGCTAGGATTCTAGAACTTCAGTGCCATAACAGGCATAAAACAGATGGCTCCACAGTTCAGGAACATTCTAAAATAAACATTAATACAAGTTAGAATACAATTCTTATTAAGAATGCAGTTTTAATCATGTTAAATGTTGTTGACTTTGCTACTCAAAACTATTTCGCAGATCCTAGGAAGGGAAAAAAACCAATTAGTACAGAATATGATGAATGTATGGCATTAACTATGCTATTTACAATAAAGTTGTCTCCCAGAAAAAAAAAAAAAGTTGTATTTTGGTTTCATAAGACATGGTCTATAAATATTTTTAATTGCTTTCATAATATTTGAGTAGGCTTATTACATGTGTCTACTCATTTTCTCATTCTAAAATATGTTTGTTTATATGGTGGCCTACCACATAAGTATCCACACTAAGGAGTTTTTTGTTTGGCTTAGTAATCTTAAGTGTATAATTGACCACTTAAAAACATAGGTCATTTCTATATTGAACTAAGTGAAGGCATAATGATTAAAGATACATTTTTTAATAGCCAGCTTCAGTGTCTCTGACAGCATATTTCCTTGATAGTAACATACTACACATATAGACAAAAATTACATTAAATATATTTGTTACTCTGATAGAGATGTAAGGTTGTTGATGATGTTAATGATGATTTACATGTATTTTGCTTTCACAGGGTTTGATTCTCACAAATCACTAACTTTGGTTAAGTCTTTTTAGTATGGAATTAGAGGACAGATAGGCATACTCCATCGTACCTGATCTTCTATCTTTAGATCAGTGGAAAAATTGGAGTGTGGCATGTTAGAATACAATGGAAGGAAAATGGACTATGGCATTAGACATGGTTTGAAAATCCAGCTTCGGGGCGCCTGGGTGGCGCAGTCGGTTGAGCGTCCGACTTCAGCCAGGTTACGATCTCGCGGTCCGGGAGTTCGAGCCCCGCGTCAGGCTCTGGGCTGATGGCTCAGAGCCCGGAGCCTGTTTCCGATTCTGTGTCTCCCTCTCTCTCTGCCCCTCCCCCGTTCGTGCTCTGTCTCTCTCTGTCCCAAAAATAAATAAACGTTGAAAAAAAAATTTAAAAAAAAATCCAGCTTCTACATTTGCCTCTATATGCACTTTGGCATTACTTATCAGCTCCATGCCTATTGCTCCAAAAGCAAAAGGGACTCATTACACGTTTTGCACCCAATTTGGTGAGGAGTAAAAAGATTTCTAATACATGGTTTCTTCGATGTGTTCAGTGTTTTAAGTAATATTAGTTCCTTCTTCCTTCCCTTTTCTATTCTCTAGCATAAAGTTATAATGTGATTTTTTAAAACTGCAAAATAAGTATTTAATTTATATTCTTGAAACTCGTTATTTCTCTCTTACTTCTATACCCATCTTTTCCCACATTTTCACTCCTTTGAATTCTGTCTACCACATGGTAATTTTCTGAGCTATTCCTGTGAACTATGGCTCAGAGCTTTGCCTGAGTCCCATGCTCTGATGTTTAGTGTAGTTCTTTTCCCAAATATTAAACACAGAACTTTAGGATATAAAAAGATTTTAAACATGACTGAATGTGAGTACTCTTGTGCAAAAGACAATGGGCTGAAGTGATTTGCCTAAAATCATGCAACTAGTGAGGGGCAGATATTAAATTCAAATAAGTGCTATTTTTGTTGCTTCACACCATTATCTCATTATCAATATATAGGTGTCTGTAATATTTTTTTCAAGTAGTAGCAAGAGTAGGAGAGAAGCCCCCCAAGAAAGTTAAGAAGTCATTTAAACTTTGGATTCTAAATTACATAGAATAGTTGTCTACCTGATAGCAATCCCAACTATCATTTATATAATGGTCTAAAGGTGACATATCTGATAAATAGATGATTTTTGTCTTGAAAAAAATCTGGTGAAATCAAAGGATTTTAGGATTTCACTAATGTTCTTTCTAGTGTTCCCTACCATCCTTCAAGGGGAATATTCACTACTTTATTAATTTAATATAAACTAGAGTGTATTTTATTACTAAACTAGCACATCATGCAATTGAAAAGTAAATGCATAAACAGTTTAATCATTCATTTGGATGAATGTGAGGAACTGTTTTATTATGTGCTTCATTAGCTTGTTATTATTTTGGAGTTGTAATTGATCATGTAACTCATCTATTAAATTTTTAGGGCTGTATGAATGGAAAATTTTAGCCATTCTAAGCTACACTCACAGAAATGAACAGTTACTTTTAGTTGCCTTAACAAGTAATATTAAATATTTGACTTACAGCCATAGCATAAACAAACAGATAAATAAAACATACCCAATGGTGTATAAAACCATTTTTCCAAATTGATAATGTCTGTCCTTGTGATCAGAGCCAGGATCCCTGTTCACATATGCCAATTGATGGCTTGCCAACATTTCTCACTCTGACAGTTGTAATAACATTCCACTAGATTTCCTAACAGAACACACTAAGAAAGGTTAGTGATTGTATCTTTTAAAATCGAAATAGAAAGTAAAATGTTTAATGTTGGCCTTGTATATACTTTTCAGTGAATTATCCAGTCTGACTCCAAATATATATTAAACTATCCAAATAAATGTACTATTGTCACTTGGGCTATTATTTTTGTCTAAGGTCTTGTTTAGGCTTACCTTTCCATTCATGCGGTTATCTGTGTATCGAGAAGTATGTAGAATCTGAGTCATTGAAAAATTGATAGATGAGCAGCCTTAATGTTTGGTCCACAGCCGGCTCTACAATACTGCCATCTGCGTGGAAATTAGCTGCGGTTAGTTGGTGCTTGAAAAGAGTCCATTTTGTTTTGAGTCAACTCCTATGACTGTAAAATTCTTTTATATATTGAATAACTAAGTCTGCTTTTTAGCTCTTTCCTATTTGCCCTATTTTCTCACTTTTAGTTATTATACATGTAATTGCCCTCCCTCATTCACAGTCTACCCTTTCAAATTGAAGAAGGCAGCTTATTTTATGGAACAAGAATTGGGTCCAGGCCAAACCTTAGCTTTTGATTTAAATATCTCTAATTCCTTCAGTAGTCTTGAAATGATAAGGTTTTCAGGACTTTCATTATTCTATTTTCCCCCCATACTCAGTAAACCTTTATCATGCAGTTTATTTGTTTTGTGACCATTGTTTTAGAAGTATTTTAGGCATCGTTTACTACTCTCTGAAGTGTAGCATGATCAGTTGCATAGTCAAGTCATAAGATAGATTATTTTTAAAAAATGATTAAAACCTCTTTCAATTTTAAAATATTATACTAGCATTCAAATTCTGCTTAAAATCATAACTCTTGTGGTGCCTGGGTGGCTCAGTTGGCTAAGCATCCTACTTCAGCTCAGGTCATGATCTCGCAGTCCGTGGGTCCTAGTCCGTGTCGGGCTCTGTGCTGACAGCTCAGAGCCTGGAGCCTGCTTTGGATTCTGTGTCTCCCTCTCTTTCTGCTCCTCCCCTGCTCTTTCTCTCTCTCTTTCACACTCTCTCAAAAGTAAATAAACATTAAAAAATTTTAAAAATCATAACTCATTAAAAATATCAGCAAATATTAGAATTCTCTAAGTCAGATATGAATAGTGTATAATAATTATGTAAAAAAACAACAAATATGCAAAAATAAAATAAAAATGTCATCAATTGTTGTTAATTCCAAATAGATTAATCTTAAGTTTTCTTGTTTTACCCTGAAGAGCTTGGACCTCCAAAGCTGTAATTCCTCCAACATCAGACTCTGGGTGAAAACCATCTTTTCATCTGTGACTCCATTAACAGCACTTAATTTACCAGAAAACTTACCAGAGGAGGGTTTCAGGATTGTCTTTTCACTTGACCAAGTCTTTGGTAAATTTTCTTGCAACTGTGCTTTGCCTGTTGCAACCTGTCCTTTGTGTAAAATGTGAAACAAAAATGAATAACATACTGTCTGACTCTTATCTATGAATGGACTTTTAGCTAGTCAGAAAAAAGAAAAAAATATTTTTAACAATACCCCTACCTCTATAATATAAGTCAGTTATCATATAGCCAAAGATTGTATGAAAGCTTGCCTGCCAATGGTTTTAAAACTGAATTCTTCCTCCCATCGCATCAGAAAAAGTTACAGAGGAAAAGTTGTCGTTTCAACAATGACAAATTGAACTTATAAAGTGGAAGAAGGCACTGGAAGGGCATTTGTGGAAACTGAGAGGATATATAATTTTCCAAGTTCAGACACTAAAACTAATAATTGGGAGAGAAATCCAATTCAGATTTCATTAGTCCCAAAGTCTATATTCTTTCACTGATACTTCTTTACAAAGATTTGGAGTCTTACAACCAGGATTCTTGTCAAAAAAAAAAAAAAAAATCAAATCTGAATGTGATCAAACAGGAATCCTATATCTAACTAGTTAACTATCAATACAGAAGAAATAAAAGGATTAGAGGGAAAATTGAAAATGACCACAGCTATGCACTGAAAAAAAATCACTGACCTGGCAATGGCAGGCTACTTTTAAAAATAAAGTGCAAGGAATACAAAGAGAATGGAGGGTAGATTTACACATTAAAAGTGATGTAAGGATATCAACTGATTGTATTGTATGATTTACTAGGAGCAAACAATTAGTAAAGTAGACAGTTAGGGAAATCTGAGAAACTAACTCAAATGGTCATAGTAAAGAAATTGTTAACACTTGAAAATTTGGCAATATGGAGTTTAAGAAACCTATATTTTTAGAGACACATATAAAATATTTACTGATAAATTATATGACATTTGGAACTTTCTTTAAAATAATCTCTGTGCCGTGCTAGGTGGTTAATTGGGTAGGAGCTAGAGGAAGTAAGATTAGCATTAGGTGACAGATACAGGAAAAGTCTTTATACGATTCTTTTACTTCATTGTGCCTGAAAATTTCTTTAGTAATAAGTTAACCAATTTAAAAGTACCTTTATTTATAGAAACACTGAAAAGCTATTTACATATATATACACATATATATATGTATGGATATACATTACATATATATGTATATGTATATATATACACATATATGAATATATATATGTGTGTATATATATACATATATATATATATATTATATTTTTACCTATATCAATGTCATGCCATAATAGAGGAGGCCATCATCTTACTAGGCAACATTTATAATTTTACTAAATAAGACCATTATTTTTTAAGTTACATTGTGTGTTTATCTACCACATCCCTAATGTTTTGGTGACATATAATCAAAAGTAAAAAGGTAGTTTCAAAACCATTTTTAAACAGTGAGAATACTTCCATTAATAAGAATTGTATTTCAGAGACATAAAGTTAGTCTTTTGGTTTGGTGGGGGTGTCAGATATTCTGTCTACATTTTCTATTATTAGAATGAATGTCAACACAGAGAAAAGGATGTTCATGCTGTCACAGGGCGTATACTTAGACTACATCTGAACATTATTTTTCAGGAAGAAGTGTTCAATGATTTGATCACTTGTCAGAAGCATCTCACTGAAAGATCTTGCAAAGCTTTCAGTTTTCTTTTCTTTTCCATCTGGAAAACAAAGAACAAAGACTCCATTCTTTGGTGTGGTGTATTGAAATCCATGCATTTCATAGAAATCCTGAATATCAAGATGTATTGAATTTTTTCCACCTTTATCATTCCCGTTACCAATTCTGTTTTTATCCACCAGCTTAATCAAATTTGTGCAGATTTTTTTTTTCGGGGCGAGGGGCTTGGAGGGAGTTGTTATACAATTGCGAGGTAAGAAACTTTTAAAAAGAGCTCTGCCACCAAATTACATAGTAGACACTGCTGATGAATATGTCATGGAGAATATTTTTAAGCAGATGGTATCCACAGTGGTATATCTACAATTTCCCCTAAAATTACCTTCTGTCATTAAATGAACCATACTGTAACTGAAAGTAAAGCCTCAAAAAATACTCTCTCTGAAAAAGATGTCACAGTTTGATAACTTGTTCCCACCTCATGGGAATGTTGGGTAAACAAATGAGATAATCAATGTGAAAATTCCTTGAGCATTTCAAGAGTAATTGCAAAAAGAGTCCAGTATATTTTATTATGTTATAATATTTTAATTTGGAGGATGACATATTTTTATACATCTGTCTATACATAGATATGATTAATTATAGGAATAAAATAATTTATTTTTGTTTTCTATAAAATTCACTGCCATCCCATATTCTCGAATTATCCATATGAATAATACATGAATACATTCTTGTGCTGTGTTTCATCTTCATACATGTTATTTTTTTTATTCTGATGGAGAAGAAACTATGCACATTTGCATAGACTTGGAAAATATCAGTCTTTGGCAAGTAATGATTCAGATCCAATTCCTCCATTTTGGGCTCATCACTACAAAGGTCCAAAAATGTATGTTTCCTTAGTTGGTAAATAATATTTAAATGCACTTAAGTGTATATTGTTGGCCCCCAAACTTGAAGATTTATGTATAGAATTAGATTTCTTTTGAATAAAAGAAAGAATAAAGTTATCTGAATTCATAAATCTATAAAGCGTCAGTTTTGCCAGTGGCTGTACCTATAGCAAATTACCCAACATTTACCAATTCAAACATATCATGGAGGTTGTAGGAAGCCAAGTTCTTAACCCAGACCAAATGTTGAAGGATGAAATATCTGACTTCTCCCTGACCTTGTAGGCTACCTTAAAAAAATTTTTTTTAACTTTTCCTTTTTTTGTAGACACTTCTCACTTCAATTTAGTTCTGTATTCTTGTTATCTCCCTACACAAAATTTCTTAAGACATACTTGAAACTTTCTCACACTGTCATATAAATTATTGATAAAAACTTTCTTAGGGAGATTTGCATATTAAAAGGGATCAAAAACTTAAACTTGTTGCCCTGGATCAGTAGTTAGAGTTTCCTACTGTGTGATTACAATTTAATCACTACATGGGGTGAACTAAATTGGAGTAGGGGCAAAAATTAATACTTATTGAGAGCTATCATTATCTAGACTCTTGAGATTTAATTTTTAAAAGTATTTTCTGCAAGATTTGCAGAATGCAAGGGCTCAATGAGTTCCCATCAAAATGACCAGAGGACAAAACACAAGACATACCGTCTTGCAATATGAGAATACCATGTTTAGTGATGAGTTCATAAAAGTTTAAGACGGGCAAAGTCTTATTTTTTTTGTTGTGTTTTTCTTTTTTTGTTTTGTTCTGTTTTGTTTTGGAGCACATGCCTAAGAAATTTGGAGCATATGCCTTGAAATCTGAAGGAAAATTATTTTTTTCCTTTCCCTAAAGTTTATTTTTATTTATTTAGAGAGGGAAATAGCAAACATGGGAGGGACAGAGAGAGAGAGAGACAAAGAATCCCAAGCAGGCTCTGTGCTACCAGCACAGAGTCCAATGGGCTGCTCAGACTCATGAACTGTGAGATCATGACTTGAGCGGAAGTCAAGAGTCTGACTCTTAACCGACTGAGCTACCCAGGCACCACTGAAAGAAAATTATTTTTGAATTGTCAATTCCATTTCAGAAATCTAAGCAATTAAACAAGATGGTAGAACTTCAAAATATACAAGGAAAAATATATTCCTCTATTAGCTTTCTCATCAAAATAGAATTTTGAGGTCTGTCACCCAGGGGACTCTTGTAGGATTTAGTATTTTCACCAAGACTTTTGAGTGAAAATCCACATAGGATTAACTGCCTAACTTCCTTTTTGAAAACGTTTTGACTTGACTTTCATTCTCCCACCTGTAATGCTAGTCTAAGTGTTTACACTTGCATCTGTCTCTCTGTGGGAGGAGGAAAAATGTTTCCTACCTGCCTCTGTCCCACTGTTATTTAAAAGATGGGGGGGGGGGGAATCCTTAGAACTAAACTGGAAATAAAATATTCACCATACCCAGAGTCTCTTTTAACTGCCTTTCAGATAGATGGATTGCATGGTGTTTAAATACAAAGACTTCATACTTTCAATATACATACTTCAGGGGAAAGAGTAGAGTAGCTTTTGCCAGGAGTGAGGGACAGGATGCAAATTCATGCTGAATTTAGATACTTATGATATGCTAATTTTCCAAAATATGATCTGGAAGTCCATGGAAGAGGTGGGGGGCTAGGGGGTGGGTAGGCAGCTGTTCGGATCAGAGCTATTGGGCTTTTAATGAAACAGTAAAATCAACCCAATCAAGCTAAGCAAAACAAATAAAACAATGTCAAAATTTGAATCCGGGCCTCAGCACAAGGAAAGGGACAATTGCCCTGTTTACTATGCCAAAGGAGAATGTCCTATTTGACCCAACTTACTCGTGAAGAAATACGGATTTTTTTTTCCTTCTTCTGTTTTCAGTTTGTATCCTCCATATTTTCTGGCAACAGTAATGCTATTTTATTGTTGTGCAATTCACTGATATCTGTAGCTATTTTATACTAACTCGGTTTGAAGTGCTATCATGTCATTATCTAATGTAATTAGCATTTTTACTTTGGCCATTTACTGATAGAACCATTACCACTGCATCATACCACTTCTGTATAAATACAGACACCTTCATGATTTTTAAAGTATAAAATCAACATTCAAATAGGATTCTCTTTATTTAAATAGACTTATTAGAAATTTAAAGCAGATGAAGATGGTTTCAATGAAATGAATAAATAATTAAGGCAAATCTGTATACTTGTCAGAAATTCCATATTAAGAATCAGGTGAGGGGAGACAGTCTCCTGACAGAGCTGTCATTTTTTTAGTCAAAGGTAATGTTAATTTTTTTTTAAATCTTGATGTTCTTTTCAAGTTTACTTGATCAAACCAAAAGCCAAAAAAAAAAGCTGCCAGATAACTTACACAGGTAATAATCAGAACCTTTAATCACACATAAAAAGAGCCATTCAATTCTATGTATTGCAAAAATCATCAGCTGGTTGGGAAGGCAGGTTTTTGTACTTCAAGCAGTTTTATTCATTGATCAGGTTGTGAAATAAAATAACAGATTGCATTTTACAAACTGGTCACTAGCAATGCCTCGTCAGCAGACCTAGACAATAATCCCTGAGTGTTGTAGGACCGCAGCCGTTAATAACCTGGCTTGTTAGTTGAAAGCTGGCATAGTCTCAAGCATTTAAGAGGATTACTGCTATAAACCATATTAATTTTTTTTCTTAACATTCAAGTCCATGGTGATGAAGAGCTTCTGTAATAGAAATGGTAAAGTCAAACACACAGCAAAACCCTGTGCAATTCCTTTTTGTTTGGTGACTGATTTTACAAGAGGAAAATAACAGTCAAGCTTTGTTGTACTGATTTGGAATATTAATTTTTGATGAAATAATTTTTAATTGCAAATCCTACAAAATAAGACATTATGTTAGAGAAGCATGCCCAAAGGATGGATTTCTAATAAGACCTGTTCAAACAGATTTTTTTTTTTAAATTGGCCTCTTTCTCACTTAACTATCGAAAGAATTAGGCAAAAAGCCCAATAAAATCAAAGCTTCCAACTTTTGACCTCAAAGAAATTTATCAATCTCCTGTCAGAGGCAGCACAGTATGAGTTAAGAGTATAGACTCTGGGCCAGACTGACTGGGTTTAAATTCTTGTTTCATCACCTTAGGCTACCAGCAGGGTGCTGGGTAAATTACTTAGTCTCTCCTTGCCTCAGTTTCCTAACCTGTAAAAGGAGATGATAACACCTAACTCTTAAGATTGCAATAAAGATTACATGATTTGATATTTGGGTAGTTGATTAAACAGTCCCTGGCATATAATAAATCCTATGTACAGTTTGTAAAATTAAAGCCTAAGAATATAAATTAATGTATGTCAGAGATATAGTAAAATCAATAAGTTTTATTTATTGGCCTTTAGTGGTAGAATACAAAGTCTAAATTAGAAAATATTTGTTCAATCAAAAATACTCAAGCAGCTGGTATTTACAGATACAGCCAAAGATAAATTTGAATATACATACCTCCGAAAATTGTGTACTTAAAATAATTTCCAAAAAGTTACAGAAAAGTTATTTTAACTCCACCAGCCAGAAAATTTGAGGATGTGTGTTCAGCTAATGTGAAAATTCTTAAGAATATTCTATATTGTACTCAATATCAAGGCTTTGTTGAGCAGAACATTTTTTTTTTAAGAACTTGAGCTCTTGAAGGGTCAAAATACCAGTGGTTCTTCAACTTAAAAATGCTTAAGAAACACCATAGGAACTTGTTAAGAATGCAACCTTGGGGATTCTAGCTCAGACGTGCTATGTCATTGAGTCCATGAATCTGCATTTTAAGAAGAGTCACAGAATATTTTGGAATTTCTCTTGAGAATACATTTTTATCAGGTATTGCTGCTACAGAAAACATTAGTTATTTTTCTAAATTTTATCAGGCCTACAAAACACCAGGTAATCTAAACAGATCCACAGTATCAAACTGTTTCCTTTTTATTTTTTTTAATTTTTTTTTTAATTTTTTTTTCAACGTTTATTTATTTTTGGGATAGAGAGAGACAGAGCATGAACGGGGGAGGGGCAGAGAGAGAGGGAGACACAGAATCGGAAACAGGCTCCAGGCTCTGAGCCATCAGCCCAGAGCCCGACGCGGGGCTCGAACTCACGGACCGCGAGATCATGACCTGAGCTGAAGTCGGACGCTTAACCGACTGCGCCACCCAGGCGCCCCTCAAACTGTTTCCTTTACCTTTTTTTTCCTTTGAAAAGAGGAGGTTCTCTGGTAATTTATATTTCAACCACATTATTATTAAACTTTTTGATGAAAGGAGAGTTAAGATATTGTGGGATTAAATGTCTTACTAAATACATGCCCCTAAAAGAATCAGCATATTCTATTCAACCTCATAAAAATCTTGATTCATATAAACCATGTTACCTAGTCATTAATACTGTTATATTTTTAAAAGAGACTTATAAAGATGCCCCCCAAATAGTAATTTTTTAAAAAAAATTACTAAATTGAGATTATTTAGAGCTAACATATTTTTATGAACAGTATTAAAAAGTTGAAGAAATCGACAAAGCACCTGGATATTGCGACATTCACTTTAACAGAACTGATAAGGGGCCAGGACATGGAGAATGAGAGATCAAACAGAATAGGTATGGTATTATAAGTAATGTCCTGTTCCTATTAAAAATTTTTCAATACTTTATCCTATATTCTTAAGTTACTTTGTACTGACAGTTCTTTTTAATAAATTGTGTACTTGTTAGGAAAGGAATCTAAACATTGATCAATGCAGTAATCACCAGTATCTGAGAGGTTGACTTAGGGTATCTGACAAGGAGATACTCAAGGAAGGAAGACCTGGGCTCTACATCTTGTGCACCATTTAACTTAATCAGTGACCTTACTAAAGTCATGTTATCATTTGGAAGAATTTTCCTCAGTAATACAAAAACAAAGTTAATTTTTAAGGTCCATTTTACCCTTGTGATACTCAAGTGTCCCAGTTGTTTGTGACAGTTGCCCCCAATCAAAGGCATTTTGTCACTATGAAGACAGCTTCTATGGACATGATGAGCCCATTCTTTTCAAAATATATCACATCTAATTTAAAGTAGTTTGACAAAATTTCAATAATACCTTTAACATTTATTGACGGTGTATTCTGCCTAAATGTGCCTTGTAGTTTTGCAATCAATCTTCACCACAAATTTAAAAAGAGGTTTTTGTTGTTCATCTTGTTTTGGTTTTGCTTGTTTTTTAGATCAGGTAACTGAGTCTCTGAGAGAAAATACATTCAGAGCTACACAGGTCATAAATGACAAAGCCTGGGTCTCAAGCCCAGTTCCCTTGGATAAATGAGAACCTGCCTGCCTTTTCCCCAGGCCTTGTCCTATGCATTTCTTCTCTCTAGCTGTTCCACATTATATCCTTTTATACTAAACCCACGATCTAGTAAGTAAAATGTTTCTTTGAGTTCTGTGAGCTGTTCTAGCAAATTAATTAAATCTGAGGAGGAAATCATTGGATCCTGTGATGTATAAAAGGTTTTCAGAAGCACAGGTGACAGACTGGACTTGAAACTGACTTCTGAAGTAGAATAGGGGGAGGGACAATCTTGTGGGACTTGGCCTTTAGCCTGTCTGATGCTATTTCTGGGTGACTAGTGTCAAAATTTACTTAAATTTATAGGTACCCAGCTGGTGTTGGAGAATTGCTTGGTATGGAGAAACACCTTGCAAACATTGTAAATGGTGACCGAACTTTAATGATAATACAATTTGATACCCAGTTTATAATTAGGAACTTATAATTGCTTTTATTCCAAGTAAGGTAACTGTCTGAAATTCTGATGCCGGTAGACTCTATAACACTCATTGATTTTATTATTTTTTTATTATTTTTATCAATCAGTTGACAAATACATAATGTCTAGTAGAATTTATCATTGCTATGTAGCTTAATTTTAGGCAATTGTAATGGCGAGTGGTTCACTAAACTTTGAGGCAATCAGTTCTATTATGTGTATATCTCTGGTTGCTAAAATCATCTTCTTTATATCTGCTAAGCTCTGTTACCTAAATTGGTCCTACATTTATAATATGAATACATGCATATATTCATAAAAGGTGATATAGAGCCTGAGTACAGACTTAAGAAAGTGCTTGCCCACAAGAAGCTACATGTCTTAACAAAATCAGAGTAATTAATATAATTTTTGTATTTTAAAATCATGCTGCCGGGGCGCCTGGGTGGCGCAGTCGGTTAAGCGTCCGACTTCAGCCAGGTCACGATCTCATGGTCCGTGAGTTCGAGCCCCGCGTCGGGCTCTGGGCTGATGGCTCGGAGCCTGGAGCCTGTTTCTGATTCTGTGTCTCCCTCTCTCTCTGCCCCTCCCCCGTTCATGCTCTGTCTCTCTCTGTCCCAAAAATAAATAAACGTTGAAAAAAAAATTAAAAAAAAAAATCATGCTGCCTTGGGGTGCCTGGGTGGCTTAGTTGCTTAAGCATCTGACTCTTGATCTCACCTCTGGTCACGATCTCAGTTTGCAAGGTTGAGCCCTACATCGGGCTCTGTGCTGATAGCGCAGAGCCGGCTTAGAATTTTCTCTCCCTCTCTCTCTGCCCCTACCTGACTCATGTTCTCTTTTTCACTCTCTCAAAATAAATAAACTTGAAAAAAGTTTTTAATCATTTTGCCTTATTGCATAATGTTTTACATTTTTCTAGATAATATTATTTTTCATTTTTCTCTGTTTTCCCAACATACTGGCACTTTAGTCAAGTAGCTTTTCTATAGAATTATTTTGATAAGACCTTGCAAATAAATTCTTATTTCTGGGAATGTAAGGTAGTAGTGGAAAGAGTCTGAATTTTGAAATCAGAAAAGCGAGATGAAATTATTGATTCTGTCACTATGTGACTTTAATTTACTACACCTCTATTACTTTATTTGTAAGTTACAAGTAATACCCAACTCAAAGCAGTAATACTTTGTGGATTTGTCAGTGATTTCAAACAAATGATATTCTTATAGGTGTAATCTATTGTATGGGAATTCTGAAAGAAAATTTATATTAAACTAAGCAATTAATAGGTCAGAGAGTATCAATTTGTTAAATACCATAGAAATTATGATGCTTTTCAAAATTTTGACAGATTGTAATGTTTAATTCTGTAAAATTTCCCAGAAGTCCAAGTAACTTTTGTTCACTTTGATAAATACTGTATCAGTAATAAGAACTTTATAATTATTGAGACCAGGTGTGTCTGTGCACATGTACTTATTTATCTCAAGTGGTAGCACCCAATCTCAAGTACATTTTCAAATCCCATAACAACTTAGTGTCCTACCCTTTGAGAGTCATTCATAAATACTTGAGAGTGACCAGATGATATTTTTCAGATGTCCTCATTTACAAGAACCACTTGACCTTGCATATATTCAGAAATATATAACACTTTTTAAATGTCCTACATTTTTCTTCATTGTTAAATAAAAAATAAGCAGTCTCTCTCTGCTGTTTCTCCAACTTATTACTAAGATTAAACAATGTTTACATAATGTACATTAATCAACCTTTATTAATACCATTCTAATGGGAAGATTCGTGAATTTGTAGTTTTTTTCTTTGAACATGAAAATCAAATCAATATTGCATAATTGCACCTTCCAAATACAAGTGAAGTTCTTGTTCACCAGAATCTGATTTCAGAATTTATTGATGGCTCCATTTAAAATAATATTAAATACAACTGAAATCATAAAGGATAGGGTGAGTATTGGTAGCTATAGATTTATAATGTAACTTTTCACTTCTCAATTCAAGGTCAAATCTAATTCTATCAACTGAATATGAGTACTGTCGAGATAAATTTTATCTCAAATTATAATTCTTTACTGATTTAAGTGCAGTTACGTGTTTTTCTTTCTTCCAGAGAATCAGGCACATAAAAAAAAAGATTTAACTCTATCAATAAAAATATTTCTTTGTAAGTCAGTCCATAAAAAAAAAATCCCATAAGCTATATGCCATGACAGATTAATATGCAGTAGTTAAGAGTCAGATTACCTTGAATCTGCAAGTCTGGAAAACAATTAAGCAATATATAGAAACATTCTGTTGAAGAATTCAAAGATTCAGTTGGGTCTGTGGATTAGTAATGACATCTTTACTACTAGTTTAAGTACAGGGAATCTAAATTCTCAGCCATCTGCTGTTTTGGATCTGTTTTCTAAGAATTGCTGACATGATAGCTAACAGATTTAGAAAATATATTCAGCTTGCAGTGACCCAGTATGTGACAGTATTTATATGTCCCACTACAAAGTGGCTGTAGAAAATATCAGGATATTGTAATGTCTACATATTACACCTGTGAGAAAAAATACTGAAATAATGTCACTTGAGATAGGTTTTTCTTTATTTTTAAATATGTTTCCCCAAAGCACAGATAAAGTAAATCAGAGATAGTATTAAAAGATTTGTTTTTGATGTTGTTTTGAGGTGTGTGGTAGAATTGTAGTTGTTTTGTAATTAACAGATACATTTCTAGAGTCCTACTTTTTGTAGTATTCATTCTACTTAGCTCTTTGAGAGTAAATTTCAGTTAAAGGGCTGCACACAATTACTGGTGTTATCTTCCATGAAAACTATAAAGAGGATATTTTTGACTAAGTTGCACATGATATTATGAAACAAAATCAGTCCTCTTCATTAAGTTAAATTGAATGACCTACCATTACTTATCTGAAGTAGACAATATGCTAATTCATAAGGGTCAGTATATTTCCTCAATTAAATTGAATTAAAGAGATTAAAAAGCATTCTGAACTAGAGGTGCCTGGGTGTCTCAGTCGATTAAGCAACCAACTCTTGGTTTCATCTCAGGTCATGAGCTCACAGTTCATGAGTTTGAGACCAACATCACTCTCCACCACTGGCAGTGCAGAGCCTACTTCAGATTCTTTTTCCCTCTCTCTCTGCCCTCCCCCGCTCACACTGTCTCTGTCTCTATCAAAATAAATAAATAAACTTAAAAAAAAATAGCACTTTGAACTAATCTGGCATCAAAGTAACTGACATATAACTAGGATATATGCGTTTGTCTATATAAATAGGTAGGTAGATTAATACAACCTGGCAAATATGGATATAGATATATATAGATGTTTAAAAAATACATGTATATATAATTGTAGATATTTATATATCCAAAGAAGTTCATCATTTTCTGTATTTATTTATTTATTTGTCAGAGGTCCTGACAGAATTGAGCTCTCCGTATTTGGTGAATGATTAGCAGCATAACAAAGGCTTATATCCAGATGTTCTGACTCAAAACCAGCTTTCATTTCCCTGCCCTCTATCCATTAATATACTATATACTCTATTATTGCTGTATAATATGGTGGGATTTGTTTGCTTGTTGAAATATATATTTTTTGGCTTAAGCCTATTGAGGGTACTCTACTGGTAAGGGAGACAGAAGCATAAGACATTGTTCTGTGTGAAAAGAGTATTGAGTAGGAATTAGAATACATAGTCTTGCTCTGCCAATAAAAAACATTTGTTATTTGTTCTCTTCCTGGAATTAAGATTATTCCTTTGTGCCTGTTTTCACACCTGTGGAATGAAGGTAATTGTAGCATTTACAAAGAAGAAATCTTGTAAATATTAAGTAACAAATACAATGGCCCTTTCACAAAGTAAGTGCATACTAAATATTATGTATTCACAGTATCTATCATCTGCATTTAGATATGAGAAACCTGAGACCTGCAGTCACTGAGTACTATTTTATATTCATTCATTTACTTGGAAGTTTTTATCCACTTGTCACAGTCATTCCAATGCTTCTAGAGGCTGATAGCACTGTCTCCAGTGTCCTCTATATCCCCCAGCTGTAGCTAATAGATCAGTTGTCCAAGATATTGAAACTCCATGAGGGCAAATTAGGAATTCTCACTATAACTGCTGCTTCCATATTTGTCTATTCCTACCACCTCATAACCAGTAACATGTTTTACAGCTATATATAAGTATAGCTTAAAAGAAGACTTGTGTTTTGTGTATGTTATTTTTTAAAAATTCGTGAGTATTGACCTAGAAGAAATAAATATATATGTTAAATAAAACAACAAATTTGTCTTTCCTATCTGTAAATTTGTAGGGTGATCACCTATTATGTATATAAAACTCCAATGCCATCGGAGAAAAATCTATTAAAATTCTGCATGCCCGAGACATATCAATAAAGTAATTGTATGGAAAACATTTTCTGAATAATATATTTGTTTGTTTTTTTTTTATTTTTTTTTCAACGTTTTATTTTATTTTTGGGACAGAGAGAGACAGAGCATGAACGGGGGAGGGACAGAGAGAGAGGGAGACACAGAATTGGAAACAGGCTCCAGGCTCCGAGCCATCAGCCCAGAGCCTGACGCGGGGCTCGAACTCGCGGACCGCGAGATCGTGACCTGGCCGAAGTCGGACGCTCAACCGACTGCACCACCCAGGCGCCCCTGAATAATATATTTGTATATAAGAAACATAACTTCTAAAACACGTGTCATCTTCATAAAACTTTATTAAAATTATGGATCCAGTCGAGTTTTCCTAAGAAAGCATATGTTTATTGTTCAATTTTGAATACTGTGCTAAAAATCAAATGCAAGAAACATTTTTTTTAAGTTTATTTGAGAGAGAGCTCACGTACGTGTGCACACATGCAAGTGGGTGAGGGGCAGAGAGAGAGAGAGAGGGAGAGAAAGAGTATCCCATGCAGGCTCCACTCTATCAGCGCAGAGCCAGAGCCGACACGGGGCCAAACCCTCAAACCGTGACATCATGACCTGACCCAAAGTTGGATGCTTAACCGACTGAGCCATTCAGGTGCCCCACAAGAAACTTCTGATAGAGTAACAGGAACCAAATTTACCCTCATGCTATACACAACTGAAAAAATCTCACAAAATCCATAGAACTCTGCTCTTTAGATGCAGGAGAACTGACAATGCAAAATAGGGTTCTCTGGGAAAACAACCAGTTGTGAGCCTAAATTGTCCCAGCTTACTTCCTGGAGGGGTTTCCCAACCACAGCTAATAAATGGGAATGCAAATGGAGCATGATGATCTTTCTGAGGAGAGAAAGGAGCTGGGGGACCTTGAGGTCAAGGAGGTTAACAGTTCACAAGAAAGAATAACCAGAGAGAACTGCAGAGAGACAGAGCTCTGGGAATCTGAAGAGGGCCCCTCCTGAGTCTTGAGCTAAATTCCTTTAGGGCATTGGTGTGAGGAAACAATGTAAAGCTGATGAAAAAGGATATTTGAATGGAACTGAGGGACAATCACTAAAGCTCACATAGGGCCAGGAATGATCTGTCTTCCCCATCAGTCATATTTGAAAACCCTGATAATTTTGGGATATCAGGGGCATACTGTTAGGGGCCTCATTAGTGGGCAAAGCTAGGCCTAAAATTGTGGACGCTCTTGTCCCAGATAAAAAAACAGCTTAAAAGCAAACTTCTGAAACATAATTCTACTGACATTCTGAGCCAGGTAATTCTTCATAGTGGGATTGCCTTGTGATTTGTAGGATGTTTGGAAGCATCTCTAGCCTCTACCCACTAATTCCAGTACTGAGCAGCCCCTCCTGACTATGATAACCAAAAATGTCTCTAGATATTGACTAATGTCCCTGGGGAAAAAAAATTACCGCTAGTTGAGAACTATTGTTCTAAACATCAATCTCTTTCCAAAAAACTGTATCCAAGAACATAGCCCGGGAATGTTAATAGCAATACAGGAATATCCAGCACTGATCAAGGTAAAACTCAGTATGTCTGAGTGCCACATAGAAATTATCAGGCATGCAAAAAGAGCTTGTAAATAAAACTCATAGTAGGTAGAAAAATAAATCAATTGAAACAGATAAAAATAAAACAATTATAGAAGTAATACCTCAGACACAAAAACAGTTAATGTATGTTCTATACATTCAAGAAGACAAAGACTGGGCATGTGAAGAAGAGGATATGAAGAAGAAATGGGGAAACAAATTCAACTTGGGTGGTGGCTGAAATGAAAAATGTACTGTCATATTTACATAAACTTATATGCTGTAAAATGTTACTGAACTTAAAGAAATTACAACAGTAACATTCCAAAATTAAATGGGACAATACTGGAAGAAAATGTGAAAAGAACATGAGTAAACTCTGGGCCAACTTTAAGGAATGTATTAAGATATATATGTATATTTTTTTTCTTTTACAGAAGATTGAAGCAGTAAAGTGACTTGAAAAAGGCTGAAAATTTTCCACATTTATTAGAAACAAACTCATAGATCAGAGATGCTCAATAAATTCTAAGCATTAACAAAGTGAAGAAAACTATACCAAAGACTAAAATTAAATATGTAGAGAAAATCTTAAAAGCATCCAGAGAGAAAAATTGTGTAGAGATGAAGGATAACAATGACAGTTGACTACTCATAGTAATAGTGCAAGCTAGAAGATAGAGGAGCAACATCTTTAAATTGTTCAAGTGAGGGGTGCCTGGGTGGCTCAGTCGGTTGGGCGGCCGAGTTTGGCTCAGGTCATGATCTCACTGTCCGTGAGTTCGAGCCCCGCGTCGGGCTCTGTGCTGACAGCTCAGAGCCTGGAGCCGGTTTCAGATTCTGTGTCTCCCTCTCTCTCTGACTTTCCCCCATTCATGCTCTGTCTCTCTCTGTCTCAAAAATGAATAAACGTTAAAGAAATTTTTTAAAAAATCGTTCAAGTGAGAAAAACTAAAACCCAAGAATAACAATACAAAAGAAAACCCTACGTGAATTAAAATTCTGTACTCAGAGAAAATCTATCTGTCACAAAGGTGAGCTAAAGACTTTTTTCAGACATGGAAAAGCTGAATTATACCAGAGACTTACCTCTAACATCTCTGAATTATGGTAAAGGTTAAGTAAATTATTTCTTACAGAGAGGAGTCATTACATACAAATTGACAAATACTTGAATAAAATCACTAGAAGCCATATATAAAAGATTCTTATTTTTAAATTAACTATTTAAATAAAAAATAGTATGGATTTGGATTTATAATATATTTGAAGTAAAATGTATGAAAGACATCTTAAATGCGTGGAAGGGGAAATGCGGGTATTATTGTAAGGCTGTTATACCATATGTGAAGTGATATAAACTTCTTATAATATTGTAAAGGTGTATGCTATAAATATCAAAGTAATAACTAAAACAAAAGGGTTATGGCTAAAAAAAGACAAATATATAAATGGAATTTTAAAAAATATTACATCTAAAAGATGGAAATGGAGAACTAAGAGAAATATGCAATAATACAGTAGACTTAAAGCCAATGATATTGTTAATGTCAATGACATTAAATGAAGTGATAGACATATCACAAAGAAAAGAAATGGAGCACCAGTTCAGATTAAACACTAAGACCAAAATATATGTTGCTTTCAAGAAACTAATTATAAAGATAAATAGTTTAAAAGTAACCTTATAGGGAAAAATATACCATACTAACGTGTGCATGCATGTGCTCTGGGGGTAATGTCTTAATATAAGATTAAGTAGTTTTCAGAGCAGAACATATTACTATGAGTATTAGTTTATAAAATGTCAATTTATCAAGAAGACCTAGCAATCCCAAAAGTCTTCATTTCTAATATCCAAGACTGAAAAAGCAATGCTCTGCATAAAGTAAAACTTTAAGGACTTCACACGGAAATCCACAAATCCACAATTATAGGGATTTTAACACTACTACTTTGATAATTGATAGAACAAGTAGAGAACAATTCAGTAAAGATAGAAAGGATTTGAGTAACACTATTACTAACTGGACCTAATTGATATCTATAGAACACAATGGGCAGAATACACATTATTTTCAACTGCATGTGGAACATTTTCTAAGAGAAAATACATGACAAAAATATTCACCAACTGGTGAAAGACTAGAAAAAATATAGTATATCCCGACAATAGAATTATACTCAGTGATAAAAAGAAGTGTACTATTGATACTATTGTACTATTGATACTACTGCAATAGTCTCTAATAATTATGGTTTAATCCTAAATAATTATTCTGGGTAAAAGAATCCTTTTTTTAATAGCATACATAGTATATGGTTCCATTGTATGCAATCTAGAAAATGAAACTTATCTGTTGTGAAGATAAGCAATTCAATGTTTGAAGATTGAGGAAAGTTTGGGGATGGGTAGAATCTAAAGAGGTATGATAACCATTTTGGTGTGATGAATGATTTTATAATCTTGAATGTGGTGTTGATTTCATGAGTATGTACAGATATGTAAACATATATGCTTCTTGGGTATATACATGTATGAAAATTTATCAAATTGTTCAGTATAGATTGTTTATTGTATCCCAATGACACCTGTAAAAATGAATGTCAAAGGTCTAGGTTTCTTATCTTTTTATTAAAAATTTTTTTTAATGTTTTGTTTATTTTTGAGACAGAGCATGAGCAGGGGAGGGGCAGAGAGATAGGGAGACACAGAATCCAAAGCAGGCTCCAGGCTCTGAGCTGTCAGCACCGAGCCCAACATGCGGCTTGAACTCACAAATTGAGAAATCGTGACCTGAGCCAAAGTCGGATGCTTAACCGACTGAGCCACCAGGTGCTCCGATTTCTTATTCTTATATAACTTTTAATATAATATTTGTACTAATAATATTATATTGTATTATGAATACTGTTATAAATATTATATAGATATAAATGTGACTTGATGATTCAACTCTTTTCCACACTACTCAGATGATTTTGGAAAATACAAGCCCTGTAAAACATTTTAAAATTAGATTTGGAACCATAATTGTAATTTCATATATGAAAAACATGCAGCTCGTTTCAGTAATATATCCCACGATTGAATGTAGTTTGCTTAAAAAAAAGTTAAATATTAATCCAAATCAGAATAGTTGTGAATGGTCATTAATATTGAAGATTTTTGTTGTTGTTTAATACTTGTTTTTATTTAGTACCATATATCAGTGAGAATATTGCATGGTTTCTCTCTTTGGTGGTTTTTGTAGACATAATTTTCCAATCTCTGACCTGATGAACTGACCTTCAGGAAGTAATGCTTATTATAAATTATCTTCTTCAATTTCCACATGCAGTTCTGGGCCAGTTCCTAGCTACATTATTATCTGTCAGGTAGTGTCCTAATGATTGCAGGAAGTCATAGACTGCTTTTTATTTCTCACCTTTTTACATTGGTTTTCTTGTGTGTAAAATAATTCTATTAGTGCAGAAGTAATATTTGCTGAATATGAGATAACTAAATGAGTTAATAAAATGCTTTGCTGTGTTCCTTCAATCCAGTAAGTACTATATGTGTTTGCTGTTAGTATTTTTAAAGAATCTTTATAAAAGAGAACTAATAAGGAGCTGAAAGGGAAATAATTGAATGAAGAAAGTATAAAAGCAAAACCAAAACAAACAAAACAAATATTAGATGGTTGGCAAGACATTTTTCAATGGAAATTTCAGAGAATCTTCATCATCAGTAATCATCAAAACCAATGGAAACATACAGAATCAATTTGTTTGCAACTTTCTTTAATGTTTTTCACTGTTTCAAATTGCAATATAACTTAGTAAAACTGTCAAGGAAAAAAGTGGAAATGACATAAGTCAAATCATGTACTTTGAAATAAAACCCATTTGGAGATCAATGTGTCTAATTAACACAAGATAGCTCGGGAGAATGGCTGGTAAATTTAGAGATTATATTTGGGATCACACAATAAGTTACACATTTTTTTTTCTAAAATTTTCCAGACTTAACTTTGGTAGAAAGTAAACATGTGATCACATATTCAAGAATAAATATATTTTACGGACACCTGGGTGGCTCAGTCGGTTAAGCGTCTGACTTTATCTCAGGTCATGATCTCATGGTTCATGAGTTTAAGTCCCGTGTTGAGCTCTGTGCTGACAGCTCAGAGCCTGGAGCCTGCTTTGAATTCTGTCTCCCTCTCTTTCTGCCCCATCCCTGCTTGTGCTCTGCTTCTTTAAAAAATGAATAAATGTTAAAAAAATTAAAGAATAAATATATTTTATTATTTTTGAGACACTCAGTGAATTGACAAGGAAGGAAAAGAGCTATTCTCCAGAATTCTCAGCTTGATCTTAGTGGAAATACTAAAAAGTGATCTCAAGCATACTGTATTATTCTTCTGGTTCAACATTCCCTTTGGTATTCGTGCTCTTTGGCTTCAAATAGATTCCACTTTAAAGAAAATGGATCATATTTCTTAATTTCATCAGTGGCGTAATAAGTTTTTATAAGAGAAGATATACCAGTCTTCCATAATATTTAAGAAAAATATCTTTGTTGACTGAGATTTTATCAGCAAATTAGAATATATCGTACATATTATTCAATGAAGAAAAGTGATTATCAGCTAACTGTAATTAATAGTCACAACTAAGATTAAAAAAAGATACATTGACTTTATGGACTATTAAATGTTTTCCTTTGTTTTGAAGTTAGTATAATTTATCTAGGCTGTATTATGAATGTTTTTTATCTATTAATGCTGATTTAGTTATCCTATTCCATTCATAGAGCCTTAGTACATTTACTTGATGTAGGGAGTAGGTAGGATAATGTCTACAAGCTTAGATTCTGCAAACTACAGCAAAGATGTGCCCAGAGTCTGGCTTCTAACCGCTGTGCCAAATTGAATACAATTATTTAACTTCTGTTTCCTTCTTCAATTATTTAATGTCTTTAAGCCTTGTTTCTATTTCTGTAAAATTGAAGTACTATCTACTCCTCACAGTTAGTGTAAGGATTAAATAGCATGATATCTTCGTTGGGGTTCAAACAGAAACACAGTTTTAGGCAATAATACTAACACAAGACATTTATCTGAATATAATTGCGGGAAACACTAGTAGAGTGTACATGAAGTGAGACAGGGAAAGGAGGGTAGCCAGTTCAGTTCGCACTATCTAGACAATATTACCTAAGGTAGTTGGAGCTCAATCCAACTGTACTGAACAGGCTTTTCAGAGTTACTCCATCTGAAAGGTGAGGAACTAGTGTGTTCTTGGTGGAATGCTATTGTGTGTGGTTACGGATGTGGAGAAGAGGGAGAGATTAATTCTCAGGCAATTCCTTTCCATTCGAGTGGGTTCTGGCCTGAGAGAAGGTCCCAGGCAAAGAAACACAGATCCAAGTCTGGCCTGTATGTGTCTGACAGGGCAGGGTATGACTGAAAGGACCTGCTGTCATTATACCACACAATGTTTAACGGCACAAAGAGAAGTAATGAATAAGTAAGAGCTCTTTGCGTGGCTTCTGAGATTCCTTGGCATCTTCCGCTGGGAAATGGAGATGATGACAAGACTTATCTCTGTGGGATTTTAGTGATAGAATGCATGTAGTGTCTGGCCAAAGTTAAAGGCTACTAAACTGTGCTCTTCATATTTCTTCAGTGTTATCATTTGTTTATTGTCATCAAGCTATGAATTCAAAAGTAGCCCTCCTTGTAGCATGCCCTAGTCCCTTTAATTATGCTGGAAATAATTTAATTTATTTATAGGATGAGTGCCAGAATTTTAAAAATAAAATGGCAATGTTTTTATCACTTTGATTCCTGACAGTTTGGGTATGTTAACCACCACTTTTGGACTGACTCTAAAAATATAGCAAAAGGAGAAAAAAATTCCCAAAGCTTTTTCCACATGAATTACCCTCCCTAAAGTTTTCCTATAGGTGCTACAACTTCCAACACTTCCTAATAAATTTCAACTGCAAAAGAAAATTTCTGAACATATTTGTCTTAGGTGCTAAATACTGCATACTTCATTGTAACTTAAAAAACAAATTATCTTAAAAACCATGAAGTGTTTTACACTAACTTGGACTAAGTTTATTTTATACTGCTGGAAATTATAAAAGATATAGTAACCAAGTACATGGCTGGTGATTTGGGTTGTTTGGAATTATATATTAAATATTTTCTACATTTTCCCCCTGAAACAAAATGTCAAACAGAAATCGTTTTTCTTAGAGTTTAATGATGTCAAATTAAATTCTTAGAAGCCATAAAACTATAGACCTAGGAGGAACCTTGGGAACTGTCTAGTATAAACACACCATTGCACAGATGAGGAAATTAAGGTCCAGAGGGGGAGTGTGCCTTGGCCAAGGTTGCATGGCTCATTGGCTTTTTGTAATTCACCAGATTGCATTTGCTGATCTTTTCTTTTTTAAAACCATAATTAAGGTATTCATTTCCTTCACCTTGGAAAAATTACTTAATATTTCTTAAACTTAAATTTTTTACCTATTAAGTGATGATAATTTTATTAACACGTTTTGTTACATTTACATACAGTCACTACGTGCCAGGCATTCTTAAGAGTGCTTTACAAGTAAGTGTTTTACAAGAGTAAATGCTTTGCAAATATTCCAAGTATTTGATGCTTACAGCAATCCTGTGAATTAGGTACTGTCGTCATCGTCATCATCATCATCGTCGTCGTCGTCGTCGTCATCATCATCATCATCATCATCATCATCATGTAAAGGATGTTACTACTGAGGCCCAGAGAGATTTTGTGACTTAGCCTGAAGTCACACAGTTAATAAATCACAGAGCAAGGCTTCAAACCCATGCAGCCTGCCTGCAGAAGCCATGCTCTTAATTATTACACAGGGCTGCCTCTCATAACTCATACTGAAATCAAAATAATATATGGAAAACCAATGGAAGCCAGTGTACTCATTATTTTTTTTTAAATGTGGAAAAAAAACCTAAAGATATCTAGGATCTTCTTGTGTTTGAATATTGTCTCCATCATTATTAGCTGTGTGGCACTAGAAGAGGCACATATTTTTTGATGGTAAGATGTTTAATGCTGGGAGCAAGGGTTATTTAATGAAATTATTTGAGGAAAAATAAATATCTTATTATATCACATTAATATATATTAATATATATATAGTTATAACTATATATATATTTAACTATATATATATAACTATATATATATAGTTAAATATATATATAATATATATAACTATATTAATGTGTATGGTAGTTCTTTATAAACTTTGAAGACTCAGGTAATGATTCATTGTGAGGAGAGGTTATAAAATGATATATAATCAGTCCTGAATGAATGGAATCTAAACACAGTTGAAATTATTAATAGTTAAAATATATTTCTCCATCTTCAAATCAATAGGTTGTAGAAAATGGTAACAAAAATAGTGAAAAGATGATAAGAAAAAGTAGATACCTATCGCGGAGGCCATAGAAGTAAGCCTGTCGGATCACTTTCAAGAGAACTTCCCATGGAAGAAGAGTTCATTTGCTCCATTACTTTCATTCAAGCAGGGCCATAACTCCCCTAGCCGCTCCCAGCCAGTGGCCAAGCACTACTAGACTCTTAGTGTTGGTATTGCTATAAGATATAGAACTCCTTGAAAGGGCAACTTTCACTTGAGGTCTCCTCATTTTCCTAGCAGAGATTTTCCCACACTTAGGTTGAGGTCTGGGATCCAAGGCTCTTCTTAACCTTACCATCTCCTACTTCCTTTCACAAGTGGAGACCTACAGCAAGATCTGAAGACTTTCTCCTTGCCTTCTCCAGATCCCTTCTCCTTTATCTTTCACAGACTTCCCCTCACTGAGACTCTTGTACTTTTAAACTCATCTTAGCAATTTCTTCTTAGAGGACCTGAAATGGCACACTTATATTCCCACCATCCAGAAATCACCTATACTTAATATTTAGTGTGTGGTGTGCTAAAGCCAGCTTGTAATGGCCATAGGAGCTAAGTGTTTGTTTCTTCCCAGGTCTGGTAGCTTACCAGTTTTTACAGAGGTAGCTTAAAATCAGCCAGGATGTGAGTACTTACAGTGTGGAAATCTTTTTCTTCCCAGGGAGCCAATTGTTAAACATCTACCAGCACACCATGAGTATTTATCTTTTATATATATAAAATAGAACACATTATTTGATAAGATATTTAATAAATAGTGAATATTTTTTCCATATCAGTAGTCTTCTACAATATTTTTAATTGTTTTTAATGTTTATTTTTGTGTGTGTGAGAGGGAAAGAGAGACAGAGCACAAGTGGGGGAGGGGCAGACCGAGAGAGGGAGACCCAGAATCCGAAGCAGGCTCCAGGCTCTGAGCTGTCAGCCCAGAGCCCAATGTGGGCCTTGAACTCACAATATGTGAGATCGTGACCTGAGCCGAATTCAGCAGTGTAACTGACTGAGCCACTCAGGCACCCCTACAATATTTTTATGCTCTCATATTATTCCATTTTAGAGATAAGCGTACTATATAGCTAATCCTCTATTGCTGAACATTTCAGCTATTTCCAAATTATTTTTGTCAAAATATTGCCAACATAGGCAATATTACACTTTCAGGTTTTTTTTTATTAACAATATCTTAATTTTCAACATTTTACTTTCAGATAGTAATGAACACAGTAAGGAATTTGTTACAAAGTCCCATGTTTGCAACAACATAGTAAAGCTCTGTTCAAACCTGCTCTTAGCACTTATCAATTAAGTGACTTTGGGGAATTTGTACTTCAGCTATTTCTTCAATAAAATTGGCTTAATAATAGTATTTACCTCATAGATTTTTTGTGAGTATATAATTAGTGTGTATAAAAGACTCAGAAAAGAACCAGCACACATATAGTGAGCACTACAGATCCGTATACTCTTGTTATTACCACAATTGTTATTTTTTATTAAAAATTGTTTAAACATAATCCAAAATACTGATAAACAAAGTTTTCAGATAGCATGGTGGGTTTTAGCCAGGAATTTCACATGTGCTTGTTTTGTGTGGAATATATAAAGAGATAATACTTGTAATTTGTTTTATGTTTTGCATTTAATATTAAATATATGTCAGGAATTATTATCATTCCCACTGATAGCACTTATATTTCAATGACCAGAACTTGGCATGTAGTTATGCCTAACTTCAGATGGGTGGGAAGTTATAAGCTTTCTGGATATCTAAAAGTAGAGAAGAACCAAATATTGCTGTATACTTGTACTATATGCTGCACTTTCAAAGATTTAGTTTTCCAAATAAGTTTAAATTTGGAAAAATTTTACTTAAGTATAAAGTAGAATAGTGTTCTTTTTTCTGATTATATTCATAGTCAACATCCATAATATCAGGCATTAATTCAAGTTATTTCACATGAAATAAGATCATTCATATAAAAAATACATATGTATACATACATGTATATATATATAATTTTATGCTACCCCCTAAACAAATACTAGGGTTATTTACTCTGTAAGTGAAGGAGATTTAAAACAAAAGAAAAGAAAAATGTACAAATCCTTGTCTCTGCCCTGAAGTTTATAAAAGCTAAATCAATTTTCAGCAAACTAAGACCTGTGGGACAAATCCAGTCTGCTGTCTGTTTTTGTAAATAAAGTTTTATTAGCACACATTTACACTCCTTTTATGTATCTCCTGCGGCTGCTTTAGTGATCCAACAGCAGAGTTGAATAGTTGCAACAGAGATCCTATAGCTTACAAAGCATGAAATGTTTACTGTCAGACTCCTTTGTATTAAAAGTCTACTGACTACTGCTCTGAAGAGAGACTGACATGGACATTAAGTAAACAAATACACACTCAAACAAAACACAATGCAATCGCCTGAAATTTCTCTGAACAAGAGTAAAGAGATATGGTTAGCATATGGAAAGGGATTAACTCTAGTTAAGTTTTGACAAGGAGAATTCAGATTATTTGCAACAACCAGAAAGGCAGTATAAACTAATTACAGCTTCTTTGGTAACCATAAATCATAACTACTGTGCATTTAAATTACTGGTAAATGCAGTTTAAGGAAACCTGAGATATTACTTAATTTGAGACCCAAAACTTTCACTAAATTTTTCCCCCAAAGAAACATGACCTAAAATACTGTTGCACTGGGATTTTAGAGAAAAGCCAAGTAAATAATTAGAGTAATTATGTGGAAAGTTTGGGCAAAAGCCACACATTTGCCTCAATTACAAGCAATTTTCAAAATCACTTTGCATGGTATAATTTGGTAATTTCTGAGATTAAAAGAGAAGAAGGAAATTTCTGCAACAATTGTGATGCTTTAAAATTGGGATGGATTTTTGGTATAATCACAGAGGTAGATCTTGGTTTTTAATGGCTATTTTTACTTTCAATGTGCTGTAATTGAGAATAAGAAACCAGGAGGGGTGGTGGTATAAAAATTCTAAATTTTTTCATCCCCTTTCATTCTTATCTCCCTGTTTTTACTTGACCTCAAATTATTACTTAACTAGGCTTTGTTTATCTCCAGCGAGAAACAAAGTAGAAAGTGTTTTGTGAGGTAAGAACAAGGCCTTGTCTACTTTGGCTTTTTACCTTTATAATATGGACAGAAAGGAAAAAAGGGGCCTCTGTGTGAAAGACTCCCTAGAGGCAATCCCAGAAACCATATATCTCTCTGCAGTTTAGATTTTCATCATAGTTTTAAATTGATAAGTTAAACTAACTCAAAAGCTTTAATCTAGACTGGGGTATTGAGGAATGTACATTAGACATTTCTGTTTTAATTTCTATAGAGCTTGATATAAAAAAGGTTCTTTTTTTTTTCTTTTACGTTTGTTGAAGAGTATTGAGGACCTTAATGCACCATATTGACAGAGTAATAAAAATAGCAAATTGCATTTCAGGCCTTGTGCCAACATCGTTAAACTCCCAGTCATACCCAAAACAATAACGAGGGCAAAACAAAAGCTGTAGCTCTCCTCCAGCTCCATCAGGATCCCTGTTGAACTGTAGTCAGTAGCCAGTAGCCCCTGCCTTGGGTTCCCTTTACACTCAACTATTGAACAACAGCTCTAGCATATTTTGGCTTGAGGTCTATAAACAGCCTACTCTTCTTCTTCCCAGGTGTGCATTTTAAAGAAAAAGTTTCATTGATACCTGTTGTGTGAATTGGCCGCTTAAATGCTATTACAAAAGGATGCAGTTGTCCTTCTCCCCTACCCGGCCAACCCGCTCTTCATATTCACATGCAAATAATTTAAATGTGCCAGAATTAATACCCCTTTTAGTTAAATCAGTGACCCCAAAAAAACCCATTCCACAATTTTAATACTGCACTTGTCCATGGCAAATTGAGCAATAGAAAGGGCTGTTTGACCCAGTCTACCAAAATACAACCCTGTAAGTTATCAGAATAAATTAAAGTAAATCTTTAAAGTGGCCCAGTCCATTTGAAATCAATCAGAAAAGGATAATATCTTGTGGCTGCACTTACAGACTCCTAAAACATTTTCCAGATGACACAAAATAATATTTTGAAAAGAAAATTTGAATTTTAAAAGAAGTACAGTGCTCTTGTACTATTTTGATATTTTAAAATACATAAATATATTATACTCCTGAATTCAAACCTTCTTTACATATTGTCTACTATGTCGGCATTCATTTAGAAATAAGTAAACATTAAATGCTTTCTTTTTTCCCTTTATTTTCACTTTCTATCCTTTTAGATAAGAAACATATTCTATTAATCTCCAATTCATTTTTAAATGAAAATAAGTAGGTACCAGTGGAGGCATTGGTAGAAGAGCAAATCAGGAGAACCATGCCATATAGACTCAGGACAAAATTTTTATCTGTTACTTTTCTGAAAATTCTTTGTAATAGAGAGTGCAAGAGTATAACTGTTCAACATTACACCACGCCATCTTCAATCGCTTTATACAATATCTCAGGAAATGGTCCAGCAGGTTTGCGGTAGCTCAAATGAAATTCATCTCCAGTATCGATTCAGTTATCCCATGACAGCACTCCCATCTTGAAAGATCTCAGATGCTTTGAAATCCTCATTTTTGCTCAGCTGACTGTGAACTTAGCTGTTTGTTCTTTCAAAATTGCAATCTGTGGGCAAGCTTTCACTAAATTTCTTCATGAACCATTTAAACCAACCTACATTTAAGGACTTCTGGAACTACGCACTCAAAATGTTGGTACTTTTCTCCCCTCACCCCAACCTCCCAATTAAAAAAAAATAATTGTGAAGTAGTTCAAACATAAAGAAGGGCACCAAATAAATGAACAAATAGTCTTGCATCTTTGACTCAGTATAGACTGATATACCTAATACAAACCTAGATTTCTATTTCAAATGGTAGGACTATTGCACGCACCGTAGTATGTGATCAGTGTGTATTAAGTCTGGCACGATGAATCTCTTTTATGCAATCTACACTGAAATTCTGTGTTTCCATAGACTAGATTGTCCTAACCTAAGCAATTAGTCAAAAATGGGCCCAAGTTAATTTACTATAAGGAGAAGATAGCTGCAAAAAAATGGGAATTATAATGAAAGACCAATGAAAACCCAGAATAAAGTTACACTTCAGCCAACCGTAGAAAAAGGAATGAGGAGTAGAGACAAAATCTGAAGGTCAAGGGTTAAAGGACAGCTTGTAGCATCAGATGAGGTTATTTCTGAGTGTAGTTGGAACAGAAAATGGGAATTCGATACTAAAGAGTTTTTAGTTCCATTGAACTAGAACGTTTGTCTCAAATCATAGTTAAAAGCTTAATGAACTTATGGTTACAGAATCACTTTTTCAGAGACCTCAAGAAAGGAGAGCAAAATCATCCAGAAGGAAGGGGTATTCAATGAGATGGAAATCCATTGGTTAAGTTTAATTAACTATCAATAGGGAAAATTTATTTAAAAATTTTTAGAAGTCACCCTGAAAGTAGTTTGCTAAAATCGAGTGGTAGTTGGACAAACCCATATATGTTCTCCATGGGGCACAATAGTTTTCAGATACTGCTTAAACACCCCCGCCCCTTATCTTTTGGTCAGACTAAAGTAGCCAGAGGTAGATTCCATCCAACAGGAGTATTTAAACCTGTGTAGTGGAGTTCCATTGATTTTTCTTCTGGTATCTATTCTGCTTGTTATGGTAAGAGTTCCACAACTTGTCCTGAATCCTGGTCATGTTATGTATAATTATTACTTACTAATAAATTATTAATTATATAGTAAAACATCATATCCTTATAAAATAATATACTGAGATTAACACTTATATGACACAAAAATACACTTCTTATGTACCAAGAACCGTGTGAAGAGTTCCATCCTTATAATATTGGTGCTGTTATTTCTGCCTTTTACTTATGACACAAGTAGGACACAGGAAGTATTAGTGTCTTGCATAAGATCCCTGGAGGAACCAGAGTATAAATTCAGAAAGTCTAGCTCCAAATCAATATATAAATAAACGTATATGTATGTCCTGTCCATATTTAGTAACTATCATATCACATTTTTCCCCTAATCCTTGATTATTTTCTGTTCTCAGCAATTTTTTGCATGAGAATACATAAAGTTTCCTCACTTCTGGTCACATTTGCATGATATTTGTGTGATTGTAGCATAATTTATTCAGTCATCCCCCATTGATGAATATTCATCTATTTTTCAACTTTTTGCTGGTACAAATAATAATGTGATAAAAAGTCTTTGTAAAAGTTTACACATTTAAGAGTGAATCTTTAAAGTGTTTCTGGATCAAAGAAAACATTTAAATATAATCTGAACTGACATCATCAAATCACTTCCCAAAAGCAAAATGTAGGACTACTTATCTCCCCACAGCTGGCCAGAAGACTGTTTTATCAAATGTGGCTTTAATTTTTTTTTTTTTTTTTTTTTTTTTGGTCTTACAGATGGGAAAGGGAACCTAGGTATGATTTTATAAAGAAATTCTCTCAGTATTGAGTGAGATGAAGCATATTTTTATACCTTCAAGAGTCATTGTATTTCTCTTCTTACTTTCTTTTCACATCATCTTTCCATTTTTTTTATTATGCTGTTCATTGTTTTCTAAGAGCTATTTTTACCTGAATGAAATTAGCCCTTTGTGGTATATTTGCAATCTTTACCTCACAGATTTGAAATCATTTTCATTTGTCTTTGATTTTCCCTATCACTAAGACATTCTTGGGTTTTTCTCTTGTCTTTTTGTTTAATCAACTAGAGCAATCTTTTAGTTTATGCGCCTGCATTTTGTGTTATGTTTTAAAAGAAAGACCTAAGACCTTTTGCATTTGAGTTTATAAGAAAATTTCTCCATGTGTTCATTTCATTTCAAAACATTTAGTCCACTTGGAATTTATCATTTAGTCTACCTGTGAATTCTATACTATACGTGTGATATTTTTGGCTAGGGCCAGGCAGGCTTTTGAATTCTTTCTTTTTCATCTATTTAGTCTTTCATTCATTCACAAATGTGGGAGGGATTCTTGTTACATGTATGGGCTATGCCCATAAAAACATGTTTTAAGACTCAGACATGAAGCATACCAAAGGCATGGCACAATAGTTTCTGCTTCGTGGTTTCTACATTCCAATAAATCCTGGCTCATTGTTACTCAAAACTAAATTTTGCTAACAGGATGCTAGAAAAAACTATCAAAAATATCTAATGAAGAGAAATGGCTTTAAATGAAAATCTTTGAACATTATTTAACTTAGAAATTTATCAAGCACTAAAATGCTGTTTCCCCAGACTAGTATCCAAGCATAATTGATGGCTAGATCAAGGGAAAACCTTTTTAAAAAAAATTTTTTTTTCAACGTTTATTTATTTTTGGGACAGAGAGAGACAGAGCATGAACGGGCGAGGGGCAGAGAGAGAGGGAGACACAGAATCAGAAACAGGCTCCAGGCTCTGAGCCATCAGCCCAGAGCCCGACGCGGGGCTCGAACTCACGGACCGCGAGATCGTGACCTGGCTGAAGTCGGACGCCCAACCGACTGCGCCACCCAGGCGCCCCAAGGGGAAACCTTTTTAATGGCATAATGGAAGTACTGTTACTTGGTGTAGTTTCTCTTCAATGAACTGTGGTTCTATTGAACTGTTTTAACCCTCTTCATTATAGTGAAATTAATACTTTAATAATATTTCTACTGTATGCAGGGATGGACAATTGTAGAAGATTAAAGTATCACTGGACGACCTGTTGAGATATTGTCTTATAGACCTAATGCTGTCTTGAGTGAACTTTGAAATCTCAGGCATAAGATCTTTCATTTGTATAAAGGAGTTGCAATAAATGGTCTCTAATTTCACTCTCAATTCTAATATGCTATGATCCTTGGATGTTTTAAACATTCACCCGGAGTCACTGATTCCTTGACAGCTTAGTTCAAACAACAGAATTTGACCTCAGCACAAATTTTTTTGAATACTGGTTTTCAAAAAAAAAAAAAATTGCAATGAAGTCTCATTTCTTTATTTTTTAAAAAAAAATCTAAAATAATAATCATTTGAAATTCTCCTTGGGTTGAGGCATAAGTTATTAAATCACAAAAAAAGTAAATTGAGTGGAACACTTATAAATAATGAGAGAGAATCACAGCATTAAAATATTATTGAGTAATTTCCTATCCACAAAACCTATAACCAAAAATCAACTCATGAAGGCTTCTGTCTCAGGTTTGAATCATTCAAAATATCAAGATAGCCTATTTTACCACATTAATTTACTCTGTTCATAGGAGAGTAACCTTAGTGAACTTTGGCCCATCTATAGTTCCTAACTATCTGCTTCCAAAGGAAAATGATGCTTTCTTCAATGAAAGACATAAAACCACCGCATATACGCCTAATTGCCCAGCTGGCTGAGTTTAGAATAAAACACTGCAAAGCTGATTGGCGAATTGATTTTGCCATTTGCTGTGGTTTTCTGCAAGCATCTAATCAATTGGATAGTTTGTGCTGACCCATTTTTGGGTTATTGTGTTCTCTGTAATATTTATCTTCAATACCATTTTAGCCTTATGTATTTTTATACATTTGTAAAATGAAAGCACTCTCCTTATGCTGATTCTAGAGCTTTTGTATGACAGGTACCTATAATGTATAAGTATACATAATTTTAAAAAATTAAGCCGGTGTTCAGCATAACAAAATGTTTGTACATCAAATATATTAAGTGTAGAATTTTTTAAATTTAATTAAGCTAAGGGACAACAATTTTGAGATACAAGAATTTGAATACTACATCAATGACCAATTTGAGACTTTTTTTCTTTATGTTTGACCCATTAATTGATAGATTCCAGAATTTGGAAGTAACCTTAAATTTCCTCTATTCCAACAAGCCATGGAACACTGGAATTCCCTCTACAACATCTCCACCATGTGGCTACTTGGCCTAAGTCACCACCAGTGATAGGAAACACACTTTGTCCAGAGAAAATTAATTTTATCCATGTTCAGCTGATTGTTGCATACTGCCTTTTTATGTTCAACACAAACTGACCTACCTGAAACTCCTAACAACTGGTTTAACTCCACCCATTAGTCTATAATGCACTGAGCCTAAATCATTCTCACTAATGCTTCTTTCCCATGGAAAGATCTTCCAGTATACAAAGAGATATTAATATCCTTTAAATCCCTGTATATTTTTTATCTCTTCTAACTATTCTATAGTGTTTTCATATTCCTATTAAAATATGGAGCTTAAAACTTTACGCACTAGGTGGTAGCCAATTATTGGAGCAAAGGCACATTATTACTTCATCCACCAACATTCTTGACGTGTTACTTCTATTCATGCAACCAGAAGGGGTGGTGATTAAAACCACACACTATCCAACTGTTGACGATAGCCCCTAAGTTGCAAACAGATAAATCCCTATTCTGTAATCATGCAGTTAGCTTTTGGCTTTCCATATGTAATGGAATACCTTTACGTTTGCTCAGATTAACTCTGAGGTTTCAATTTTCAGCCATTCATTCAAATTAATTTGATTTTAAATTTAATATTTAATATCTCTACTTATATTAGTTCAGCTGTATAAAATGAGAAGAAGTAGTAATCGTGGCTTAACCAAAATAAAAATGTATTCTTGTCTCCTGCGGAGTCGTCAGGAGGCAGGTAGTCCCCAGCTGCTGCCATGTCTTCGCAGTGCCCCCAGTGGCTCTGGTTTCCCTAGTCCTTCCCTCTCAGCACGTGATTTCCTTCTCCTGGAGTGCTTCACGTTCCACAGGGAGCATTGACACTCCAGCTGTCACCCCCAAGTAGCCTACATCACCATAGGGGGTCTGGGGGTAAAAAGAAAAAAATCAAAACTGATATTACAAATTATCTAGAAGTCAATTAACCACATTTCATATCAAACCACATTTCATACCAAACCATCTATGATTAGCAACATAGTATTAAGAGGAAAAAGTGAAGACTTAATCACTTTCCTTATTAAAGAAAAAAGTAAAGAAACTAAGAAATAATTTTCATTTTCTTTAGAGAGCGGTAGAGTGTGCACAAGTGGGGGAGGGGTGGGGAGAGGAGAGAGAGAATGAATGAATGAATGAATGAATGAATCTTAAGCAGGCTCCATCCCACCACCCTGGAATCATGACATGAGCCGAGATCAAGAGTTGGTTGTTTAACCGATTGAGCCTTCCTGGTTCAATGTCCCCAATGGTTTTTTTTTGTTTGTTTTGTTTTGTTTTTTTGTTTTTAACATAAGTAGAAAGTAGAAGTTTATTAAGGAGCTAAAATGGACTGACTAGGAAAACAAAAGTAACCGCTGATGTTCTTAAAAATGAGAATGTTATTTAGAAGTTTAGTGAGATTGAAGAAACAAGAATGAGGACAAATAATATAAATGTTAAGGAAACATTAAATAGATATAATCATAGATAAAGATAAAATAAGACCCAAGTCTCTACATACAAACTTGAAAATATATGGTAATTGAACAGTTAGTGAGCTAAAAATACCAACATTTACACAAGAATGATTGGAAATTATAACATGAAAACCTGAAAAGTTTACTTAAAATCTTTCATTAAAGAGATACTCTACAATAACATGATTCACAGAGGAGTTCTATTTGAAATTTAAAGAATATATCCTTCCAAGTATGGAACAGAGACCTGATTTATTCACTGTGCCATCATAAATTATACCAAATAATAATAAAGATGAAAAACAAACTTTTTAGACCTATAAACATTGTTCAAACTGAAAAATACCAAATTTATTTCAGTTAATATGAGGAACTAGATCAGCGTTTATGCTATTGCACTTATAGTTTTTATAGCAATTGCAATACAAATAAAATATATGTCTAGCATAAACATATTAACAATATTCAACAGATACAATATAAATAAATATATCTCATTAAACATTTGATGAAAAAATAAAGATAGTCTATTCCTGGTGACTACATATTGTACTTAAAACCTAAAATACTCTGGGATAATAAGGAACCTACTAGAATTCACAATATCAGTGACGGTGATATTTAGTAATGCTAAATATTAACTGCTCTCATAAGCAATAAGCACTTAAAATTGAAATGTGGCAAGTATTCTATGCATAATAACAATAACAAAAAACTAAATTACCTCGACAAAAGTTAATGAGAATATAAAAATAAAAAATTGTACTGCTTGAAAGGCATACATCAAGATAAGAACAAATAGAAATATATAATGCATCTTGAGTAAATTGTTAATACCATAAAAATATAAATTTTCTAAAATCTGAGTACATACTTTACTACACTAAACAATTCATGTAGTAATTTATTTTAATTAGTATTCTGTCAGAGTTACCACCCTAAAAATGTACTTTGATATATTTGAGGACAGGGTAAAGGGAGATATGACAACTGGCAGTGAAACCAGTTACCTGGTACACAGAATCGTGTGTACCATGACTTACGACATAGTTGCTACTCATCAATAAGTACTTGCATGAATAGTTTTGGAAAATAATGCATTAAAAGTATTAGGTGATTTCTATTATATGAGCAATACCAGCATTTATAAAAGTGATTTTGGAAACATAATTTCACATATAATTATGGCCAGCTACTCTGATAATTATGTCATTCTCTTGTTGTCCCCAAACAAATAAATAGCAGTCATGCAAGCTATGGAATCCTTCTAGTCCTGTTTCTGTACGTAACCTTATTTTTCTTCTCATGGAGACACCATCATCGGAATACACTACTAATGTGATGCGCATGTATTATGCTTTAAGTTAGCTAATAACATGCCAGCCGCTTGGATTCTTCCTTTAGTGTGTTATTCAGTGTTTAAAAAAAAAAACTGATCTGCCAGTGTTTGATCTGTAGGCTACGGAGTATCGTCATCTCCGGCTAATGTGTTTGTGCTCTCAGAAGACGTGGGCAGAGACAGCGGAGGACGCCACCACATCTGTCTCCTCCAGGTGGCACTTGCGCCTTCTTCCCCACTGTTTGCTTCATTAATGCTAATTTAGTCTTTTAAAAATTGGCAACTGTTTTTGCAAAATTTGAGCATCTTTTTTCCCTTAGAGGAATAGGTCTGAAGATTTGCAGGACTGATTAAGTTAAAAAAAAAAAAAAAATAGTTACGGAGTAAGCCTCATGGACGCGCAGATATTACTGTTTCCCAACCTGAGCCTGAGCATGTAGTTTACTAGCATGATTCTCGGCCTGTAAACAAATCACCATTCTAAGAAACCTCGTTCTGTGAGGAATTTGAATAAGTAGCTTGAAAAATATAATATGTATGTTCTTTTACAAAAGCTGTGAAATTTAAATATGTTAGAATGAAACCCTTTCTCCTTCCCTCCAAATCTTTAGCATGTTCAGGAGCAGAGCTCTGAATGTAAGAGGCAGTAAAACATCGTAATAGTTTGCATTAAGAAATAGAAGTTTTTAGGGGGCACCTGTGTGGTATCTGACTCCATTTAGGCTCAGGTTGTGATCTCACAGTTTGTGAATTCGAGCCTCACATCTGTGCTGACAGCACAGAGCCCGCTTGGCTCTCCATATCCCTCCCTCCCTCCCTCCCTCCCTCCCTCCCTCCCTCCCTCTCTCCCTCTCTCTCTGTCTCTCTCTCTCTCAAAATAAATACATAAACATTTAAAAAAATAGAAGTCTTTTAAACTTTAAATAAGAATGGGAAAGATTGTCTATTCTCCTTTTGTGAAAACTAGGAGAAACAATATTCTTCTATTTCCATAAGAGCAATAATAAGATACTGAGGCTTAAGCAAGGGCACTAAGTAATTATATTTGGCATTTTAAAACTTTTTTTTTTAATATTTAGTGCATAAGTGTGCCAGCATCAGAGGGAGATGCAGAATCCAGTTGCTGAGCTGTCAGCACAGAGCCTGACATGGGGCTCGAACTCACAAACTGTGAGATCATGACCTGAGCTGAAGTCGGTCGCTTGACCAGCTGAGCCACCCATGCGCCCCCATATTTGGCATTTTAAATGAATCACTTTAGTTACATTGTGGAAAAAGCATGTATTCTGGGAGGCCTGTTAGCAACCTGCTAGGTGATGGTGATTTCATCTGAGGTGACTACGATGGGGATAAAAAGTGGAGAGAGAATATAATATGCTATAGAATATAATCAAGTGTGCCACTACAACAAAAATTTACAAAATATCTAGATTTTACAGAGACAAAGGATATTTACTAAATATGAATGTACTTTGCTCAATAAATCAGAAGTACTTCATGGTAACTTGTAATATAACATAATATTCTTCACATATGATGAAATAATCCACAAGGGTAGAAAGGCAAAAAGAGAATATTTCTACTTTGCTACAGATTTTACTAGTATAATACTGTTTCTTCTGAAAAAAAAACAACATAATAACTTATTTAAAGGATTTAATTTATGCCAAGAATCAGCTAGTGGTGTTTATATTTCCATGACCATCCTTTTCAATTATTTTTTTCCAGCATAGCTGCAAAGATTTACATAAATTGAAAAAAAAACCATTTTTTCCCCCAAATACGCATAAGGAAGTGATAAGTACACAGTATATAATAGTGGAATAATATGTTTCCCTTACATCATTTACTCCCAGAAAGACCACGGTTTAAGTAATCTGGTGTAAAATGATATAATGCCAGACATATTAAGAAGTGAAATCTATGAATGAACACTTGGAAAATCACTTCTCCTTTAATGTGATAGATTCTAAGAGGTAATCCAGCCCAAACACTTGAAGGAAAACTTTCTTTCCAACCTGCCATTGTACCAAGAATGATAGTTCATGTTTTAGGATATTCCATATTATTTTGTTGTACAAAAATATAGTCAGATAAAATGATATTTTGACACATCGTTGACAATGAGATCACAGAGCAAACAGGATTGTTTTTCTGTCCTAAGAGTCACTTAGAGGGAAATAAAAAATAAAATGTTTTACCCTGATATGGTACTTGGCTTTTCATCTTAGGCTCTATCTCAGAAAGATAAATAACAAATACGGAATTTCTGTAGCTGGATCTTACATTGTAAAGATCAACTGATGAAAAAGAATATACTACAAATTGCAGAGTCAGTACTGCGACTATTATAAAGTATTTTAAAAGATAATGTGCATTCATTCCTCTCCAGAGGACTATGAAATTATTAACTTTCTTAATGTGCTCACTTTTTCTATAGCAAGTTTTAACTTAGAAGTATCATACTTAACCATGCCCTCTTAATATGCTAAGGGGCAGCATCTAGAAATTTGACTTTGAGTTCGCTACTACCTTCAGCTCCAAATTCCACAATTCTCTTGATAAAGGCCGATCTTGTTTTGCCAAACGCTGGTGCTTTCCCAGGAGTCTAGTTCCCTGCCTTCATTTAATGATTATTGGGCATAATTGTTCAGGTTTCACTGATTAGCGTCTGTCACCTTGACAGCCGTTTTAACCTTATTCTGATAAAGGGCAAACATTGTCTCATCATCTTTGGGTTATTACACTTGGTTCATACTCAGTGATTATTGACTCTGTACCTCCAACTCAGATTTAAATAAAAGGCCACTTATACCATATTAGACAACCCATGCTTTAATTTTATGAAGGTCATGCTTATGTCAGGAGCTGTTAAGCCATCAACCTAGACTCCAAACATCTGCTCAGGGTTAGCCTTAAATAGATCCCCAGAAATCCACAGTAGAAATACAATGACGTTACATATGGGGGAAAAAAAAGAGTGTACTTACTATCGTATCAAACAATACTGAAGATACAGCTATTTAAAAATTATGTTTGCATTGCTCTTGTGACTACAATTTACAGTACATTTACAATTTGGTAAATAAACATTTATTGATCATCTATTGAACAATAAAACACAGTATTCTAGAAATCCAAGCAAGAGATAATGATTTTGTTCTTCTTTCTTCACCACCTAAAGAGTTTTATTATAACAAAAACAAAAATAAAACACTGTAATAAGAATATTTGTTAACACATTTTTACAAATTTACAATGCTGAACACCCTATTTTACCTAGTACCTTAGAGAAAACACTTAGGCCATGTTTTTTCATATGATAATATGGTTCTGAAATACTGCCAAACACAGTAAGGAAGTCAGTCAAATAATATCTTCTTCAAAACTTGGCAGGATATTGTGCTCTGTTCTTAAAGATAACTGCTATTGAGACGTCTGCCTTTGTCATTTACAGACCAGTGGACTACTGAGAATTGCTTCTTACATGGAAAATAACTACTATAGAGGAATGAGAAAACAGACCACTTGTTCCTAGGCCTGAGTTACCACTGAATCACTGTTTCTCATTTTCACAAACTAATCCATTACAGTTTGTACTCCTTGTTACGTTAGTTGTCATAACAAAATTGAGCCAACAAGATTGAGCATTTTTATTTCCTTTTTACAGGGAAGACAGCTGAAGATCCTAGGACCTCAAAAATGTACCAATGTAGTAAGAGTTGAGGTCAAAATTTAACTCAGGTCTGTTTGGTCACTAACAATGTAAAATTGGTGAAACTGTTGAATTTTAAAAATTAAGTCTCTAACAAGGTCTACTTCTTTTTTTTTTTTTTTTAACGTTTATTTATTTTTGAGACAGAGAGAGACAGAGCATGAATGGGGGAGGATCAGAGAGAGAGGGAGACACAGAATCCAAAACAGGCTCCAGGCTCTGAGCGGTCAGCACAGAGCCCAACGCAGGGCTCGAACTCACGGACCGCGAGATCCGATGACCTGAGCCGAAGTCGGCCGCTTAACCGACTGAGCCACACAGGCGCCCCTAACAAGGTCTACTTCTTAAGAAAATAAGCATAGTATTATCCTGACCTGTAAAAAAGAAATGGTGTAAACTCTCTTATAAGTGTTCCAAGGTGCAGACTTCTGACTCAGATTATTTATCAGAACATTTAAAAGACATGGAGTAATCCAAACATTCCGGCTGCTATGGAAAATGTTTGTTGGGATTTCTTGGTCCTAATGGTGCCAGAAATGTAAATCAGTTACATAGTTTTTTATGGTCTTGTTTACAAAAGATACAAACTTACAGTTAACATAAAACAAATTCTAATTATTATAAGGTATGCAAAACAGAGGCTTGTTATAGCTCACTAAGATCAAGTATTTATGGAGACATGCTGTATGATACAGGTGATACCACAAATCAATGGGAAAATTAAGGGCTGCATTCTGAAAAACTGACTTATCGGGAAAGAGAAAAAAACAGGAGTCCTCCCTGATATTTTAGAAAGATAAATAAATGATTTAATGATTACACACCAACGTATGAAATGTCAAACTCTAAGGCTAATACAAAGACATGATATTGGTGCTGGAAAGAATTTCTTGATGTGAATGACAGAATCTCTAGTATGAAAATGAGATTGATTTGATTGCATTTAAATTACAGAACTCTCTTGAATAAAAAACACCAAATGAACATAAGAGTCGGGGTGCCTGGGTGGTTCTGTCAGTTAAGTGTCCATCTCTTGATTTCACCTCAGGTCATGATCTCACAGTTCCTGGGATCCAGCCCCACGTTGGACTTCTCACTGACAGTGTGGAGCCAACTTGGGATTCTCTCTCTCCATCTCTCTCTGCCCCTCCCCCGTGCTCGCTCGCTCTCTCTCTCTCTCTCTCTCTCTCTCTCTTTCTCTCAAGATAAATAAACATTAAAGTAAAACAGGAGTCAGGTGACAGGTTGGCAGGTGTTCTATATAACCTTGAAAACTCACAAGGAATTAATATCCCTTGGCTCTACTTTGAAAATATGCTTAGAATTCCAGCAGCTCTGTCTACAGTTAACATCACATTCAAGTCCTCATCTCGAGCCTGGATGCTGCCATGGCTTCCTTACTGATATCTCTGCTTCTTCACCTGCCTAATATCTGTTTTCAACACAGCAACTAGATTGCTATATATTTTTTTAATCAAAAGCCAGAACATGTCATTCCCCTGCTCGACAATTGCCACTGGTATCCCATCTCAGTAAAATCTATGTTTCTTCTCTGACTAGATGTCCTACTCTTTCCTCTAGCTTTCATACTCTTTCTCAAACACTTGTATTATGTTAAGTCTTTGATTAGCTTCTCCTTGGAATCCTTCCTCCAGATAACTTCAAAAATAATAATCATGGCTTTGTCAAGTCATTATTTAAATGTCACCTGCTTGGAGAGTTTTATGCTAATCATCCTTCTCTCAATTTCTGTACATTGTTCTAGTTTTATTTTTCCTAGCACCTGTCCTCCCCTGCCCTCCTAACACACTAATTTTTTCTTTTATCATTTACATATGTATCATTTTCTACTCCTATGCATTCCTGCTTCCAACTAGAACATAAGCCTCAGGTTAAGATCTATTGTCTCTATTGTTCACTAATATGTGATAAGTGTTGAAGATAATGGCTACAGGGACAACTGGGTGGCTCAGTCAGTTGAGCATCTGACTCTTGATTTCATCTCATGTTCTAATCCCAGGGTCATGGGATCGAGCCCTGTGCTGGGCTCTGCAATGAACATGCAGCCTGCTTAAGATTCTCTCATTCTCTCTCTCTCTCTCTCTCTCTCTCTCTCTCTCTCTCTCTCTCTCTTTCTCAGTCTCTCTCTCTGCCCCTCTCCTCACTCTTATTCTCTCTGAAATAAAAAGTGATTAAAAATTAAAAAAAAACAATAGCTACAAAGTGATAAGTGCTCAATAAAAATCCAGCAAGTACGAATCAATGCATGGATGGATGAAAATAATGAAATTAGAGTAGTTCTGAAAAGTAGCCAGGGAAGACTAGAAATCCAATGGAAAAATGGGTATGCACATCAGCAGGTTTTTCATGGAGAGAAAATTCAGATGGTTAACAAATATAAGAACAGATGTTTAAATCCACTCAAGTAATACCATTTAAACTATTATGAAATAAAACTTTCCATGTAAGATATTGAGAAAAATAGAAAGTTGGATAATACTCTGGTTTAATAATGAGAAGAGATGAGCCTTCCTCATGTGCTATTAAGGAGTATAAACCGGTATAACCCTTTAGGGATATACTCAGGCAGTTCTTTGTTTAGTTATGTTTATAACCCGTGGCTCAGTGGTCTCTTGGCTGATAGGCACACAGACGCCTCTGGGATGTCTATTTGTCACAGTAATGCTGGAGGCATCAGGGGATTGGATGGGACTTAGTTATACACAACTAAGGGGATAGATAAATAAAATATGTAGATACACACAATGGAATCCTATGAATTAGTTAGAAATGAGGAATTTTATATGTATCAAGCAAATGAGAGAGATTATAGAAATGAATCTTGAAAACTATGAAGAACATAATTGATGTACTATTTAGTGCTTGCAGATTGCAAACACACTGCTTATTTTACAAGGACATTCATCTATTCAAGAGTATAAAATAGCCTCATGTTGTCATTGTCTGTTAGAAAAAGGGGAATACGCGTTATGATCAAAAACCACTGTAAAAGCATTTACAAAAGGACAAGGGCGTCCTGGCTCCTGAGCATCATTCCAATGGTATTAGCAGCTTCTGTTGTTTCTGCAAACCCTCTTTAAACTCTGGAGTCCTCCTAACACCTATGCAACTAAATGCCTGTATAAAATTCTTTGTGTGAAATATCTAGACTAGTTTCTCATTTCCTGACTGCATGATAACTATACTTGCTGACTGGTGCAGTACTTGGTGATATTAATCTATAATGAGTGAACACTATGTGCAACTCATTCTCTAAAGTTGAGAGAAAAGAGAGAAATACAGAAGTGATAGGTACAGCAGGTATAGCTTCTAAATATTCAAAAAAGTTGAATTAAAATACATCAACAAGCTAGAATCTATTTAAATATCTCTTGACTTTAAATTTGGGTTTCCCCGTAATTTGTTATAAGACTAACATCTGTGTGTTTGTGTACGCACATGTGTACATGCACAAAGATAGATATCTATGTATATGCATCCACATCTGTACCTATATCTGTCTGTATCTATATATCTACATCTGTATATAGAAAGAAGACCAAGGAAATAATCATGGATATTGTACCAACAGGGCAGGTTGCCTCCAAGAATGGGGCGTAGTTTGGGGTAAAAAAAAATTCCTTTTCATGAGGGAAATTCCTGGGAAGATGTTCAGCTGTCAACCCTTAGCAGCCAATATCTCTGACAGCTGGAGACTAAGTGCCTTGGTCCTGAGCGGGGATGTGAGCAGCACACAACAGTGGCCACGAAGGTGCCAGTTTTTGGTCACACTGCCCATTACACCAACCTGTATTCCCTCCTTTATCCTCCATGCTGACATTGAAAATGGGCAGCTAGAAGAGAAATGTGTTCGTTCTCTTCTTTCTTCCTCCCTTACTTTTCTCTCTTAATTCTCTTCTAAACAGTAATGTGACAATTGTGTTTATTATTGATACCGGCTAAAGTATTTTCTTTCCCACTTAAAAAGATCAAAACAATACTTTATTTTAAAGTTCTTTTGTTTTTATATTCACTCAGTGCAATTTTGTTGTATAATTACTATGTGTTCAGTAGTTAAAAGTAAACTTTAATTTTACTTTTATTTTTGAAGGCATTCTAATTCAGCTAAATATTTCCCCAGGTTTCTTCATATAAACCTATATCTTGATATCAGGATAAAATAAACACAGTATGATGACAGCCTAATGACAGAATTCCATGAGCTGCCAAGAGGAAATGAAATGTTAGCTACAATGTATCCACGTTTTTTTCTTCACATCTAGTTTGTCTTGTAAAGCAAAGAGGAGCTATATTTCAGAAAGCAATTTGTAGACAGGGAAGTTAAAACATTTCCGTCTTTTTCCAATAAACGTGAATTATGATCTAATTCAGTGAAAATCTTAAACTCACTAAAAAAGTAAACTCTTCTTATTAGAGAATCATAAAATGAACAAACTTTAGTTACACTGATATTGACAACCAACTCCATATATTAAAGTATATGGGATGCATATTATCCCAGATGTGTGTGAGTGTGTGTGTGTGTGTGTGTGTATTGTATAGTCTCTCAACTTTTTGTGTTTTTTTATGTAATAGTATAAAGAATTAATATTTTTATGTGGTGTAATCCTGTGTTACCATTCTACCTAGGTAATATTGAATAAATTACTTAATCATCTCAATTCTCAGCTTCTCTTCTGTAAAATGTGGATAGGTATGCCTATTAGCAGTGGAAAGAATTAGATTTGTTAGGACAGATTAATTTGATGTTTAAATCTAAAGAAATAGAATTTAAATATCTGGAATAATTATTTATGTAAACTTCAGAGCTACATGTAGAATGAATAAACACCCATTGTTCTAGAAGTAGGGAATCACCAAAACTTTTGTATTTAATTTAAGACTGCTAACCCTTGACATACCTACTTTGCAAAGCAGGAGAGCATGTAGACAGGTCAATGCCCACCACCTTGTCATCCTTTGACTATGATGGTCCAGAGTGTTCCTTACCAATGATAAATTGCAAGGACAAACAGTTGAGCCTGTGAAATTAATTTCTCTTAAAATAAATTTTTTCTCTTAGATTCAAACAATTGAATCCATTAACATGGACCCATGAAAGTTCTTTCCTATATTGAAAATTCTCTCAGACCTAGGTACTTAGGCTTGCACTCAGTGGAGCAATGCACAACCACTAAAGTATCTGTTGGGAAAAAACAAAACAAAACCCAAGTATGGATTCTCCTTGATTGAGTTTGGATCTGAGGGAGAGCATTGCCTGTCCTTTCTCAAAGATCAATGGCTTATTTGAGAGCTAGGCTTATGTTATCACAGATCAGACATCCATCGGTAGCTGGGCACTTAAGGAACATATTTTGTAGTCTTTCTTCTCCCCCTCTTCCTTCCTTTTTTTTCTTGGTAAAAACATGTGGCACCAAGAAGCAGTGGAAGTTGTGTATTTATTGGCTATCACCAGAAAAATAAAACAGTTGTAACTGTTTTCACTTTCCAGAATTATGGGGCATGCCTTGTCAATTACATAGGAAATGATCATATCCAATCCAGCACTGTTTAAGTATGTGGCTTAATAATTGCTCAAATGCTGACTGATTTCATGTTGAATCTGTATAAATGTGAAGACATAATCAATTAATTACTAAAAATTAATCACTTCCCAAACTTTGTTCTACTTCGGTTATGCTATGATTTAAAAATTACCTACATTGAGTAAGACATAGGTTTCACATTTTTAAGAAATTCTATCCTAGATACAGCTTGTATTTCAGTTGCACCAGACTCCACGGGTGGAGTAGGGAAAGACGTGGGAAGGAAAAGAAAATTAACAATGTGGTTCTTTCCACTCCAGTAAGGGGGATGGCACTAATGCTATTGTACCCAACATTGGTACATTTGCTATTTATGAAGCACTTTTAAACTTATGATGTCATTGTTGATTAGTCAGAAGTCCTGACACTAATCAAAGTAATACAGATTATTATTTTAGATAAAGGGAAAACATCAGTGAAAAAGATGTATAACTTGAAATGGGCTTATGCAAAATAAGTAGAATTAAATGTATGAAGAATAAAAGTGAAAGAATGTGGAGAGAAACATTTTCAAATTAATGGAATCAAAACTTTGCACATATAATTTAATATTTCTGTTGTAGGTTGCTTTTTCCTCAAAACAGACTTTAAGATAGAGATTAGAACTCAGTGCATTTGTTAGGGAATTATTTTGGAATCAACATCTGTAGACCAGCAAGGAAGAAAGCAGGAGTTGGCAGAGAAGTAGGGCTTGATGCATTTCCAGTGATGGACCCGGCCAGCCTGTCAGGAGCTGGAACCTGGTATGGCCTACTAGAGTTGTCCTAAACTGGAGAAGCAGAAAGTGGTGACATTTTATATACCTATGTTGATCAGTTCCTGGATGCCACTGACCCATTTAAAGAGGGGTGACTTTGGACAAGGGCAATTGCCTTAGCTGCGGCATTCATCAGAGTGGGGTGACATCTGAGAGCCACTTTCTATCACATTTACAGCAGTCGGGGACCAATGAGTTTATTTAAAAGGTGATAGGAGTAGTACACTAGAATCTACCATATTCTTTTTTTATATTTTATTTTTAAAACAATTTTAATGTTTATTTTTGAGAGAGAGAGGGGGAGAGAGTGCAAGCAGGGGAGGGGCAGAGAGAGAGGGGGACACAGAACCCAAAGCAGGTTCCAGGCTCCGAGCTGTGAGCACGGAGCCCGATGCAGGGCTCTGAACTCATGAACCGTGAGAGCATGACCTCAACCGAAGTCAGATGATTAACCGACTGAGCCACCCAGGAGCCCCAATATTTTATTTTTAAGTAATCTCCACATTTAACATGGGACTCAAGCTTACAACCCTGAGATCAAGAGCTGCACACTTCACTTACTGAGCCAACCAGGCACCCCGAATCTACTATATCCTTTAAGACTAGTTTTCCTTTTTTTTTTTAATGATAATGTAAACATATTTAAATGAGAATATAAGTCCAAAGGAATTAATGTGGTGTGATTGAGAACTGGATGAGATATTTCATATTGAAGATTGAATGATGTATTTAATAGGTACTGCTGGAAGCAGGAATTAGGGTTATAAAATCTGGAAGAAGAATTTGAATTTGATTTTTGTAGACAATAGGGGACCGCACACTGTCATTATTGGATCACCACAACAGTAGAATTCTGGATGAATTGAAGGACAGAGATTGGAAGTAGAGTAGTCAACTAAACTCTAACAATCATATTGGTATTCATGAATGTGGGTATGGACTAGTGAGTGAGACTAATCAAAACGGAAAAATGCATATGTGAAAAATTTTAACAAAAATAAAAAGCACAGCAGAAAAAAAATGAATTGGGTTTTGTAATGTCAATAGGAAGTCTTTAAAAATATTTTTACCCAAAGGATACAAAAATACAGATTTGAAGGGAGATATGTACCCCAATTTTTATAGTAGCATTATCAAAAACAGCCAAACTATGGAAAGGGCCCAAATGTCCATCAGCTGATGAATGGATAAAGAAAAGATGGTGTGCATGTACACCCACACCCCCCCCCACACACACACAATGAAATATTACTCAGCCACCAAAAAGAATGAAATCTTGCTATTTGCAATGACATGGATAGAGCTAGAGTGTATTATGCTAAATGAAATAAGTCAGAGAAAGATAAATACCATATAACTTTGCTCATGTAGAATTTAAGAAACCAGATAAACATAAGGGAGGTGGAAAAAAATTTAAAAAGAGGGAAACAAATGATAAAAGACTCTTAAAGAACTGAGGGTGGGTGGAGGGATGTGGGTATGAGATGGGCTAAATGGGTGATGGGTACTAGGAGGGCACTTACGATGAGCACTGGGTGTTATGTGTAAGTCACAAATCATTGAATTCTACTCCTGAAACCAGTATTGCACTGTGTGTTAACTCACTAGAATTTAAATAAAAAATTGAAAAGAAAAAATATTTGTAACATTGAAAGAACATTTGTATTTGTATAGACTTTTAATTAGAAAATGAAGGTTTAGGGGTGCCTGGGTGGCTCATTTGATTAAGCGTTTGACTTTGACTTTGACTTCAGCTCATGTCATGATCTTGCGATTCATGAGTTTGAGTGCTGTGTCAGGCTCTGTGCTGACAGCTTGGAGACTGGAGCCTGCTTTGGATTCTGTGTCTCCCTCTCTCTGTTCCTCCCCTGCTCGTGCTCTCTGTCTCTCTCAAAAATGAATAAATATTTAAAAAATAAAAAAAAAAAGGAAATGAAGTTTTAATGTTGAAAATTGCATTATCAGAAGGATATGGAAAAGCTTAGATATTCTACAAACTAAGGGATTTTTAAATAGTGTGATATAGATAGATTTCTACAACAACTATGTATCAGTGGAATTTTAGTTACTTGATTTTACATCGCATTTAGAACAGGCAATAGCTAGGTAAGTTTTAGAGGAAAAGACACTGGTAGATATATACTAGCAGATGTGTTTCCTCTAAAGAGCTAAGTTATGTGAGGCTCAGTAGCAAAACTGGAAAAGGAATATACCTACAGATCTATTGCTTCTTCTGTATTATAAACAGGCCTACTAGGCATTGAACAAATAAATGATAAAAGGCTATCAAAGCAAAGGATACATTTGGATTTTCCCACAATCTTCAGCTAGGAGTAAGACATACTATTCTCTTATTTCCATACAATAAACTATTAAAACAATCGAAAGAAAGTCTCCACATTGCAATATATTTATTTCACTGAGAAAATTTAAATTAGATTTTATATCAAGATGTAATCTCTTTATTTTATTTTATTTTATTTTATTTTATTTTATTTTATTTTATTTTATTTTATTTTATTTTTTTATTTTTGGGACAGAGAGAGACAGAGCATGAATGGGGGAGGGGCAGAGAGAGAGGGAGACACAGAATCGGAAACAGGCTCCAGGCTCTGAGCCATCAGCCCAGAGCCTGACGCGGGGCTCGAACTCACGGACCGCGAGATCGTGACCTGGCTGAAGTCGGACGCTTAACTGACTGCGCCACCCAGGCGCCCCTGTAATCTCTTTATTTTGCAGTTCTTTTTTAAAAAAAAATAATGGCTTTACTAAAATATAATTCACATGTAATATAATTTACCCTTTGAACCATTCAATCCCTTGTTGTTTTCTTATTCAAAAGTTGTATGATAATCACTACTATCTCATTTTAGCTTATGTTCTTACTCCTCAACCAAACTCCATAATTACTAGTAGTCATACCATAGTTTCCCTCCCTCCCAGCCCTTGCAACCATTGATAAACTTTCTATATATGAATTGCCTCATCTGGACTATTAATACAAACTCTTCATACTTTTATACAGAACTTGTGAAATCTAAGGGGGACATTTAAACTCAAATCCATTTCATGTTAAGATGACTTATTTTTATTAATTAATTAATTAATTAATTTATTTATTTATTTATTACCAATTATATCATCCTGCTGAACTAGAGCAAATTACTTAATACAAATAAAAGATAAACTTTCAGGAAGCTCTCCTTTAATATTTACCTAGGTATGAGTATAAATGGAGGCCAAACGACAAAGCGTGTAAACATTTTAAGATTATAAATCAAGTTACAAAGTTATCAATCAAGTAACCCTCATCCATATCACCAGTTTGAGGTCCCAGTCCATTCTTCTTCTTTTCTCCCTTGAGGCTACCCCTGCATCATGAGCAACCTTAGGAGTATACATAGGGACTCCCTATCCTCAGTACTCAGTCCAAACTATTTCCTTTCTTCCTCAGAAACAATGATGGTTTGGATCTTCGTATAGTTGAAGTGAGTTGGCACATTCTGCCCTTGGTAGTATAGACCAGTGGGAAAATCCTGTACCTGCCCTAAACATGGGCTTGGAGACAGTAGGTAGGAAATTCTGGAGTCTGAGATGTTTGGAATGGTGCAGATGGGGTTTTGTTGCTGTTAGTAAGCACAACCCTTTGGCTCCTGTAAACTTCTTTTCCCAGGGTGAGTGGCTACAGAAAGGCCAAAGCAGGTTCTCCACTTCATGGATCACAGACAGTGCCACATCTTGATTATCTCCCAAGACCTTATAGGCAGTAACCCACCTCAGATGGCTGTTTGGGAAGAATCCCACCTTTCTAAGGGCCCCTAAAGTCAAGGGTCTCTCAACGTAATCCAAGCATAGGACTATCTTAATTCAGGCAATGCATTCATAAGAGTTTTTTTTCCATCATTAAAATAACAAAATGTACTCATGATGTCATGGAGGTGTTTTTCTCATGTTCCATTTCTTTAATGATGAAACACAAATTATGAAATGTCTTTACCATGGTTAAGGAAGCTTAAGGCAGTTAAATAATGCATTGAATCTAATGGCTGTTAGTGAACAATTGGAATTTTATAGAGAACCAGTAAAACTTGTTTATTTTCCAGTTCTTTTTTGTGGCTGATAAAAAGAAAATATTAAAAGAACAAAAAAAAAAAAACAAACTAAACCAATGCAAACAAATATTATATTCTCCTCAAGCAGAGAAGGTGAAAGCAGGCACACCTAACACATATGTCAACAGTGAGGCAGTTCAGATTTTTCTAGCCCTACAGCAGTCTTGAGACAATGATATATGAAAATGTATTGACTTGAAAGAGGAAATTAATTAAAAATGAGAAATTCATAAACGCAGAGGTTGAAGAATTCTCTGGGGTCACTTCCTTCCTGCAAAGTAGTTTCTTCAGGTTTTCTCTCTGAGTGATACTTCCTCTTTTCCGGTTTGGTATGACTGAAGTGAATGTCCCAGCCAGCTCTCTGGTTTGCCTTTTTTCCCCACTACCTGTTCAGGTAATCAGTCAGAGAACAATGTGAATGCTGTTGCTTATGTCAATTAAATTGGGTCAAAAGTGTAACAGCAGTGGAAAAAGAAAAAGGAAAAAAAAAAAAAAGATCAGACAGTAAAGCAAAAGCCCAGGACACTGGAGCACCTTATGGTATGAGCAAACAATTCACTACACAATTTCTAGAGAGAGTAAACTCACAAACTGTTAAATACTGTTTTCCTTTGGGTAAAATTTTAATTAAAAAAGCAGCATGGATGCAGATTTCAGATCATCAGTATTCAAATAGCTGAGAAAGCCGTTTGAATTTTAAAATCTCATATTCTGTCACTTAAAAAATATTTTTTGCATGTATTTAAAATATAATTTGATCAACAGTTATAAGACTACTATAGAACAAGAGAAATCCAAAATAAGGTTAGTCTTTGTATGATACTCTTGGGGAGCTGTTGAGGTTGCCTTGCTTAAGTTGGTAAAATTGGTTGTTTCCTAAGAAAATAGAAAGTTTTCTCAAAATTATTATAAAATAGTCCAATCAAACATCTTCTTTCCTTGTGAATCAGTTATTGAATGAAAAGAAATTAGATGACAAATCAAATAATATCAAATAGGTATCACGAGTGAACTAAATAACTGATACCAAGGAAAATAAAACAAAAACAGCAAACAAAACAAACAGAAATGACTAATTGAATTGCTTTCTTTACTGTAGAGATTATATATTGTGTCATTATTTACGAAACTGGGAGTTAAAAAGTGGCTTGTGTTGAATGATTGATAAGTCTCCAAGGAATTAAAAGGAAAAGAACACTTTAAACAGTTGGAATTGCATTAACATGGTCCTAATTTGTTTTACTTTCATATAGTTCTTTTGAAAATACTATATCTGGAAATAAACAACACAACTGGCCAATAAACATAGGCTTTATTTTTCAATTTCAAGAAGTTTCACTATTATGCCCAGAGCAATATTTATCATTTCAAAACATGTACTATGTAAGCATTTAATTTAGTGTATATATTATAGAGCTTTCCTTGTTATTCCTTTGATATTGTTGCTAACAAAAGCATTTTCCATAATGGAAAGTGTAGGTAGTCAAAAATTTATTTATATGAATTATACACATACATAAACTAGGCATACAGATTTATGTTTTGTGTGACCCTTTTAACTCTCTGTACTTGCTGTTAAGTTGTATATTTTTCCATGGGAGCACGTAACTCATGAGAAAATGACTAACATTGAAAACTCAGTTAAGTCTCAAAAATAGGCATTAGTTCTCAGGCATGACTCTCCTTTTGGGAAATCAAAATTTTTATTGCTGGATAAATTAATGTTTCAAATGTATGAATACAGATGCTGTTTGCAAATTTGTCACAATCTGTCTTCCAGCAGAAGAATTTATACTGTATACAGTAATAGAAAACAGAAAACTGCATATTTCACTAAATTGCAGCTGTGTGTGGAAGATTGATGTGATTATTTTTTGTCAGTGAAACATGTAGTGAAACACCCATGTATTTCACTGGAGTATTGTAAATGGCCCATGTATATTTATTTTTAAACTTATTCTACATTTATTTCACAAAATATATAATGCCCTTATCACATTAGGGAACAAGCATATTAAATCTGTTCAGAGTAATTTCATTACTTCAAAAACCAGTTTATATTTAAAATATTGAACAGGATTTTAACTTTCAATCTTAGAAGAATAACCCATATGATTTTCCATTCAAACACTGTCTTATCTTGAAAATGTGTCAACACCCAAAAAAATGAATTGTACATTTATTCAATATATCATGAACTTATTATATTGGTAGCAAACCCAAGTATTGCAGGCCAAAGACAAGTGTTATATAGAGAATTACCTAATTATCTGTGTCACTGTATATGCATATGTGAAACTTAGAAAGTCATTTTTACATAAATTGGCTACATCCTATGTTATTATTGTGTGGGAAAACTTTAATATTATATAATATGTCTCATGGTGAAATCTGTTTTCAGTTATTTTCCAAATAGAAGAATATAATTGCCTCTTTCCAAAGAAGTTTAGAAATTAGCCCTCTTCCAATCTCCCATAATATTGACAAATAGATGAAATTGATGACCCTGGAATACCCCTCAGCAATGATGTAATATCCAGGAGTCATGGAGCATTCTAACTGGAGAGCCAATCACAAAATCATGTCCAGAGTTAAAAAAAAAAAAGTCAGAATTTATACTTTAAATCAAATTGAAGTCAAGCTTTCAAAATTAATTATTAATTTGCAGTTTGAGAAGAAACTTTCTGAGAAAGCTAGAAGAATAAATTGGGTCATAAATATTTCTTGCTCCAATATCTAACAGAATAAAAATAGCAGTAAAGGGGAAAAAAAGACTTCCATCATCCATATGAGAAGTGTTGCAGTCTCGTGCCATGACACTCAACAGCAACAGAAAAAGAAAAGAGAAATTTCTTGTTTCATGGGACACAGCTCAGTTCTCAATCCAAATCCCATTCTTCACAACAGAGAATAGAGAGTAAACAAAATCCAAAAAGATCTCATTAATAGCTCTAATTTGGGAAAAAGACTCCTTGTGTGGAAATAAGATACATACTACACCAAAAGAAAGAACTCTGCGAGATATTTAATATATCAGAAAAAGAAAGAAGAACCTCAGGCTTCCAAGAAAGGCTCTATTCAGGATGCAGAGAAGTGGCATCGGTGGAGGAATTGATTTCAGAAAGATGTAAGAGGGACCAAAACGATTCTGATAGATCTATCTTCTGGTTTAAGCACAAGTGAAATGCAGGATATGACACGACTATGAAGCAAATCAAGCAAGAAAAAAAACAAAGCAAAAGTAGTGAGAACAAGAAGAAAATGGAAAAACAAAAAGATAAGAACAGGGAGGAGGTGACAAAGAAAATGATGGAAGAAATCTATCATGAAAAATTCAGAAAATTTACATTTTTTTTTTATTTTTAGAGAGCATAAGTGGGGGAGAGGGGCAGAGGAAGAGAGAGAGAATCCAAAACTCAGTGCTTTGGAGCCCAACGTGACATGGGATCAATCACACAACCCTGGGATCATGACCTGAGCCAAAATCAAGAATCCCACAATCAACCGACATTAAAGGTTTGCGATAATAACAGTGAATACCCACGAATATTTTTGAGAAATTAAGGTAATTAAGAAGATAATATAAATATGACAGAGATAAAATGTGGAGAACTAAGCAGAAACAAAACAGATACTTACTATATTGGAAGTTAGACCTGAGCATTTAGAAAATATGTATTTATCTTTAATGTATGCAATCTATTTAATCTATATAAAATAAAAATTCATTATATGTTAACATTAATAATGAAGTTCTATGAAAAGTATACTTTCCAAATCGAAACTTCGTGAGAAGAGTGGGATTGTTCTACGTTTTTGCAGTTCTCCATAATGTCTGATTTAATAGAAAAAGCTTCTGCAGTCAATTTGTTGCAGTCTGTACCTACATCTGAATTATATAAAGAAAATCCAGCTTCATACAGATAGTTGGAAAAGAAGAAAACGAGCCTATATGATGTTACACAAAAACTTTATAAGAGGGGTTTTCTGAAGACTAGTTGTAATGTGAAATCACGTCAATGAACTTCGTATTCTGTTATATTGAAATCTAGTCTGTCTTGTGGTTTGAAGAGCTCTTTAGCCATGCGTGATTTTGTAGCACCATGTTTTGATTATTTACTATCAAAATACAAAAAAATTGCATTAATTTTGCTATCTTCTCATCACAGGTATGTAGAAGGACCAGGAGGTTATAAATTTCACAGGGGCAGGTTTCCACAATTCTCGTTTCTTCTTGAAAGCTGGAATTTTATCCACGACAATAAATATTGTCTGTTGCCTACTTGTTTTCCTTGGGTGTCAAACTCTCAATGACCATTTTTTAATAAAATGTCTTCCAAGTATCTACACCTAAATAACCATATATTTTCTGTTAGTCCTTCTTTTAAATTAAAATATTATTCTGTGGGGGTCTCCTGTCTGGCTCAGTTGGTAGAACATTTGACTTTTGATCTCCAGTTTTGTGTGTTCAGGCCCAATGTTGGGCATAGAGATTACTTGAAATAATTCTTTAGAAAAAATTATTCCATGGAAAATGTGGCTAGTTTAGCACACAACACAAGCACATAAAAAAGCTTTTCTTTCAGATAACCAGAATATTTGGGGTGCTCTTCTTTAATGGATATTTGTAAGTGAAACTGGCTTATTTTTTTTAACTGCTAGTGCATTGTGGTGAGGAGTACAATTACTATTAAAAGGTTTGGGGATGCTGTCTTAATTTGTGCTAAGGAGGCAGCGATTTTACTGATCCTTGCTCTGGCATTATCAGAAAAATGACCATACAGTAAAAAAGGCAAATATTATCTCAGTGTTATAATGACTATAGTTTGGCCTTGCACATTCCCTAGAAGGATCTGTGAAGATACCCACGGCATTATAGATCAGACTTTGAGAACTAATCTGTTGTATTTATCCATCTATCAGTCTATTAGGCATTAAGACATGTCAGAAATGATAGTCTTATAAACTTAATAATGTTGGTTTCTTGTTGGTGGGATCTGGAGTGTCCTTTATTTTCTTCTTTGTACTTTGCTGTACTGTTTGAATTATATATAATCAGTAATAGGTTTAGAAAGCAAATGTCATGTCTTAAAAACAAGGAGAAATCATGAGAGATTCACTGCCTACAAATGACTTTGAATCAGAGGGAACAATAAGAACAAAGATATGGCAATAAAGGTTAGGCAGTAAGAAAGGATTATTCTAGAGAAGACCAGACTAAATGAGACAAAGGCAGTATGAATTTGCAAAAGAGCGATACCAAATCAAAGAGAACATTAAGAATTGTCTTGTGCTCACAAGGGGTGACCCTTGCTTTCTTACTGGAAAGAAACTATCAGATCTACTTGTATATCACTTACCACTTGGTAAACAGTAACTTGTACATATTTCTCATTTACAGACTATTCGCTCAGTTATTTTAAGCAAATGTTTTTGTCATCACAAAGATTCTGGCAAAAAAATAATTCTGAATGTCAAATCTTGGTGCCCACAGGGAGCAAAATCAAGTTAGACTTTCCTTCTCACAGAATCCCCACTTTGCTCCTTCACCCTGCCCCCCCCCCCGCCCCGTATGTGTACTCACATGCATAAACTTGACAGAATTATGTTTAAATCGGGTTACTTATTTGGGTGTGAGATGTATAGCATAAAGGTCAGCATTAGATTTCTTATTTTCAGCCTAAAGTATTATGTTCCTTTATTGGCATAAAATTAAATAGAGAAGATACCAGATACATTTTATTGATAACAAATAAAAAAGTACTATTGCAAATTGCTTTGAGTTGTCCCTAACACATACACATACACAATTTACAAATGTAGTAGACTATTTTTACATTTTATTTTAACAATTTTATCTTATATAGTACTTATAAGCCCTCTTGTTTTCTAGTGTCATCCTTTTAGTAAGAAAGATTAAAATTGGAAGCCAACATTTTTCAACTGTGAAGTACTGGATCCAATTACTTACAGCAACTAAAAGCAGAGTTTATTTTAATAGGATTTGCAGTAAAACAAGGCATATAAAAAATCAGATGCACAGGCAAAGACTTTTTCATCTTTAATCATTAAGCTACCAGTACAAATTGAGCCCTGAAGTTATTTCATTCCCAAAGGAGATCAGAGATTTAAAGAATTCAGGGGGATTAAACATTCGTGTTTGAGTGAACATGCTAAGTGTTTTTGTGCTTGCTATTATTAAAATAGTATTTTAAATACTTTATTTTAGATTCACATACCATATTTTTTCTTCTTTCCTAAATGATGTCTTGTGACTCCTAACAGCATTAAGAGTCGATGTAACGAATATCTTATTATTAACTTACAAATATTACCTTGCATATATTTAAGGTTGTTGATTTCCTTCTTCTTTAAACATTTCTGAGTCTCTAATTGTTCTGTTTATCTTTGATCTTGTAATTTTTATACGAGGGAAGAAAAGCGAACAATGGGAGAATAGCTTCTCATTAAGTTATGGCATCTGAGGATAAGTCTTAGAGTGCTACTATATCAAATTCAAACAACTAACTTTACAAAGTTTCAAAGTTTGTATGACAAAATGCTAACATGTGAACGTTTTTGTATCTGTAAATATATAATTACCCATGTGTAAATGAACCATTTCCCTATTTCCCTGTGAGAGGCTTAGTAAGGGATGTATAAATACCTTAAGAATCATTGTTATGTGTTGTAGGGGTCAGAGGAGTTAAATCTATTAATTAAAAAATATTATATATATGTATACATATATATGTATATACATATGTATGTACATATATGTATACATATATATGTATATACATATGTGTGTACATATGTATATACATATGTGTGTATATGTATGTACATATGTATATACATATGTATGTGTATATATACACATACATACACACACACATATATATGTATATATATATATAGAGAGAGAGAGAGAGAGAGAGAGAATATGTTCCTTTTGCATCAGGTACTATTTTAGGCACTGAATTACAAAATGTAAACTAATTGTATATCAATAACATTGTTTATAAACAGAATATGTATGAAGAAGGTGAAAACTATGGAAAAAGGCAAGGGTTAAATGAGGATTAGGCTAATTGATGCAGAAAGTAAGTTGACAAAGAAGGCATAAAAGCCAACCTGTGCTAGCTAAAAATAGCTATGTGCGGAGCACTTTGCTAGGTGCATTATAAATTTTTTCTCATTTATTTTTACAGTTCAATATATGAGATAGTATATCAGTTATTGTGTTCTTCTCAAGTAACAGAAAACACGAGGTCAAATTGGTTTAAATATTAAGGAAATTTAATATCTCACAATAATTGGAATTTCAGAGATAAGGCAGGCTTTGGGTGCAGTTCTGTCTGGGGCTCACCCATGTCATCAAAACTCACAATCTTTCTGCCCTTCTGCTCTGTTTTGTTAACCCTGCATCTTCAGCCTCGCTCTTGTCATAGGACAAGATGGTCACCAATGAAAATTGAAGGCCATGGCTTTTTGTTTCATTCCGTTTAGAAAGGAAAGGAGAAAGTTAAAGATATACTATAAGACTTTTTCCTTTGGTATGATTTGGTCTGTGTAGATTATACATTCACTCATAAATGGATAACTGAGCCTAGAGGAAAGCCATAGATCAACTTAAATAACCCGTATCCATACCAGAAGATGGGGATGGGCTCACCTTTCTCTGAGTGATTTCAGGAATGAGAGGATTTTTTTTTTAACCAAATTGGGGACAACTAAGGTGTCCATATTGTGGTTGGAGGTTGACCAAGAATTTACCCAAAAAAGAAATACACTGTCATTACTATGACCATTTTACAATTAAGTGAGCTGGGCCATAAAACAGATATAAATAACTGGTCAAGGAGCAACCAGCTATGAAAAGGAAGACTTGGGTTTCAAATCCAGGTGGTCTGGTTTCAGAGCCTATGATCTAGATCAGAGCTATGATTACTGGAGGGCAGCCATTAAGCCAAGATCTTACCCTCAGATGGCCCTAGAAACCAAGCCTTTAGCAGCCAGAGCCAAGAGATCTTAATTTCCCAAGACAGAAACATGTTCGTGGGTGCCGAACATGTCAAGTCTCTCTTTGCCACATGAGGTTATGCTAAAAGGATTAGATATGTTTTATGTCCTATGCTGTCAAATGTGGTGACATACAATCTTCACCTACAAACTGATACCTAGCTTTTATTTATAATGAAATGTTTTAGCATATGGACCAATATGTAGGATGTCCAGCCTTTATTCTTATTTGTAAAAATATAACTTTTTTTTATTTGCCTTTATATTTAAAAATCTAAGAATTTAATAAGAGCCCTTTATTATCACAAATCAAATTCCATTCACCTCTCTCCGTCTCTAGATATAACCACTTCCCCGAGTTTGATATTTATTACTCTGCTGGATATTAACTATTTTACTATGCATGCAAGCATTTATAAATAATTTTACTATTATTTTTATGTTTTAAATCCTTATATTTTGCCCACATGTTCCTCTTTTCACTCACCATTATGCTTTTGATACTTGCACATGTTGATATATATGTCATCTTTGTTTATTTCATCTGCTACATGGTATTTGGCTTTATGAATATTTTATATTTTTTCTATTTTCCTTCTGATAAGCATTCCTTTCTCTCACCACCACTTGATATTTTTAATTAAAAAAATTCAAACTAAAACATAAAGTGTTTAATAAAGTTTCACTTTTCAATTCTCTAATTACTCTTGATGTTTGGAAATGTCATATATTTATGGGTTGTTTGGGTTTCTATTTCTTATCCTTTTCATTTCTTCCCTGCTGGTTCGTATGTATTTTTCTTAATGATTTTCAGATTCTGTCTTTAATTACTCTCATTATTAATCTTCTGTAAATATTATTGCACAGCCTGTACTTAACTTTCACTTTCTTCGTGGAGTTACAATGTAGAGTTTTTAAAAGTGTAATGTATTCAGATTTTTCAGTCTGTTCATGTATTTATTTTTTTCCAATGACTGTCAATTTCTACTATGTTCCACACACAGATCTCTTGGACAAGACAATGCTCCATGGCCACTGAGCATGACTGCATGTTCTTAATGTGCATGCCAAGAATACAAAATCTTTGTTTCTCTTTACAAGAGCCACTCCTCAGGATCCTGTTTGCAGTAAGCCACTCTGAGGGATGAGGTCATGCCATCCTCTTCACAGAATGAAAGCTTGCTTACCACTCATTAAAGAAGGCAAATTCCCTAAGCTCAGTTTTCCTTAGCTTTATTACAAACCCATTGTGTTTGTAGGACTCATCTGTGCCCATATCACATTACCCCCTTGGAACTTGGGTGGGGAAATGGGAAGTCACATAAACAAAAATGCTGATGCTCTTGGTGCTTGCAGTTCTATGAGAATTAAATTCCTTGGCCCAGAGTGTTGTGTCTTTTGCCATGAGTATGTTTCTTAGCTTGTAATAGGCAGAAAATTCCAGACCTTTCCAGTTTTTGGTGCAAGGAATGCATGATGGCATAAAATGGGCAAAGCATAAAAATTTCAGCATGGATTTTACATTCTAGCAGAAGGAAAGAGATAACAAACAACAGAGATAACAAGGAAATTTTGTAGTAAACAGGGTGTTAAATGCCATGCCATTATATATAGTTTGATAATGTGTAATATATATGTTTTACATATTATATATTTTATATATTGCAAAGGAAATTAGGGATTGGAAGTACTGGGACAAGGGATTTGGCTTTGTAGATTTTTGTCTGTGAAATCCTTATCTTAAGGCCAAAGCATTAACCTAAATTTTCTTCCATAGATTTTTCTTTTGCTTATTATATTTTGGTTTATATTTATTTTGAATATATTTTTGTGCATGCTGATGATCTAGTTTTTATGTTTTCTTCAGGATAACCAATTGTGTCAGTTCCATTTCTCTTAGGTCGTCTTAAAAAAATGTTTTAAAAATTTTGGAATTTGATTCCACAATGGGAGATATGTCCTGTGGTTTAGTAAAGTACTAGGTAAAGTAATATTTTGGTAAAATTTGGTTTCATGCCAAAAAGTAATAATTTACAAACACCTATAGTCAACCAATGGCAAAGCAGACATAGTTTTCATAAAACAAATTGAAAAAAGATATGGTGTTAAATCATTCGACTAACATTTTTTGGCCATGGTTTTCTGAGTTATTTTACTTTGATACATAATGTGAGAATAGGCTGGCCTTTCTTTTATGGCCAGTGACAAGACAAAGAGCATTAAATTTGAGATACCATCTTGAATATTAAGCAATTAGGAGGGGGCTTCTGGTGTCCCTCAAGTGCATGAGCTAGGATGTATTTGTGTTGGCTTCAGTGCTTCCTTTTGGACATAGATTTGTCGGCACATTTAACAAATCTATTTCATTTTGGAGGTTAGATTTATTTAAATGGTCTGAGAAGGACTTTATATCATTCATTCTTGCCAATTAAAATACTTTCATAGAAACTGACTCTCAAAATATCTCTCTTCAAATAGGCTTGAGTGCAGGCTAAATGGAGAATTTTTATTAACCAATCATCTCATTATTTAGGCTTTCTGATGTCAGAGAGAATATCACTGGACATAGTAATTAAAAGTATCTGTCCCTATCAGAATATTGTCCAGGTGCTTATTCTAAGACCCAAACAGTCAATGTATGCTAGTTCTAGAGGTTTGCGGTTTTGAACTGATTATAAATTGGTCACTTTTATGGACGGTGAAATGTAGAAATTGGGTACTGGCAGATTCTTTTTTCTCTAAATCTCTGGCTCCCAGACTCTTCTCAGTGTCCTTGAGCATCATGGGACAGTACTTCTAAGGTAGAATCAAATAACTCAAAAGTTCTGACTAGCAAATACCACAAGGTTATTTTTTTCTTAAGTCCTCCTGATACCATATTGCCCCCCAACCAGATTTGCAAATGGCATCAGTGATTCATTTGAACAGTTTGGTGGGGACCACAGAAGTGGTATATTAACATCCATCTTGCCTCTCAGCCAGAGCTCCACTTCAGCCATTGTTAGCCAAATACCTTGGTGTCAAAGTGGCATGGACTTGAGACACAATTTCTAACACCCTTGCAGTTCATTCTGTTAAGTTGTGGGACACACTTTACGGGACATACTGAGAAAAGATGTGCCCACTTACTTCAACACATGACCATCTTAATCCTTTATTCTCAAAGTTATTTACCTTTTTGAAGAGTCAATTCTCACATTTATTTAAAGTCCTCAGAATTAAATCATCCAGATACATCAACATCCACAAGTTTTAACATCACAGTCACACTCTTTTTCTTTTTGTTTTCCCTATTACAATCACCTACTCCCACCTGGATATCTCTTTGAAAGATAGCTAGTAATGTTGAGATACTCAAACAATTCTATCTAATTAGAAAAATAAATGAATAATAAATGAACAAAAGTATCATGAAACTTTACTAGAAAAAAATGAAGACTGCTTTCATTTCATATTCATCTGGTATAATCCTTAAATCTTAATACTAAAATTCACAATCAAAGTAGGGAGTGCTCATCTTGAGGTAGGGAGTATTAATCCATTTGTCTGGGGTCCTCTAATTCATACATTTTGAATTATCCCAAATTTCCTGCTTAACAAAACAGTTGGGCTTGCACAAATAACTCAGAAATAACACTAGTTAATTGCAGTTTCTAACAACTATCTAAATCCTGGCCTCCACACTAGTGTTCTTTTCCAGATTACTATGAAGAGACTGTCATTTCAATCTAGACTGTCCAAATAATCAGTTATGTGACCAGGAATGCATGATGTCACTTCTCTCATTGACAGTTTTCCTTATCCTCAATTTAGATAAAATGTTTAGCCTGTGTGTTGGTAGTATTGTTTTTAGGCTCAAATAGTGCATGCATATTGATAATCTCTGAAAATGGAAAGGTATGTACAAATGGTGACCATTATTATTATTATTATTATTATTATTATTATTATTCCTTCCCATACACTAAGATCATTTGTTAAAGAACAGGTAAAATATAGAATCCCAGCCATAGGCACATAACCCTAAGTGGGCTGAACAAATTCATCCCTAGGACTTCCTCAGACTGTCAAATAAATAAATAAATAAATAAATAAATAAATAAATAAATAAGAGTGAGAGAGAGAGAGATCCTTTCTTTTATCTCAGGCTACTAGTTGAAAGAAAAACATAAGTCTAGATCTGCAGGTGATCATTTTAGCCAACTGCACGGAAAAACTTTGCCTAAAAATGAAACTACCACAGAGGAGAGTAGAGAAAAAAGAGAGAAAGAGAATCATAGATCCTTGAAGACATATTTTGAGTGCTTTTTGAAGCCAGATACTTCTTTTGAACATCCCAGTTACATTAATCAATAAATTCACTTTAGCTGCTTCTCTTTAACTAGAGTTGGATTTATTTTTTTTTTCACTTTGCCCTGGAAGTTGAGTTAAAGAATCAGCCTCCTTTATAAATTCTTCAGAAAAAAAATATCTTCATTTCTGCAGGTAGGCATCTAAGCCTCCCACAAGGTACAATGATTTAGCCAAGTATTCTCAGAGTTAGAAGCTACCACCCACGATTTCATCTCATAAAGCCGACACAAAATTAGGACAGGCCCTTGAGAATTCTCTTCTGCATATCACTGAAAGAGAATGCTATTAAAAGATCAGATATCTTTTTGAGAAAAAAGTACTCTGACACGAGAGGAATAAGTAATATAAACTGTGGAGGAAACACATTGGCAATTACTGGATGCAGGGAAATGGACAAGGCCCTGTGGATGAAAGAGGGCATGAGAGAGCCCTTCCTTTGAGGTTATTTGCATCCTCTGTGCGTTTAATGCTTCAAGGACTGTGTTTGGGTATGTGGACTATTTAGGAAGTATGCAGGTCAGCTCTTTGGGCATTTATCAGAAAGCTAAAATAATATGTCTGCCTCTGGTGTGATGTTTCAGAATGTTTGGAGAAGGCTTTGCTGTCCACAGATTCATTGATTCAGAGATGTGGATAGGGTCTGCTTAGAACATGTGGGAACAGGGTCTACCCTGGGTCGACTTTTGTCCTAGACTCATAATACCTTTATCTCAGCATCTGAGCATAGCTTAAGTGGGGGAAAGGAACAAAGGAAGCACAACAAGGGGAAAAAATGTGGCCATATCATTGGTCAAGACATGGCTAAGTAGCAGATGAGGATGGCCGTTAGTTTAGGGCTCTCCAATTAATTTTAAGAGGCTTTAGTAAACTGGCCAGGGATGTTTTCTTGCAGATTCTTGGAGAACACTATGCAGAGGAAGGTGGATCCCACTCTCCTATCTCTTTTAACTTTTATTCTCAAAATCTGGCATTTTAACATATTTTACACTGCTAATGAGGATAAGACCAATGTAAGAGAATGCATACTCCAAAATCCTCACCTTGCAAAGTCGTACAACCAGAGGGTCAACCACAAGTATGTCCGTAGAAAAGGCAGAGGGAGATATTCCTCAGCCACTTGAACTCTAAGTGGCCTCATTCTAGAATTTCTTCAATATTGGTTCCTCCTCACCTAAGTGTGGTGCAAGTCAGCGTTAATATGGGTTCCTGACCTATTATCCTAAAATAGCAAGATTTATGAGGGGGAAGTGTAGAAAACACACATTGTACCGGGAATCATAGAGGAGCCTGGTCTCACCTGAAGCATGAGGGAGTAATTTGAAATCACTAGTGTTATCTTATTTTAAAGGCTTGTCTAGATCAATCTTCTGCACTTCAGGGTAAAAGACCCTAACACCTATGAGCTATATATGCCAACAGCCAAACTGAGGAAATGAGAACCATAATAATACCACACAGGTAGCACCTCTGGCATTTTGCTCCAATGCACAACAGCCTACAATTGTAGCCTTTGCCTACAACTCAAAAAAAAACAAAAAAAACAAAAAAAACAAAAACAAAAAAAAAAAAAAAAAAAAAAAAAACCTGTTGAGGCAAAATGGAATAATTAATAAAATAGAAAACTCAGTTACAATTGTTACTTGACATTAAGATTAAAAGGTAAGTTTAGGGATAGCTTCAGTGTTCTACATGAAAAATCTAAGACCAGTGAGTAGAAGACATATGAAAGCATATTTCAAACACAGGTGTTTCCTCTAACATTTAAAATTGTCCAGTAATGTAAGAAATTGCTTTGCCATACCTGAGTTTAAGTATGTTGGAAATGGGATTTTTACCTGAAATGGGAGATTGTATAAGATGTCTCCAAGATCCTTAATAATTCAAGATTATTCTGACATGTTCATTTATTTTTTTCGCAAAAAGGGTGCAGTGTATAGATACAACCTTTTGTAATTCTGTACCCAGATGTAGCTACAACTGAAACCATCTGTCCATGCTATAAACTAGTTGCAGAAAATAGCAATTGCCAGAATAAATGGAACTGAATACAAAGTTGGCTGAAAGAGCTGGTGGTCATTCAATGACTGAAACTTAAACACGTGAGTGTATTGAATGCAATCTCTAAGGGAACTGAGAAGTATATGGACAACTTCTTTTAGTAGGACTATTAAGCTTTTTCAGATTTTCTTAAAACATTTTTTTTTGGGTTTTGTCTGTGAGTGATATCTTTCAGAAAGGAAGGGCAGAACAGAGAACTCACTTTGACAGTTTCCATAAAATCGTTATTAGGGAAAGTTCAAGATTAATTACTAAAATTCACTTGAATTAGGTTTAAATACTGAAAGGTTTTATCCATCACAAGTTATGTACATATTTATTCTTTACAATGTTTCATACATAATTTAATATTTAAACTACCTATCATTTTGGGAATTTAGCTTGACATTTCATTCAGCGGTAATCCTGTCCTTTGTTTCTAATTACATTTCTTGCTTGTTCTGTTTTCCACTTTAAAAATTATTTCTGAAATTTAATTGACACCTTAATGAATACATATTTTTTTCATATCCTTTGAACATAAGCCAATTATAGAAGCTTTTCTTAAAAGGTTGAAGCACAAAAATGATTATAATTTTAAAGTTTGAAGGAATGATAGTCATTTTCTTATAAAATAATGTTTAAAAATATAGTTTAGTCATTTGACTTTCTGCTTAAGAGAAAAAAACTTTCTAAATTGTTGCTAAAATCTTGATTGTTGAAAATTAAAAACATTGGGGAAATAATTGAAACATAATGCTACACAGATATGTGTTCAAAATATATAAAAATCTCCTTTTAATGATTATCTAGTTTACAGGAAGTATATAGGATTAGGAGTGAGAGTCCTACTAAGTAAATGCAATTTATAATTACAACCTTAGTTTCCACATTTGTCTGAATAGAAGTCCATTTGAAATTAGTATTCATCAGTAGATAGTTCAGATGTTTTATGCCTGATAGAAATGTAGTAAAAAAAATATTTATTTCTAGTAACAGATGTATCACAGAAACAAATTTTATTGATAGCCAATGTAAATAGCAATTAGGGTAGGAAATACTGTTCAGTCACATTCTCATAGTCTAATTCAAGCCTCTTACTGAAATAACACCAGGCCCTCATAATGGTTACCATGGCCATTTGTTACACACACACACACACACACACACACACACACACACACACACACGGTAGTTTGAAGTTTCCACAGATGTTGGTAGTATTTCGCTTAGCCTGGGCATCGAAAGCATACCTCACTGACATAATCTGAACTGAAATTGAATTTTGTTGCTTCCATGAGAAACAGTCCAGGAAGGAATATTGGTAGGTGTATCGTAATTGTTTTCTTTTGCAGAGCAGTTTACAGTTTTCAAAGCCCTTATCTTATTTGCTATCTAAAAATAGTACATTCATGTACTCGGATAATAATTTTTTGCAGGATTCTTTATTTCCCATAATTATGCATCTTTAAATCCTATTCTTTGTTTTCCCCCTCATTCATGAATTTGGGCAATAGACATTTACTAGCTAACAGGATTCAGGTATGTTAAAAATATTAAATAAATAAACGTTTCCCCTTGGGAAACCTGTAATATGGTGTGGGGTACCATTAGATAAGTGAAATAAGAGAAAGCAAAACACTTTACATTGTAAGCAAAAGCTTGGAGTCTTCATTTGTAATTGGAAGGCCAGGAAGAGCTTCAAAGAACTTAATCATAAGGTATGTCTTAAAGAGTGAGTAGTTGGTGGCCAGGGAGATGGGGTTGAAGCAGTGATGGCTGACCAGATGCAAATTTAGCATTTTAGGGGCGCCTGGGTGGCGCAGTCGGTTAAGCGTCCGGCTTCAGCCAGGTCACGATCTCGCGGTCCGTGAGTTCGAGCCCCGCGTCAGGCTCTGGGCTGATGGCTCAGAGCCTGGAGCCTGTTTCGGATTCTGTGTCTCCCTCTCTCTCTGCCCCTCCCCCGTTCATGCTCTGTCTCTCTCTGTCCCAAAAATAAATAAAAATGTTGAAGAAAAAAGAAGAAAAAAATTTTTTAAAGAATCTTGGCCTTGTCTGGAAACGTTTTTGATTTTCACAAGCAGGTAGTTGGGAATGCTACACTGTATCTAGTGGGCAGAGCTAAGGGATGCTTCAAACATCCTATAATGGTAAAGATAGCTCTACCCACACCCTTGAAAAAGAATTATCTGTCTCCTACTGCCAAAGCTGAGAAAGTTGGAGTTATAGGAATTATAGGCAAAAGGAACAAATAAATAGAGGAAAAAAATTTTGGCTTATGGAAACATAAATTGCTCAGCGTGTGCTTGGAAGGGATAGGGACAGGAGTAGCAAGAGTGCCGTCTAGATTTTGGAGGGGAAGAAAGAGCCTGTGTTCTGTTTCAGCATAGTTGTTAAGAAAGGCATGTCTTTGTTTCCCCAAAAGCACAGCAATTTCTGTACATTACTAACAAATTAAGAATGGGTCTTTAATTCCTCTACTTTAAAGAAAGAAAAACTAACAGGCAGTTCAGTGAAATGGTCCCATTGATCTTAACATATTAAAACAAAGAACTGAGAAGTTAAAAAAAAACATAGTTTATTATTTTTGGTCAAATATCACTGGAGGGGTGTATGTACACACTTATTCAAATTTTATTTTATCAGGAGTATATTGTGGGCTCTCACATCACATGACAACATCTTTTCATGCTTCTCACCATGTGATCTTAGGAGAGGCTAATCAGATGAATTGCTCTCAGACCCCAGATAGAGAGGTGGCTGTTGTGGAATGGAGTTCATATTTCAGCCTATGAAATGAAAATAAGGTACAGTCTCTATGTGGCATATGTACTGCTAGTTGCCTTCAGTGTAGCCATTTCCACCGAGAGCATGACTTTGGGAGGGACGTGCATGGAACGCTGAGGGAGGAAGGGGACACTCGCCTAGCCAGCCAGATCACCTGAATCATCCCTGGATATCAATGGGGGGACAGATGGCAAAGCCAGTTGCCCTCACATCCCAGTGTTGCTATTTAAGTTAGTGTCTTGCAACAATGCCTGATAAATTATTACTGAGTGGCTCTATGAATAAATACATGAATGAATAAAATGAGAAGGGAGAAGAAAGGAAGAAAAAAAAAGGGGAGGGAGGAGAATGGAGAGGCTATATCCTTTAAAAGCTAGGAATTAATTAAGTTCTATGAGGGCAAGTTTTTGAGTGTTTTGACCACTACTGAATTCCCAGTAGCTAGAAATATGCCTGATACTTATGATATTAGTGTTTGGTATTATTTAACTTAATGAATTGCCCTACTCTTACAGAACTTCCTACCCTCCAGAATGCATACAGAAACTTTGATAGGGGTGGGAAGTGGCAACATGATAAACAGTAATTATAACCACCGATGGCTACATATTTGGACAACGGATGTATTACTTATACATTAAGCTACATTATAGAAGTGTGTATAGAAGTGACTCAAAAAGAATATAGAAATAAGGAATTCAGTCATGCGTGCATCTTCAGGAATAGATTACCTCAGCCAAACTGGATTTGGCATTTTCAAGATCAGGAAGTGTGTGGGGGCGTGTATGGGTGTGTGTGCGCGTGTGCACACTGGGGTGGGAGGGAGAGATGGGAAGAAGAAAGAAAAGAGAGACATGCTCTGATGATAGAAGGAGAAGAAGACAAAGCTTAAGAAGCAATAGGAAATATCAACTGAGTCACCCGGGCACCCTGAGAGCATCTCACTCTTAAGCCTTATGCATCTCTTGGTGGTCAGCCCACTAAAAGAAAATACTGGACAGAAGGTGAAAGAGTCTTTCACCATAGTACCTTCTCCAAAGTTCTGTGACCTTTATATCTTTCTCCTTTAGTGTCCTCATCTGTTGAACGGGGCTGATAATTCTGTCTGCTTACCTAAAGCCTGCATGGGTAACTAGATTCAAAAATAATTTAAAAGTAGGTTTTAAATTTTTGAATACTTAATAGTAAAGTTCATGAGAACGTAGTTCTACTATCTATCAAAATCAACCCATTTTATGTTAGTTCTCACATGGGAGAGAGCAGGTTATCAATTTGGAAATGCTCTATAAAATTTTGTGATTGGTGGAATGCTTAGCACTTGAAAGAATTTTTAGTTGGGAAGATTTTTGTCTTTGACTATAATTGCCCTTTCAAGGGAAATCTTCAATATTACTAAAGGAAGAACTCTGAAAGTTATAAACTGATTTAGAAAAAAATATATAAGCTATAAGGATAATTTTTCTTCAAAGCTCTTAAAATGTATCTTAGGGGTCATTCCTAGTGGCGTTTTGTGTTTTTCTAATGGTGCTATATCTGCATTATTGTAAGAGTAAATTATTAACATGAGACCTAATTTGAAATTCCATACACTCAAAATTACTGGGATGATAGTTTTATCTTGGTGTTCCTTTTTCTCGAGTGTGGAATTCACTAATAGAGAATAATACTTCTCTTTCTCTTTCCTTTTGTTTTAGTTGTCACTACCATGTATATTGTGAATAAATGTTTGGGAGCAATTTTGCCTTTTTACGTATCATAAACATTAACAAATGCTGTTTGATTCACTTACAAATTATATGAGAAGAGCCATGAAATTTTCCTAACCTTTTCTGTAGCTCAATAAATCACAAACAGACAAGAAAGTTAAGCACTATTTCAGTGGAAAATCAGCGGACAGATGTAGCACACATTCCCCTCAAAATAATTCAGAACCTGTTTCAATTTATCAAATGCCTACTTTATCTGTCAAAACAATGTCCTTTCTCAAATAAAGGGCATTGTTTCTGTAGCAAGAAAAAGGTTCTGATGTATTGTTATCTGCAAATGGATGGCGGAATAATGGAACAACAGGCAGTGTTTCAAACTAAGAGATCAAAGGCCAGAATGCATTACAAATCTTGTTAAAATAAATGAGGGTAAGAGCATAATTCCAATAAAGACATTTATAGTCTTAAACAATCTCTCTGTCTTTTTGAAAGAGATCTTTAAAAATGAACCTAAATCCCCTTACAAACACCAAAAGGTTTTTGCTGCTTCTCTCAAAGAAGTTCAATATTCAAAGAAATACAAAATCGTAGAACTCTCATACAAGGTAGATAACAGTACTTTTTATGTGCTGACATTGTAAATTTTTTCTCATGCTACTAATCTATTTGTTGCATTTATTTGTGCACATCATATGCAAGGAGGAAAGCATTTGTCCATAAAATATCCAAATCAAAAACATTTTATTATGAAAATGTTTCACTAAATAATTTTTTAAACTTTGTAATTTTACGTCATCTCCCTGATTGTAAGCAGTTTTTCCTCTTAAGTAATCTCAGTACTTGGATTTATAACAACTATTATAAATCTTTTAATTTCAGTTTAGGATGAAATCTTTCCTTTCTTAACGGCACCAAGAAAATCCAAATATAATTATGACATTACCAAGCATTAAAGTTGGACTGTACTTGTACACAATCATTTAGCTGGTATTTCCTAGTCATTGTCATGCGCAAACATTTGCTTTAACCTAAACGTGTCAGATGTTCATGATGATTCCGGCAGCCTAGTTGATCTGGAGCTGAAATAGGACAATGTAGCCTGATGTATCTGTCTTCTGTGTGATTGCAAGTTGCTCTCATTTTCTTTATTCTAGCTCTTCTCCTTTTGTTCAGTTTTGTTTTTATTTTTTTTATTTTTTTATTTTTTTTAATTTTTTTTCAACGTTTATTTATTTTTGGGACAGAGAGAGACAGAGCATGAACGGGGGAGGGGCAGAGAGAGAGGGAGACACAGAATCGGAAACAGGCTCCAGGCTCCGAGCCATCAGCCCAGAGCCTGACGCGGGGCTCGAACTCACGGACCGCGAGATCCTGACCTGGCTGAAGTCGGACGCTTAACCGACTGCGCCACCCAGGCGCCCCCAGTTTTGTTTTTAAATGCAACTGTGACCTTTGCCAGTTGCCAGAGTGTCTTCTTAAAACAAATCTATAACAATCTTGTTGTTATAAAAAAGAAATTCTATATTTAGTAATAACCTTTGGAACTGAGGACTGTAAAATTCATTAATTCATGATCATCAAATGACGACACAGGAATATGTGACCATATATATTCACACAATACTATAGTGGAACAGTCTTTAAAAACTACTGGAGAGTTATTAAAGTTGTATTGACCCACATCAGTTACCTGAGAACAATTCCTGGAAATGAAAAATATTTTGTTTCATATAACATAATATAGATTGTGATATTTACTGACACTAAAATTGTAAGATAATGTGATTAAAGAGTTCCAACATCAAAAATTTAGTGTTCTTACTTACACCAACAAATACATGAATTAAACAATAGATATTTAAAACAAATGTGAATTAAGCAGAAAAGACTGGCATTCAGTTAAAGTTTCTTTTCTTACAGAAATGCTTCTGTATTCACCAAAACCCTAGGCAAAGAGAGGATTCCATGAACACAATGTCTGTTTGTATACACCCTATAAAAGGAAAGTATTAGTTGGTATCCTTTGTGACATTCTGTTGAAAATTATCTGATAGGACTATAGAATTTGTTCCAAAGTATTTCAGTAAGCAGTGTAATCGCCAATCCGTGCCAGTCCAAACCTCCCCTAATTTCTTGTTATATACCATTGACAGAAAGAAGGGGAAGACTTCATCTGCCTTCAGGGAAGTCACAAACACATACTAAAAGAGCAGTTTAAACTCTCAGTTATTTTGTTCGCATTCTGTAAAATGTCTCATGTCCTCTAAGTTATAGACTTCAGTATGAATTGAAATTAAAATGCCAGGTTTTAAATATTTTTAAAATATATTATTCCATAAATTAATTATCCATGTTTTTACTTTATTCCAAAACATAGAAATACATAAACGTGCTATATATTCATACACCCATTTTATATATTTATGTACTCAAGGAGTGTGTATCTGTATGTACATGTACATACACGTAAATAGTGTCTTTATCCACCAGCTCATCCATTTATCCATCTGTCCGTTGTTGATAATTAAGGCTTGAGTCAAACAGATCTGAATTCAACTTCTGTCTTATGAGCTGTTTGACTTTGAACAAGTCAATAAACTTCTCTATTCACTTGTGTCATAACCCCACTCTGTGACCCAAGGCACTGAGAGGTTAAAGAAACAGGTCCTGCTTTCTTCTTCAGTAAACGTAATTTCTGGTGCAGAGGTTTTTCACAGGAACCTCCTAAAATGTGTTAGTTTATTGCAAAATGTGAAATTTGTCATGTGGGAGATCTGAGTAGACAGATCCTTACATGATGTATTTTGATTAATCTCATTTGGTTCCAATTGTACACTGAGTATTAGAAAACTCTATACCTTCAAGGGGGAATTTGACCAATGGTGTCCAAGAATATATCTCTACTTAACAGAATATCTTTAAAAGATATACTGGGGTTTCTTACCCATTACCATAAACTCTAAAGATCAAGAATTTTTTTTTAAAGCCCTGCACACAATGGGTCTATGCTAAAGACATGTCATTTAAGTAAAAGCACAGAGGAGAGGGAAGATGGCGGCGTAGGAGGACGCTGGGCTCACTGCGCGTCCTGCTGATCACTTAGATTCCACCTACACCCGCCTAAATAACCCAGAAAACCGCCAGAGGATTAGCAGAATGGAGTCGCTGGAGCCAAGCGCAGTCGAGAGGCCCACGGAAGAGGGTAGGAAGGGCGGCGAGGCGGTGCGCGCTCCACGGACTGGCGGGAGGGAGCCGGGGCAGAGGGGCGGCTCGCCGGCCAAGCAGAGCCCCCGAGTCTGGCTTGCAAAAAGCGGAGGGGCCTGACGGACTGTGTTCCGACAGCAAGCGCGACTTAGCCGCTGGGAGGTCATAAGTTAACAGCTCTGCTCGGAAAGCGGGAAGGCTGGAGGACAAAGGGAAGGAGAGCTGCTGAGCCCCCTGACCACAGAGCTCAGTTGGGTGGGGAACAAAGGCGCTCGCCAGCGCCATCTCCCCCGCCCATCCCCCAGCCAAAATCCCAAAGAGAACCAGTTCCTGCCAGGGAACTTGCTCGCTCCACGCAAACACCCAACTCTGCTCTTCTGCGGAGCCAAACCTCCGGCAGCGGATCTGACTCCCTCCTGCTGCCACAGGGCCCCTCCTGAAGTGGATCACCTAAGGAGAAGCAAGCTAAGCCTGCCCCTCCTGCCCCTGTGCACCTTGCCTACCCACCCCAGCTAAGACTCCAGATCCCCAGCATCACAAGCCTGGCAGTGTGCAAGTAGCCCAGACAGGCCACCCCACCCCACAGTGAATCCCGCCCCTAGGAGAGGGGAAGAGAAGGCACACACCAGTCTGACTGTGGTCCCAGCGGTGGGCTGGGGGCAGACATCAGGTCTGACTGCGGCTCCGCCCACCAACTCCAGTTATACACCACAGCACAGGGGAAGTGCCCTGCAGGTCCTCACCATGCCAGGGACTATCCAAAATGACCAAGCGGAAGAATTCCCCTCAGAAGAATCTCCAGGAAATAACAACAGCTAATGAGCTGATCAAAAAGGATTTAAATAATATAACAGAAAGTGAATTTAGAATAATAGTCATAAAATTAATCGCTGGGCTTGTAAACAGTATAGCTGACAGCAGAGAATCTCTTGCTACAGAGATCAAGGGACTAAGGAACAGTCACGAGGAGCTGAAAAACGCTTTAAACGAAATGCATAACAAAATGGAAACCACCACGGCTCCGACTGAAGAGGCAGAGGAGAGAATAGGTGAACTAGAAGATAACGTTATGGAAAAAGAGGAAGCTGAGAAAGAGAGAGATAAGAAAATCCAGGAGTATGAGGGGAAAATTAGAGAACTAAGTGATACACTAAAAAGAAATAATATACGCATCATTGGTATCCCAGAGGAGGAAGAGAGAGGGAAAGGTGCTGAAGGGGTACTTGAAGAAATAATAGCTGAGAACTTCCCTGAAGTGGGTAAGGAAAAAGGCATTGAAATCCAAGAGGCACAGAGAACTCCCTTCAGACGTGACTTGAATCGATCTTCTGCACGACATATCATAGTGAAACTGGCAAAATAAAAGGATAAAGAGAAAATTCTGAAAGCAGCAAGGGGTAAACGTGCCCTCACATATAAAGGGAGACCTATAAGACTCGTGACTGATCTCTCTTTTGAAACTTGGCAGGCCAGAAAGAATTGGCACGAGATTTTCAGTGTGCTAGACAGAAAAAATATGCAGCCGAGAATCCTTTATCCAGCAAGCCTGTCATTTAGAATAGAAGGAGAGATAAAGGTCTTCCCAAACAAACAAAAACTGAAGGAATTTGTCACCACTAAACCAGCCCTACAAGAGATCCTTGGGGGACCCTGTGAGACAAAGTACCAGAGACATCACTACAAGCATAAAACATACAGACATCACAATGACTCTAAACCCATATCTTTCTATAATAACACTGAATGTAAATGGATTAAATGCGCCAACCAAAAGACATAGGGTATCAGAATGGATAAAAAAACAAGACCCATCTATTTGCTGTCTACAAGAGACTCATTTTAGACCTGAGGACACCTGTAGATTGAGAGTGAGGGGATGGAGAACTATTTATCATGCTACTGGAAGCCAAAAGAAAGCTGGAGTAGCCATACTTCTATCAGACAAACCAGACTTTCAATTAAAGGCTGTAACAAGAGATGAAGAAGGACATTATATAATAGTGACAGGGTCTATCCATCAGGAAGAGCTAACAATTATAAATGTCTATGCGCCGAATACCGGAGCGCCCAAATATATAAAACAATTACTCATAAACACAAGCAACCTTATTGAGAAGAAGGTGGTCATTGTAGGGGACGTTAACACCCCACTTACAGAAATGGATAGATCATCTAGACACACGGTCAATAAAGAAACAAGGGCCCTGAATGAGACATTGGATCAGATGGACTTGACAGATATATCTAGATCTCTGCATCCCAAAGCAACAGAATATACTTTCTTCTCGAGTGCACATGGAACATTCTCCAAGAGAGATCATATACTGGGTCACAAAACAGCCCTTCATAAGTTTACAAGAATTGAAATCATACCATGCATACTTTCAGACCACAATGCTATGAAGTTTGAAATCAACCACAGAAAAAAGTCTGGAAAACCTCCAAAAGCATGGAGGTTAAAGAACACCCTACTAAAGAATGAGTGGGTCAACCAGGCAATTAGAGAAGAAATTAAACAATATATGGAAACAAACGAAAATGAAAATACAACAATCCAAACGCTTTGGGACGCAACGAAGGCAGTCCTGAGAGGAAAATACATTGCAATCCAGGCCTATCTCAAGAAACAAGAAAAATCCCAAATACAAAATCTAACAACACACCTAAAGGAAATAGAAGCAGAACAGCAAAGGCAGCCTAAACGCAGCAGAAGAAGAGAAATAATAAAGATCAGAGCAGAAATAAACAATAGAGAATCTAAAAAAACTGTAGAGCAGATCAACGAAACCAAGAGTTGGTTTTTTGAAAAAATAAACAAAATTGACAAACCTCTAACCAGGCTTCTCAAAAAGAAAAGGGAGATGACCCAAATAGATAAAATCATGAATGAAAATGGAATTATTACAACCAATCCCTCAGAGATACAAACAATTATCAGGGAATACTATGAAAAAGTATATGCCAACAAATTGGACAACCTGGAAGAAATGGACACATTCCTGAACACCCACACTCTTCCAAAACTCAATCAGGAGGAAATAGAAAGCTTGAACAGACCCATCACCAGCGAAGAAATTGAATCGGTTATCAAAAATCTCCCAACAAATAAGAGTCCAGGACCAGATGGCTTCCCAGGGGAGTTCTACCAGACGTTTAAAGCAGAGATAATACCTATCCTTCTCAAGCTATTCCAAGAAATAGAAAGGGAAG